>NC_034189.2:19657858-20012858 GCF_002021735.2 Oncorhynchus kisutch | reverse complement strand
CATACTAACTCTCTCTTAAACACACATACTCACTCTCCCTCAAACACACACCACACACACATACTCACCCTCTCTCAAACACACACCACACACATACTCACTCTCTCTCAAACACTCACACACACGCACACACATACACACACACATACTCACTCTCTCTCAAACACACATACTGACTCTCTCAAACACACACACAAACACATACTCACTCTCTCTCAAACACACATACTCACTCTCTCTCAAACACACACACACACACGCACTCTCTCTCTCCCTCTCAAACACACACCACACACACATACTAACTCTCTCTCGCACACACATAGTCACTCTCAAACACACACACACCACACACATACTAACTCTCTCTCTCTCTCAAACACACATACTCACTCTCTCTTAAACACACACCACACACACATACTAACTCTCTCTCTCTCTCACACACACACACACACACACACACACACACACACACACACACACACACACACACACACACACACTAACTCTCTCTCACACACACATACTCACTCTGGACAATCTGCATTGACTGTTTTTTCACTAAACGTTTTTGACTCATCACATACAGGACACTGCTGCTACTGTTCGCTATCTGTCACTTTATTCCTAGTTATACTGTATGTACCTACCTACCTCACTGACCTTGCACCCCTGCACATTGACTCAGTACTGGTACCCCGTGAATGTAGCCAAGTTATCGTTACTCATTGTGTATTTATTATTATGTGTTTCACTTTTCTATTATTTCTCTATTTTCTTTCTCTCTGCATTGTCGGGAAAGTCCCGTGAGTAAGCATTTCACTGTTTAGTCCACACCTGTTGTTTATGAAGCACGATGGATAACATTTCATTTGATTTTGGAGTGGGCGGCGTAAGCGTTAGCAGGATGCGTCGTTGTGGCTAAACGTTGAACAGAAGTGTGAAGCTAATTGTCCCTTAGTTTGGGTTGTGCAGGAGAAGATCAGCCAGACACATTGGAGCCTTGAGTGTAAAGCACATCAACAGCTTCTCACTTGCTATCTCTCTCTCTGTCTCTTTCTGTTTCTTCCCTCTCGTTCTGTCTTTTCTTTCTCTGTTTTCCACTCTCTCTCGTTCTAATGCTCCGGTACAGTAGTTTACTCTGTCTGTCTGTCTGTCTGTCTGTCTGTCTGTCTGTCTGTCTGTCTGTCTGTCTGTCTGTCTGTCTGTCTGTCTGTCTGTCTGTCTGTCTGTCTGTCTGTCTGTCTGTCTGTCTGTCTGTCTGTCTGTCTGTCTGTCTGTCTGTCTGTCTGTCTGTCTGTCTGTCTGTCTGTCTGTCTGTCTGTCTGTCTGTCTGTCTGTCTGTCTGTCTGTCTGTCTGTCTGTCTGTCTGTCTGTCTGTCTGTCTGTCTGTCTGTCTGTCTGTCTGTCTGTCTGTCTGTCTGTCTGTCTGTCTGTCTGTCTGTCTGTCTGTCTGTCTGTCTGTCTGTCTGTGTGAATTAGGACGTGTTGGTGGTCATTGGTGGGTAATACAATGAGTTTCAGGTGGAGACATGGCAAAGGGGATGTCAAGGGGTTAGAGGTAGAGAGGTGTCAAGTGGTTAGAGGTGGTTTCAGGAGGAGACATGGAGAAGTGGAGGGGTGTCAAGGGGTTAGAGATTCGTGACTGCAATATGTCTCCATGGCAACAGTCAATGAGAGCTAGTCCATGTGATGGAATGGCTGCTGTTCAAGAGAAGGAGTGAGGGAGGGAGAGAGAGAGAAAGTGAGAAGGAAAAGAAAGGAGGAATCAAGTTGAAGCAGTTGCCATGGTGACACAATTGCAGCTGTCTGTGTATTTGTCTGTGTGTGTGTCAGTTTGTGTCTGTGTTTGCTGCTGTTTTGTGTTTGTACATCTGTTGTGTGTAACATATTTGTTATAGAACCAGACTTGGCAACCAATTTCTGATTTATTTGTATTTAACTAGGCAAGTCAGTTAAGAACAAATTCTTATTTATAATGACGGCCTACCAGGGAACAGTGGGTTAACTGCCTTGTTCCGAATGACAGATTTTTACCTTGTCAGCTCGGGGATTGGAACTAGCAACCTTTCATCACTGGCCCAACACTCTAACCACTTGGTTACCTGCCACCGCAGAACAATTTCGGGGAGGAAATGTTTTAAGAGAATCAAGAGAATATATTTTTTGTGTTTTGCATTTGTCATTTGTGCTCCCTCTCCGGCCTCTAGGTCACCAGGCTGCTCGTTATGGCGCACACCTGTCACCATCGTTACACGTACCTGCGCGTCATCAGACTCACCTGGACTCCATCACTTCCCTGATTACCTTCCCTATATATGTCCCTCTCTTTGGTTCCTTCCCCAGGTGTCATTGTTTTGTTTCTGTTTCCTGTCTGTGTGCTGTTAGTGTTTCTTGGTTTGTATTATGTTCTGTTTATTTTATTAAAACACTCCCTCCCTGAACTTGCTTCCCGACTCTCAGCGCACATCGTTACAGCATTGTGTTGCAAATTCAATTCTGTGAGCGGCGAGGCAGACAGGCTACCAGACACAGAGTGGATCAGGGAACTGTGCATTGTTTGTGTGTTGCTGGAAGTTATATTTCACACCCCGCACACCACCACTATATAAACGGTATCTGAAAGCACCTATACACCCATGTCCCCATTAGACTTACAGATCTACTACACCTCCACCCATAATCCAATATCAAACTGATATTATGGTGTTGATTCTACAGGTATGGCCTAAAGTTGTTCTTGATGGAGAAACATTCATTGACTTTCTTTTTCTACCTCTCTCACTCTTCTTCTCCTTTGTGTGTGTGTGTGTGTGTGTGTGTGTGTGGTGTGGTGTGTCTGAAGACATCCGTGACCGCAGGAAGAAGCCGGTGATGCTGTTCATTCACGGCGGCTCCTACATGGAAGGAACCGGAAACATGTTTGACGCCAGCGTCCTCGCCGCCTACGGCAACGTCATCGTGGTCTCTATGAACTATCGTCTGGGCGTGCTCGGTAAGATCTGATTACTTCTTTATCTACACACACACTCACACGTGTACGCACACACACACACACACACACACACTGTTTCCCAGTTATGAAAATAGTAAATAGACGATTTCCTCCATCTTGTGATGGGGAAAGATTTTGAAGGAGTAATGCAATACAGAGGAAATATCTCCCATCCTCTCAACTATCTGTTTTCTCCAAGGTTTCTACACAGAATTCCACTGTTGATTGCTCTTGTCTGCAGAGTTCCTCTGATGTAAGGCTTGGCATCGATTGATCTGGTCTGATGCAAGTGCACTGTGCGTACAGTGTGCTCCCTGTAAATATATTTATTTTGACAAGACAGAAATATTGGAGCGAGGCATAGTCATGCAAATTGAAGTTGGCCCAGGCATCTTTATAGGGTCAGAAATATACTTCCCTATTTTTCACTTTAACTGCACATCAACTCAGAGCAGAGCAGAGCAACAGAACATATATCACTTATATTTCATCTTACAAAAGTAGAAGTAGATAAAAATCGAGTTGGTTTATTAAGGCCTATCACACTGATGAAACGTTTGAAACCAGCCCATAGGGGACTGTAATAGAGATATTCATTGAGAGTACAAAACATTAGGACATCTTTCCATGACATAGACTGACCAGGTGAAAGCTATGATCCCTTATTGATGTCACTTGTTGAAGGGGAGTTGACAGGTGTTGACGACGGGGAGGAGTCAGTTGTCGATGACGGGGAGGAGATGGGTGTCGATGACGGGGAGGAGATGGGTGTCGATGATGGGGAGGAGATGGGTGTCGATGATGGGGAGGAGATGGGTGTCGATGACGGGGAGGAGATGGGTGTCGATGAATGGGAGGAGACGGGTGTCGATGATGGGGAGGAGACGGGTGTCGATGACGGGGAGGAGACAGGTGTAGATGACGGGGAGGAGACAGGTGTAGATGATGGGGAGGAGACAGGTGTAGATGAAGGGGTCGAGACAGGTGTAGATGAAGGGGAGAAGACAGGTGTAGATGACGGGGAGGAGACAGGTGTAGATGATGGGGAGGAGACAGGTGTAGATGACGGGGATGAGACAGGTGTCGATGACGGAGAGGAAACAGGTGTAGATGAAAGGGAGGAGATGGGTGTCGATGACGGGGAGGAGACGGGTGTCGATGATGGGGAGGAGACGGGTGTCGATGATGAGGAGGAGACGGGTGTAGATGATGGGGAGGGGAGGAGACAGGTGTAGATGACGGGGAGGAGACAGGTGTAGATGAAGGGGAGGAGACAGGTGTAGATGACGCTGAGGAGACAGGTGTAGATGAAGGGGAGGAGACAGGTGTAGATGATGGGGAGCAAACCGGTGTAGATGATGGGGAGGAGACAGGTGTAGATGATGGGGAGGAGACAGGTGTAGATGATGGGGAGGAGACAGGTGTAGATGATGGGGAGGAGACAGGTGTAGATGATGGGGAGGAGACAGGTGTAGATGACGGGGAGGAGACAGGTGTAGATGACGGGGAGGAGACAGGTGTAGATGACGCTGAGGAGACAGGTGTAGATGAAGAGGAGGAGACAGGTGTAGATGATGGGGAGCAAACCGGTGTAGATGATGGGGAGGAGACAGGTGTAGATGATGGGGAGGAGACAGGTGTAGATGATGGGGAGGAGACAGGTGTAGATGATGGGGAGGAGACAGGTGTAGATGATGGGGAGGAGACAGGTGTAGATGATGGGGAGGAGACAGGTGTAGATGACGGGGAGGAGACAGGTGTAGATGATGGGGAGGAGACAAGTGTAGATGATTGGGAGGAGACAGGTGTAGATGATGGGGAGGAGACAGGTGTAGATGATTGGGAGGAGACAGGTGTAGATGATTGGGAGGAGACAGGTGTAGATGATTGGGAGGAGACAGGTGTAGATGATGGGGAGGAGACAGGTGTAGATGATGGGGAGGAGACAGGTGAGGATGACGGGGAGGAGACAGGTGTAGATGACGGGGAGGAGACAGGTGTAGATGATGGGGAGGAGACAGGTGTAGATGAAGGGGTCGAGACAGGTGTAGATGAAGGGGAGAAGACAGGTGTAGATGACGGGGAGGAGACAGATGTAGATGATGGGGAGGAGACAGGTGTAGATGACGGGGATGAGACAGGTGTCGATGACGGAGAGGAAACAGGTGTAGATGAAGGGGAGGAGACAGGTTTTTAATGTAACAACAGACACAATATTGCTTAGAAAAGAGAAATCTGAAATCTGCCTGTATCATACATTACCTGTAACTGTCAGTTTTATAGAGACACACTAACACACACGCAAGTTGATGATTTGACCGTTTATTTGACAGTTTCACTTTATTTCATATATCCATGAATGACATATTCATGTGAAATTTTGTATGTGTGTGTGTACCTGCATGCGGATCTGTGTGTGTGTGTGTGTCCATCCTAAATATTGTAGGAGGTTGTAAGGCTCTCTGTGTGTGTTCTCAGTTCAGACGCTGAACATGGTGATTTGGAATGGCCTGTATGTTCATAATTAATACAGAAGTGCACAAGAGTGCAGTAACATTTGCGTAAACTAGGGCGTGTGTGTTTGTTTGTGCGTGCGTTCAGGCGCTCGTGTGTGTGTTCATCCCTGTGTTATTCTCTCTTTCTCCCACTTTCACACATATACACACACACACACACATCGTTGGGTAAATGAAGGGTAGAGTCGCTGTCAGTCAGTGAAGTTGCTGTGACCAGTTCTTCCCGTGTTAGCCTGGCTCCTTCCCACTCCTGCTCTGCTCCTGTTACGGTGGTACAGACCATTTTAAAGGTGAATCCTGACTTTCACTTAGAGCCTGAGTGATCACTGCACCTAGGTTTGTCTCTGAAACAACATGTCTAGTGTCTTGTGATTTATCCCAGCTCCAGTTGAGCCCTACCCTACAATACACCCCCGTAACATTAGCTGTATACCCTACAATACACCCCCCGTAACATTATCTGTATACCCTACAATACACCCCCCGTAACATTAGCTGTATACCCTACAATACACCCCCTGTAACATTATCTGTATACCCTGCAATACACCCCCCGTAACATTATCTGTATACCCTACAATACACCCCCCGTAATATTAGCTGTATACCCTACAATACACCCCCCGTAATATTAGCTGTATACCCTGCAATACACTCCCCCATGACATTAGCTGTATACCCTACAATACACCCCCCGTAACATTAGCTGTATAACCTGCAATACACCCCCCATAACATTAGCTATATACCCTACAATACACCCCCCATAACATTAGCTGTATACCCTACAATACACCCCCCATAACATTAGCTGTATACCCTACAATACACCCCCCGTAATATTAGCTGTATAACCTGCAATACACCCCCCATGACATTAGCTGTATACCCTACAATACACCCCCCATAACATTAGCTGTATACCCTACAATACACCCCCCATAACATTAGCTGTATACCGTACAATACACCCCCCATGACATTAGCTGTATACCCTGCAATACACCCCCCGTAATATTAGCTGTATAACCTGCAATACACCCCCCATAACATTAGCTGTATACCCTACAATACACCCCCCATAACATTAGCTGTATACCCTACAATACACCCCCCATAACATTAGCTGTATACCCTGCAATACACCCCCCCATAACATTAGCTGTATACCCTGCAATACACCCCCGTAATATTAGCTGTATAACCTGCAATACACCCCCCCCCATAACATTAGCTGTATACCCTACAATACACCCCCCATAATATTAGCTGTATAACCTGCAATACACCCCCCCATAACATTAGCTGTATACCCTACAATACACCCCCCCCATGACATTAGCTGTATACCCTACAATACACCCCCCGTAATATTAGCTGCATACCATTCAATTCCCCCCCATAACATTAGCTACATTATATAACATCTACGGTAGCCTTCATGGTTTTGAAACATGACCAGGTCCAGCGCTTATATTTTTCCTTGTCTCCACATCCATCTCTGACCAGGTGAGTTTAATCACATCCTCTACCCCCTTCTTCCATCCTCCATCCCTCATCTCCCTGTACCAGTGTCTGTCTGTGTGATGTCATGTTTTAACCGGTTCGATCTCTGACTCTGATTTAAAACACCTCTCAACCCCCCCTCTGTCTGTAGCATTGATTACATTTACTGTGTGTGTGTGTGTGTGTGTGTGTGTGTGTGTGTGTGTGTGTGTGTGTGTGTGTGTGTGTGTGTGTGTGTGTGTGTGTGTGTGTGTGTGTGTGTGTGTGTGTGTGTGTGTGTGTGTGTGTGAGAGAGAGAGAACAAACCCCTCACCTCCATCACTCCAACTCTCTGATTGAAGCCATGACCTAGCATCTTGTCGCCAGGGACAATGGCGATTACCACGGTAATACCACGGTAATTAAGCCACACTACTAAGCTACAGTAGCCTGGCGCCAGAGTGTGGAAATACACAGAAGAATGGCTCTTTGTAGCTTTTAGCTTCACAGTAGCATTTTAGTGTTAAAGCGCTACACTGGCTTGGTCTATACAGTGGCTATCACAATATAGCTAGCGCTACTTTTCAATACACAAGCCA
Organism: Oncorhynchus kisutch; assembly: GCF_002021735.2. Lineage (NCBI taxonomy): Eukaryota > Metazoa > Chordata > Actinopteri > Salmoniformes > Salmonidae > Oncorhynchus > Oncorhynchus kisutch. Next base: position 20,005,260 of record NC_034189.2, on the reverse strand, counting down.
CAGAATGGACACTCATGTAGGAAGCTCATACATACTGTTGAAGTCAGAAGATTACATGCACTTAGGTTGGAGTCATTAAAACTCGTTTTTCAACCACTCCACAAATTTCTTGTTAACAAACTATAGTATTGGCAAGTCGGTTAGGACATCTACTTTGTGCATGACACAAAGTTTTTGTGTCATTTTTGTGTCATTTTTCCAACAATTGTTAACAGACAGATTATTTCACTTATAATTCACTGTATCACAATTCCAGTGGGTCAGTAGTTTACATACACTAAGTTGACTGTGCCTTTAAACAGCTTGGAAAATTCCAGAAAATGATGCCATGGCTTTAGAAGCTTCTGATAGGCTAATTGACATAAATCGAGTCAATTGGAGGTGTACCTGTGGATGTATTTCAAGGCCTACCTTAAAACTCAGTGTATCTTTGCTTGACATCATGGGAAAATCAAAAGAAATCAGCCAAGACCTCAGACAAAGAATTGTAGACCTCCACAAGTCTGGTTCATCCTTGGGAGCAATTTCAAAACGCCTGAAGGTACCACGTGTATCTGTACAGACAATAGTATGCAAGTATAAACACCATGGGACCATGCAGCCGTCATACCACTCAGGAAGGAGACGCGTTCTGTCTCCTCGAGATGAATGTACTTTGGTGCGAGAAATGCAAATCAAACCCAGAACAACAGCAAAGGACCATGTGAAGATGCTGGAGGAAACAGGTACAAAAGTATCTATATCCCCAGTAAAACAAGTCCTATATTGACATAACCTGAAAGGCCACTCAGCAAGGAAGAAGGCACTGCTCCAAAACCACCATAAAAAAGCCAGACTACGGTTTGCAACTGCACATGGGGACAAAGATCATACTTTTTGGAGAAATGTCCTCTGGTCTGATGAAACAAAAATAGAACTGTTTGGCCATAATGACCATTATGTTTGGAGGAAAAAGGGGGAGGCTTGCATGCCAAAGAACACCATCCCAACCGTTAAGCAGCATCATGTTGTGGGGGTGCTTTGCTGCATGAGAGACTGGTGCACTTCACAAAATAGATGGCATCATGAGGGTGGAAAATTATGTGGATATATTGAAGCAGCATCAAGACATCAGTCAGGAAGTTAAAGCTTGGTAGCAAATGGGTCTTCCAAATGGACCCCAAGCATACTTCCAAAGTTGTGGCAAAATTGCTTACGGACAACAAAGTCAAGGTATTGGGGTGGCCATCACAAAGCCCTGACCTCAATCCTATAGAAACATTTGTGAGCAGAACTGAAAAAGCGTGTTTGAGCAAGGAGGCCTACAAACCTGTTTATGTTACACCAGCTCTGTCAGGAGGAATGGTCCAAAATTCACCCAACTTATTGTGGAAGGCTCCCTGAAACGTTTGACCCAAGTTAAACAATTTAAAGGCAATGCTACCAAATACTAATTGAGTATATGTAAACTTCTGACCCACCGGGAATGTGATGAAAGAAATATAAGCTGAAATAAATCATTCTCTCTACTATTCTGACATTTCACATTCTTAAAATAGTGATGACTGACCTAAGACCTAACTGACCTAAGACAGGGAATTTTTACTAGGATTAAATGTCAGGAATTGTGAAAAACTGAGTTTAAATGTATTTGGCTAAGCTGTATGTAAACTTCCGACTTCAACTGTATGTTAATAGCTCTTAGCTTTACAATAACTAGTTAGTGCTACACTGGCTGACTCTATGCTATCGCTACATTCCAACACAAGCCACATAAGAATATGTTAACAGATTTTAGCGTTACAGTAGCCTGTTAGCACTGTAGCACGCTAGCTGGCCTGCCTGGGTCTACCCTGAGGGAATTCCTCATAGCCCTGCTGTGTGACTAGCGCCTGTCGAGCTAGCGCGTGACCCTTGCCTCTGTGTTGCCTTAGTGACACATACGTTATTTTTTTTAAATCCACTACCTCTATGAGATCTGGGACTCCTCTGAGAGAAAGAGATGGATGTAGAGAGAAATCATCTATTTAGAGACAAACTTTGTAGAAGAGAAAAGGAGACAGGATGTTAAGCTAGTGTCATGTTTGCGTGACGTGTGTGTGTGTGTGTGCGTGTGTGGACAGAGCGAGAGGAGATGAATGGACAGAGGGGAAGAGAAAGCATTGAGAGATGAGATGGAGGGGGTAGTGGGAGAGAGGGAGAGAAGAGAGGGGGAAAGGAGAGACGAGAGAGGCTGCATTTGCCTGTGATGCTAAAAATAAATCCTGCAGAGCTGCTTTTTAAATCTGCAGTGAAGCACACATTCATTCTCAATTATACAATATGGGCCAGAACAGGGACACACATGTAGAATACACTTACCATTACCCACAGACATTCTGTTCAAAGGTCTGGTGATGGTATCCCATCCAGAATATCGGCGCAGACACACACACACGCACACACACGCGTCCATGCATGTCCATGCTGTAGTTGGGGGTCTCTCAGTGTGTGTGTGTGTGTGTGTGTGTGTGTGTGTGTGTGTGTGTGTGTGTGTGTGTGTGTGTGTGTGTGTGTGTGTGTGTGTGTGTGTGACAGTGGGTTCTATGGACCAGACTGTTGTGAAATCTGTCCTGACATGACTAGAGGAGATATTAAGACGCCAGCAGAAATAACTCCCAAAACCTTCCTTTACAGACACACACACACCTGTTCTTCTTCCTAACCCAGACCATCCTGACCGTCTCCATGGCAACCCCGGGCAGACTTGATAAGCCAAAGTCCTATTGACTGGGCTGAGAGATGGAGAGGAGAGAGATGAAAAGGAGAGAGAACAGAGTGTAACTGAGAACGAGGGCTGGGTCTGGAAAAGGAGAGGAAGGAGGATGCAGAAAAGCCGAGAGAGATGACAGTAATAACTAGACAGATTTGTTTTCTGCGAGAAGAGATTAGCACCTCCGCTGGCCTGAATGAGACACCCACATATGAAGACACACACAGACACGGGCACACGCACGATTACTTCTCTCCGCTCCCTTTTCTCCCAACGGTGATGTCACGTCTGTCGTTCCCCTCCATTGTTCACCTGACACTGTTTCACCTCTGAGTGTCCCTGTCCTTTCCTCTACCTTCCCTTTCCTCCCCTCTATTCTTCCTCTCCTTTCCTCTCCTCTACCTTCCCTTTCTCCCCCTCTCCTTTACCTTCTTTTTCTTCTCTCCCCTCCCCTCTCTACTCCTCCCTTATCTCGCTCCTATTCTCCTCCATTTCTTTTTCCCTCCCCTCTCTACTCCTCCCTCATCTCGCTCCTATTCTCCTCCATTTCTTCTCCCCTCCCCTCTCTACTCCTCCCTTATCTCGCTCCTATTCTCCTCCATTTCTTCTCCCCTCCCCTCTCTACTCCTCCCTTATCTCGCTCCTATTCTCCTCCATTTCTTCTCCCCTTCCCTCTCTACTACTCCCTTATCTCGCTCCTTTTCTCCTCCATTTCTTCTCCCCTCTCTACTCCTCCCATATCTCGCTCCTATTCTCCTCCATTTCTTCTCCCCTCTCTACTCCTCCCTTATCTCGCTCCTTTTCTCCTCCATTTCTTCTCCCCTCTCTACTCCTCCCTTATCTCGTTCCTATTCTCCTCCATTTCTTCTCCCCTCCCCTCTCTACTCCTCCCTCATCTCGCTCCTTTTCTCCTCCATTTCTTCTCCCCTCCCCTCTCTACTCCTCCCTTATCTCGCTCCTATTCTCCTCCATTTCTTCTCCCCTCCCCTCTCTACTCCTCCCTTATCTCGCTCCTATTCTCCTCCATTTCTTCTCCCCTCCCCTCTCTACTCCTCACTTATCTCACTCCTATTCTCCTCCATTTCTTCTCCCCTCCCCTCTCTACTCCTCCCTCATCTCGCTCCTATTCTCCTCCATTTCTTCTCCCCTCCCCTCTCTACTCCTCACCTCCTATTCTCCTCCATTTCTTCTCCCCTCCCCTCTCTACTCCTCACCTCCTATTCTCCTCCATTTCTTCTCCCCTCCCCTCTCTACTCCTCATCTCCTATTCTCCTCCATTTCTTCTCCCCTCCCCTCTCTACTCCTCACCTCCTATTCTCCTCCATTTCTTCTCCCCTCCCCTCTCTACTCCTCAATCTCCTATTCTCCTCCATTTCTTCTCCCCTCCCCTCCCCTCTCTACTCCTCATCTCCTATTCTCCTCCATTTCTTCTCCCCTCCCCTCCCCTCTCTACTCCTCATCTCCTATTCTCCTCCATTTCTTCTCCCCTACACCCTCTTTAGACCCCGTCTGTTGTACTGTTTCTCTCATCCTTTCATTCTTTCCACCCTAATTTTTCTCCTCAAGGTCCCGCCATTTCTCTGTCCCTGTCTCCCTTAAGGTCCCTCCAATTCTCTGTCCACATCTCCCTCACTGTCCCTCCATTTCCCTGTCCCTGTCTCCCTTAAGGTCCCTCCAATTCTCTGTCCACATCTTCCTCACTGTCCCTCCATTTCTCTGTCCCTGTCTCCCTTAAGGTCCCTCCAATTCTCTGTCCCTGTCTACCTCAAGGTCCCTCAATTTCTCTGTCCCCATCTCCCTCACTGTCCCTCCATTTCTCTGTCCCCGTCTCCCTCACTGTCCCTCCATTTCTCTGTCCCTGTCTCCCACACTGTCACTCCATTTCTTTGTCCCTGTCTCCCTCACTGTCCCTCCATTTCTCTGTCCCTGTCTCCCTCACTGTCCCTCCATTTCTCTGTCCCTGTCTCCCTCACTGTACCTCCATTTCTCTGTCCCTGTCTCCCTCACTGTCCCTCCAATTATCTGTCCCTGTCTCCCTCACTGTCCCTCCATTTCTCTGTCCCTGTCTCCCTCACTGTCCCTCCAATTATCTGTCCCCGTCTCCCTCACTGTCCTTCCAATTCTCTGTCCCTGTCTCCCTCACTGTCCCTCCATTTCTCTGTCCCTGTCTCCCTCACTGTCACTCCATTTCTTTGTCCCTGTCTCCCTCACTGTCCCTCCATTTCTCTGTCCCTGTCTTCCTCACTGTCCCTCCATTTCTCTGTCCCTGTCTCCCTCACTGTCCCTCCATTTCTCTGTCCCTGTCTCCCACACTGTCACTCCATTTCTTTGTCCCTGTCTCCCTCACTGTCCCTCCAATTATCTGTCCCTGTCTCCCTCACTGTCCCTGCATTTCTCTGTCCCCGTCTCCCTCACTGTCCTTCCAATTCTCTGTCCCCGTCTCCCTCACTGTCCTTCCAATTCTCTGTCCCCGTCTCCCTCACTGTCCTTCCAATTCTCTGTCCCCGTCTCCCTCACTGTCCAGTCTAAATGATGACCGATGAGTGAGATTATGTGTCACATCTCCAACACCTTGTCTTTCTAAGTGGAGCTACATGGTACATAATAGCAGGACATACATCACAACTAGCGACTGACACTGACTCAATCATCCCCTGGACTGTTAGATGGTGAGCTCTTTCTATGTCCCATTAACTTCTTGCGTCGAGCCATCCCGGATCCGGGATCGTGAATACAGCCTCAAGCTCATTACCATAACGCAACGTTAACTATTCATGAAAATCGCAAATGAAATGAAATTAATATGCTAGCTCTCAAGCTTAGCCTTTTGTTAACAACACTGTCATCTCAGATTTTCAAAATATGCTTCTCAACCATAGCAAAACAAGCATTTGTGTAACAGCTAGCGCAGCTAGCTTAGCATTTAGCATTAGCATTAGCAGGCAACATTTTCACAAAAAACAGAAAATCATTCAAATAAAATCATTCCCTTTGAAGAACTTGAGATGTTTTCAATGAGGAGACTCATTGAGTCTTTTTCCTGAAAGATTATTTGTTTAGGAGAAATTGCTCCGTTTGGTGCGTCACGTTTGGCTACCAAAAAAAAAAGAAAATTCAGTCTTCAAAACGCCGAACTTTTTTCCAAATTAACTCCATAATATCGACTGAAACATGGTAAAGGTTGTTTAGAATCAATCCTCAAGGTGTTTTTCACATATCTCTTCATGATATATCGTTCGTTGAAAGCCTCCTCTCTCCTCTCAATCACTGGATGACTGCGTGCAGCTTGTAGATTACGCACCAATTTAGACAAAGGACACCGGGCGGACCCCTGGTAAATGTAGTCTCTTATGGCCAATCTTCCAATGATATGCCTACAAATACGTCACAATGCTGCAGACACGTTGGAGAAACAATAGAAAGGGCAGGCTCATTCCCGGCGCATTCACAGCCATATAAGGAGACAATGGAAAACAGAGCTTCAAAAATTCTGCCCATTTCCTGGTTGAAGTTTCATCTTGGTTTCGCCTGTAGCATGAGTTCTGTGGCACTCACAGATAATATCTTTGCCGTTTTGGAAACCTTAGAGTGTTTTCTTTCCAAAGCTGCCAATTATATGCATAGTCGAGCATCTTTTCCTGACAAAATATTGCGCTTAAAACGGGCACGTTTTTTTATCCATAAATTAAAAGAGCGCCCCCTATATCCAAGAAGTTAACAAGTGAGACTGTAAGCTAGAGTGTGTCTCTAATGGTGCCCTATTCCATATGAGGTGCACTGCTTTTGACCAGGGCCCATAGAGCTGCGGTCAAATGTAGTGCACTATATAGGGAATATCATTCCATTTGGGACACAACCCTACTGCAGCCTCTGGCCTCTGGTTTGTGGCTGTGTAAATAGTAACCTCGATACTATTGAGCTAGTCGTGGATGTCTGTTAATGTGACTTCACCACAGATATACATTATGAGTAAACAGTTATTCATGTCCATGTGTTTACATTGTAAGCATAGCTAATGTCCCAGCTGCTACAGCTTCAATACAGGACTAGAAGATCCTGAGCATCTGATCATTCACCTCATCACCTCTCCTTCCTCACACTATGACCCTGCCTCCCCCTCTCTCCCCTGCCTCCCCCTCTCTCCCCTGCCTCCCTCTCTCTCCCCTGCCTCCCCCTCTCTCCCCTGCCTCCCCCTCTCTCCCCTGCCTCCCTGACTCTCCCCTGCCTCCCCCTCTCTCCCCTGCCTCCCTGACTCTCCCCTGCCTCCCTCTCTCTCCCCTGCCTCCCCCTCTCTCCCCTGCCTCCCTCTCTCTCCCCTGCCTCCCCCTCTCTCCCCTGCCTCCCCCTCTCTCCCCTGTCTCCATCTCTCTCCCCTGCCTCCCCCTCTCTCCCCTGCCTCCCCCTCTCTCCCCTGCCTCCCCCTCTCTCCCCTGTCTTCCTCTCTCTCCCCTGCCTCCCCCCTCTCCCCTGCCTCCCCCTCTCTCCCCTGCCTTCCTCTCTCTCCCCTGCCTCCCCCTATCGCCCCTGCCTCCCTCTCTCTCCCCTGCCTCCCCCTCTCTCCCCTGCCTCCCCCTCTCTCCCCTGCCTCCCTCTCTCCTATCCTGGCTGTTTTCCTCTCAAATCAAATCAAATCACATTTTATTTGGCACATACTCATGGTTAGCAGATGTTAATGCGAGTGAAGCGAAAATCTTGTGCTTCTAGTTCCGACAATGCAGTAATAACCAACGAGTAAACTAACCTAACAATTCCAAAACTACTACCTTATACACACAAGTGTAAAGGGATAAAGAATATGTACATAAAGATATATGAATGAGTGATGGTACAGAACGGCATAGGCAAGATGCAGTAGATGGTACCGAGTACAGAATATACAGTACATATGAGATGAGTAATGTAGGGTATGTAAACATTATATGAGGTGGCATTGTTTAAAGTGGCTAGTGATACATTTTTTACATCAATTTTTCCATTATTAAAGTTGCTGGAGTTGAGTCAGTATGTTGGCAGCAGCCACTCAACAGTCTGTTGGCCTTGAGATATAAGCTGTTTTTCAGTCTCTCAGTCCCTGCTTTGATGCACCTGTGCTGACCTCGCCTTCTGGATGATAGCGGGGTGAACAGGCAGTGGCTCGGGTGGTTGTTGTCCTTGATGATCTTTATGGCCTTACTGTGACATCGGGTGGTGTAGGTGTCCTGGAGGGCAGGTAGTTTGCCCCCGGTGATGCGTTGTGCAGACCTCACTACCCTCTGGAGAGCCTTACGGTTGTGGGCGGAGCATTTGCCGTACCAGGCGGTGATACAGCCCGACAGGATGCTCTCGATTGTGCATCTGTAAAAGTTTGTGAGTGCTTTTGGTGACAAGCCAAATACCTTCAGCCTCCTGAGGTTGAAGAGGCGCTGCTGCGCCTTCATCACCACGCTGTCTGTGTGGGTGGACCATTTCAGTTGGTCCGTGATATGTACACAGAGGAACTTAAAACTTACTACCCTCTCCACTACTGTCCCATCGATGTGGATAGGGGGGTGCTCCCTCTGCTGTTTCCTGAAGTCCACGACCATCTCCTATGTTTTGTTGACGTTGAGTGTGATGTTACTTTCCTGACACCACACTCCGAGGGCCCTCACCTCCCTGTAGGGTGTCTCGTCGTTGTTGTTAATCAAGCCTACCACTGTAGTGTCATCTCCAAACTTGATGATTGAGTTGGAGGCGTGCATGGCCACGCAGTCGTGGGTGAACAGGGAGTACAGGAGAGTGCTCCGAACGCACCCCTGTTGGGCCCCAGTGTTGAGGATCAGTGGGGTGGAGATGTTTTTACCTACCCTCACCACCTGGGGGCGGCTCGTCAGGAAGTCCAGTACCCAGTTGCACAGGGCGGGGTCGAGACCCAGGGTCAGCATTCTCACATAGGTATTAGGAAAAGCATTCTCACATAGGTATTAGGAAAAGCATTCTCACATAGGTATTCCTCTTGTCCAGATGGGTTAGGGCAGTGTGCAGTGTGGTTGCGATTGTGTCATCTGTGGGCCTATTGGGGCGGTAAGCAAATTGGAGTGGGTCTAGGGTGTCAGGTAGGGTGGAGGTGATGTGGTCCTTGACTAGTCTCTCAAAGCACTTTATGATGACGGAAGTGAGTGCTACGGGACGATAGTCGTTTAGCTCAGTTACCTTTCTTGGGAACAGGAACAATGGTGGCCCTCTTGAAGCATGTGGGAACAGCAGACTGGGATAAGAATTTATTGAATATGTCCGTAAACACACCAGCCAGCTGGTCTGCGCATGCTCTGAGGACGCGGCTGGGGATGCCATCTGGGCCTGTAGCCTTGCGAGGGTTAACACTTTTAAATGCTTTACTTAAGTTGGCTGCAGTGAAGGAGAATCCGCAGGTTTTGGTAGCGGGCCGTGTCAGTGGCACTGTATTGTCCTCAAAGCGAGCAAAGAAGTTGTTTAGTCTGTCTGGGAGCAAGACATCCTGGTCCCGACAAGGCTGGTTTTCTTTTTGTAATCCGTGATTGACTGTAGACCCTGCCACATACCTCTTGTGTCTGAGCCGTTGAACTGCGACTCTACTTTGTCTCTATACTGACGCTTAGCTTATTTGATTGCCTTGCGGAGGGAATAGCTACACTGTTTGTATTCGGTCATGTTTCCGGTCACCTTGCCCTGGCTAAAAGCAGTGGTTTGCGCTTTCAGTTTTGCGCGAATGCTGCCATCAATCCACGCTTTCTGGTTTGGGAATGTATTAATAGTTGCTGTGGGTACGACATCGCCGATGCACTTGCAAATAAACTCGCTCACCAAATCAGCGTATTCGTCAATGTTGTTGTTTGAAGCAATGCGGGACATATCCCAATCCACGTGATCGAAGCAATCTTGAAGCGTGGAATCAGATTGGTCAGACAGAGTTGAACAGATCTGAGCGTGGGATCTTCCTGTTGTAGTCTCTGTCTATAGGCAGGGAGCAACTAAATGGAGTTGTGGTCAGCTTTCCTGAAAGGAGGGCGGTGGAGGGCCTTATATGCATCGCGGAAGTTAGAATAACAATGATACAGGGTTTTACCATCCCTGGTAGCACAATCGATATGCTGATAGAATTTAGGGAGTCTTGTTTTCAGATTAGCCTTGTTAAAATCCCCAGCTACAATGAATGCAGCCTCAGGATATGTGGTTGTCACAGGTGGCTGAAGGACTGGACCAAGGTGCAGCATGGTAAGCTTACATTTTCTCTTTATTAAAAATGACGCCGACAAAACAAAGAACAAAACCAAACCGTGAAGCTTTGGGCTATGTGCCCTGAACAAAGTCAAAGTTAACTTCCCACAAAACAGGTGGGGGGAAAGGGTACCTAAGTATAGAGACAACGATAGACAGCTGCCTCTGATTGAGAACCACACCCGGCCAAACACATAGAAATAGAAAATCATAGAATATAGACTGCCCACCCAAATCACACTCTGACCAAACCAAAATAGAGACATTAAACGCTCTCTACGGTCAGGGCGTGACAGTACCCCACCCCCCAAAGGTGCGGACCCCGGCCACAAAACCTGAACCTATAGGGGAGGATCTGGGTGGGCATTTCTCCGTGGTGGTGGGCCTGGCGAGGGACGAAGACCCCGCTCCACCTCTGGCTCGCCACCGACCCTGGACTGGGGACCCTTGTAGCGGGCCCCCGGCAGGAGGGAGACTCTGGCAGCTCCGGACGGGAGGGAGACTCTGGCAGCTCCGGACAGGAGGGAGACTCTGGCAGCTTCTGACAGGAGGGAGACTCTGGCAGCTCCGGACAGAAGGGAGCCTCTGGCAGCTCCGGACAGGAGGCAGGCACAGGACTCACCGGACTGGGGAGACACACAGGAGACCTGGCTCTGGGAGCAGGCACAGGACTCACCGGGCTTGGGAGACATCCAGGAGGCCTCTTCCTTGGCCGAGGCACTGGATACACTGGGCCGTGGAGGCGCACTGGTGGTCTCGAGCACAGAGCTGGCCCCACCTGTTCTGGCTGGATGCCAGCTTCCCACAAAACAGGTGGGGGAAAAGGGTACCTAAGTATAGAGACAACGCTAGACAGCTGCCTCTGATTGAGAACCACACCCGGCCAAACACATAGAAATAGAAAATCATAGAACATAGACTGCCCACCCAAATCACACCCTGACCAAACCAAAATAGAGACATAAAACGCTCTCTACGGTCAGGGCGTGACAGTGGTTTCCAGTTGACATAGAGTCAAATAAAGTTTGTTCAGGGCCATCTGTGTCTGCTTGGGGGGGAATATATGCGGCTGTGATTATAATCTAAGAGAATTCTCTTGGAAGATAATGCGGTCGACATTTGATTGTGAGGAAGTCAGGTGAACAGAAGGACTTGAGTTCCTGTATGTTGTTATGATCACACCACGTCTCTTTAATCATAAGGCATACACCCCCGCCGCTCTTCTTCCCAGAAATAATTTTCTGTCGGCGTGATGCGTGAAGAAACCAGGTGGCTGTACCGACTCCGATAGCGTGTCTCGAGTGAGCCATGTTTCCGTGAAGCAAAAAACGTTAGTCTCTTGTGTCTCTCTGGAATGCTACCCTTGCTCGGATTTCATCTATCTTGTTGTCAAGAGACTGGACATTGGCGAGTAGTATGCTCGGGAGCGGTGCGCGACCTGACCAGAAGGGTGCTTCATCTGCCCCTTTTACGGCGTTGTTGTTTTGGTTCGCCGGCTGGGATCCGTCCGATCCATTGTCCAGGGTGGTGGGCAAAACAGAGGATCCGCTTCAGGAAAGTCATATTCCTGGTCGTAATGATGGTGAGTTGACGTTGCTCTTATATCCAGTAGTTCCTCCTGACTGTATGTAATAAAAACCTAAGATTACCTGGGGTACCAATGTAAGAAATAACAAAATACTGCATAGTTTCCTAGGAACGCGAAGCGAGGCGGCCATCTCTATCGGCGCCGGAAGAGAGTCTGACTCTGTTGGAGATCCAGCTGTCTCTCTCCCTCTCTAGCCCCCATAAAGTTCAGCTTCACTGGGCCACAGTTGGGCTCATCTCCTCCGCTCTCTCTCTCTCTCTCCCAGACCTCCACCCAACCATCAGCACTGCTATGACCCATCAGCCTCACTATGCTACCTAACGCCTGGGGCTGGGGAGAGGAGAGGAGAGGAGAGAGAGTGTGTGTGTGTGTGTGAGTACATATGTGTTTGCATGCGACCAAATGTGTGCATTAGTTATGTCACACACCCACAGACACACACATTAACAATTGGTAATAACACTCATTTGCATGGTGAGAGCTGAATGACAAGGTAAAGTATGTGACCAATGGCTGCCGCGTGATTGGTTGGGGCTACTATGATTGACAGGGAAAAACCCCTTCCTACTTAACTCATGATAACCCTCCATATAATATACAGTAGAGAGAAGAGGACACTAGACATACACAGACCTACAGATCACAAGGCTGAAGACAGCCAGACAGCTAAGGACGGGGTGGAGGATGGAAAGTTACTGATGCGTTCCACACACAAGCTGTCCCTCATCCCTCTCCAGCCTAGTAACAGCTGTTAGGAGAGCTTCTAGGGCCAGGCCACACCTGCTCTTTCTCTCTCTCTTTCTCTCTCTCCTCTGCCCTAGCTATCTTTCTGTCTCTCCATGCTCCAGCCTCTGCTCCAGCCGACCCCTACTCCCTGTCCCCAGGTACAGCATCTCCGTGGTTGGCCGTGACCAGAGGCATGCCCCCCCCCTGCGCTCCACCACCCGCTCCTCCATACAGAGGACATGCTATGGGTTTCTCAGATACACAGCTGTAGTTATACCCTTTACACGGCCTCGCACACACACACACACACATACACCTTTATGCAAATCACAGCTAGGTGATTACACGGGCAGAGCAGTGCTGTAATTGAACCAGGTTAAATTGTGGAGATAAATCATGTACACAAACTAGTGTTGCACGGTAACACAAAACTCCGATACTCTTTTACAACATGAAAAACGGTTCGGTAATAGAATTGAGTTACTTTCAGTTCTACTAAATGTGTCTCACGTTTGGAAATCAACTAAATGGTTTGAAATGATTCTCAAAGGAATTCAGATTCCTAGTTTATCATAAGACATGAACATAATGCATCAGTGACTCATATTCCCTGCAACTATCTGAAGAGGAACCAGCAATGGAATGCCCCTGTCTGTGTGAGTGTACGGGGCTCGTATGTCTACCACTTAGTGCAGCCGTTAGCGATGCTATTGATAACTGTCTTCTAGTAGATGGAATGGCTTTCCCAAAAACCTTCTCAATGAAATGGTAACTACATAGTAGCCGATGTCTACCTGGCAGAATCATGATCAGTTCTGTAGTTGCCATGGCGCCCTAGTGGCAGCCTATGCAGAGAGCTCAGGTAAATATGTACATATGTAATCAGTGTTATTAATTTAGTTTTTATTTTATCAGCTGTTTTGTTTTTGATAACATTGAGTTGTATTGGGTAGTTCTGGTGATTTTGACGCACAGATTTGCAGATGGACTGGCAGGTCAACTAATTTTGGCTTGGCTAGCTAGCTGGCTGGCTAATTATTTTTATTCGAATGATGCATCTGGCAGGGATGCCAACAAAAAGGTGAGACTCCACCCCCCCACTGAAACATGCAAAAAATCCCTGCTAGGGGGAAATACATGTTTTAACTCATTAAACAACAAAGAATACAAGCTACATGATCAATCTCTGTGTTTAAAATAAAAAGTGCTTAATGTTCTTAAATACACATTTTAAAATGGAACATTTATGTAACTACAGATTTTTACCTTGTCGGCTCGGGGATTCGATCCAGCAAACTTTTGGTTACTAGTCCAACACTCTAACTACTAGGCTACTTGAGGCCCCCAATGTGAACCTGCCTCACAGCTAAAAATGTAAAGAAAGCAATCCAATGGTATTTGTTGCCTAGACTTTACTGCAAATGACACTCAAGTCTTGAGAAAAAACAATCCACTAATATTGCAGTTAACATGACAGCCTTTATAATAGAACGCTTGTGACCATACACATCTAAATATTGCACTTGGGGAAAAAAACATCTTAAAGTAGAAATAGAATGAAACAAACAGACATTGTATTTTTGCTCTATTATAGTGGCCACTACAGCAGACATTGATCAAGTGCACAAGGCTACATGTGTGCAGAAATAACGTTCACAGAGTTAAAAAATTCAATCATCCCCCCTCACTCACACACCCACAAGTGTTACTGTCAAGTTCAACACAACAAAAGCAATATTTGTGGGCTACACTGCACATTATTACATTGTACACTTTCTGCCTGCGGACATCTGTTCTACAATGTTCCAGCAGAGCCTGATACACTTTGTTGGCATAACGGATCTCTTTCAGGCAGAGAGGACATCTGGCATACCCCTTTTATCCAGAGACTGAAAAAGAGAGACATAGGGAAAGTGTGGTGTTCCTTTCACCTCTATAGTGGCATCCAGGTTAAGACCGGCCCAGCTACACTTGATCCCTGAATCCACTTGTTTGACAAGCAACGCCTCATTTACACCTCTACAGTGGCATCCAACATAAGCCCGGCCCAGCTACAGCTACACTTGATCCCTGAATCCACTTGTTTAACAAGCAACGCCTCATTTTCACCTAATTCTCTCATTCTGAAAATGAACCACATACTGTAGAGGGAAAACATTAGTTCATAGATAGTAGTTAGTTCGTTAGCTAGTTAACATTTCACACAGATTTCCAGGGTCCAGTAAGCAACTAATGCATTATAACTTTAAGAACGGCAAGGAGTCATATACCAGTTAATACTATAGCGAATTGGTTAGGTTACTAACGTTAGCTGTCTGATGTTGTAACGTTAGCTACCTAATGGTAGCTGACTGACTTTATTAGCCAGCTAATTTTCACACCATAAATTCAATTATCAGTTAAGTTGGCTAATGTTGCTCAACATTTCTCTGGCTAGCTAACAGAGAATTCGATCCAGCTAGCAAGATATTTAACAATGCTAACAATACTTGTTCCACCACACTTTCTCCCTCACCTCAAACTTTCTAAATGCCAGTTGTTTTTTGGTTACAGCTCATGAAGTACGTTTCATCACCTTCTCACCCCTTGTCTCCGTGGTCAGGCTTCTCACCTAGTTTACCTCTTCATTATCATCATAGGACGCGCTGCTGTAAGTTAACTGCCAAACTGCCTTTCCACTCTCTGCTGTCTTTCCAGAGAGCGTTCTGATGCTGTAACTAGCAAACTGCCTTTCCACTCTCTGCTGTCTTTCCAGAGAGCGTTCTGATGCTGTAACTAGCAAACTGCCTTTCCACTCTCTGCTGTCTTTCCAGAGCGTTCTGATGCTGTAACTAGCAAACTGCCTTTCCACTCTCTGCTGTCTTTCCAGAGCGCTCTGATGCTGTAACTAGCAAACTGCCTTTCCACTCTCTGCTGTCTTTCCAGAGAGCGCTGATGCTGTAACTAGCAAACTGCCTTTCCACTCTCTGCTGTCTTTCCAGAGCGCTCTGATGCTGTAACTAGAAAACTGCCTTTCCACTCTCTGCTGTCTTTCCAGAGCGCTCTGATGCTGTAACTAGCAAACTGCCTTTCCACTCTCTGCTGTCTTTCCAGAGAGCGCTCTGATGCTGTAACTAGCAACTGCCTTTCCACTCTCTGCTGTCTTTCCAGAGCGCTCTGATGCTGTAACTAGCAAACTGCCTTTCCACTCTCTGCTGTCTTTCCAGAGGGCTCTGATGCTGTAACTAGCAAACTGCCTTTCCACTCTCTGCTGTCTTTCCAGAGAGCGCTCTGATGCTGTAACTAGCAAACTGCCTTTCCACTCTCTGCTGTCTTTCCAGAGGGCTCTGATGCTGTAACTAGCAAACTGCCTTTCCACTCTCTGCTGTCTTTCCAGAGCGCTCTGATGCTGTAACTAGCAAACTGCCTTTCCACTCTCTGCTGTCTTTCCAGAGCGCTCGCTGATGCTGTAACTAGCAAACTGCCTTTCCACTCTCTGCTGTCTTTCCAGAGCGCTCTGATGCTGTAACTAGTAAACTGTCTTTCCACTCTCTGCTGTCTTTCCAGAGCGCTCTGATGCAGTAACTAGTAAACTGCCTTTCCACTCTCTGCTGTCTTTCCAGAGAGCGCTCTGATGCTGTAACTAGTAAACTGCCTTTCCACTCTCTGCTGTCTTTCCAGAGGGCTCTGATGCTGTAACTAGTAAACTGCCTTTCCACTCTCTGCTGTCTTTCCAGAGGGCTCTGATGCTGTAACTAGCAAACTGCCTTTCCACTCTCTGCTGTCTTTCCAGAGCGCTCTGATGCTGTAACTAGCAAATTGGTTGTCTCTTCAGTCGCTGCATTCTGCTGATATGTAAACGTTAGGCTGAGCCTTGGATACAGCCAGTATTGCTCCAAACATGCATCACTCGTTCTCATACAGCCAGTAGTGATCCAAAGCCCCCCCACCCCCCAAACTTTTCTCATCGGATCTACACGAATCAGGTAGGTCACCTATTTTGGATTCAAAACTGCAATTTTCGCTGAAAGGTGACTAGGGGCGACAGGGTAGCCTAGTGGTTAGAGTGTTGGACTAGTAACCGGAAGGTTGCAAGTTCAAACCCCCGAGCTGACAAGATACAAATCTGTCGTTCTGCCCCTGAACAGGCAGTTAACCCACTGTTCCTAGACCAGTTAACCCACTGTTCCTAGACCAGTTAACCCACTGTTCCTAGACCAGTTAACCCACTGTTCCTAGGCTGCCATTGAAGGTAAAATAAAAATAAAACGTTTGCATCCCTGATCTGGACAACTAGGCAACATAATCCATTCATTTTTCACCTTAAAATGTCCTTTATTTTCCCCTTAATGGTTTCATTTTGGAATGAAGGGAAAATAGGGTGAATCCCTTGAAAACGCCCCTTAAACCAACCTTAATACAATTTCAGTACCCCTGAATGTGTGCATTAACTTGTCCTTAATTTACCAAATGAAGGTCAATTCTGTGCAAAAGCAGGTGTTTTTTAAGTTATCAAAACACCTTACAACACCCCTTAAACAGGTTTACAGGGTATTTAAGGGGTAAAATGCCACTGAAACCACATGTATTAACATACTTTTTGCCTTAAAAGCCTGTAAACCATAATTAAGGGCTGTTGTATGGGGGTTTCAAATTTTCTCAATTTAAACCATTAAAGAGAAAAATCAAGGATATTTTAAGATGCAAAATGGATATGTACATATGCTTAAGTTTTCCAAGTAAGGTGCTCTGAATTAAAATACATGGAATGACCCTGGAGAGACACCAAACTCAATTAAATTCACCTTCCCCTCTCTCTCTCTCTTCTTCCCCTCTCCTTCTCCTCTCTTCCCCTCTCTCTCTCTCTTCTTCCCCTCTCCTTCTCCTCCCTTCCCCCCTCTCTCTCTTCTTCCCCCCTCCTTCTCCTCCCTTCCCCTCTCTCTCTCTCTTCTTCCCCTCTCCTTCTCCTCTCTTCCCCTCTCTCTCTCTCTTCTTCCCCTCTCCTTCTCCTCCCTTCCCCTCTCTCTCTCCTCTCTTCCCCTCGCTCTCCTCCCTTCCCCTCTCTCTCTCTCTTCTTCCCCTCGCCTTCTCCTCCCTTCCCCTCTCTCTCTCTCTTCTTCCCCTCTCTCTCTCTCTTCTTCCCCTCTCCTTCTCCTCCCTTCCCCTCTCTCTCTCTCTTCTTCCCCTCTCCTTCTCCTCCCTTCCCCTCTCTCTCTCTCTTCTTCACCTCTCCTTCTCCTCCCTTCCCCTCTCTCTCTCTCTTCTTCCCCTCTCCTTCTCCTCCCTTCCCCTCTCTCTCTCTCTTCTTCCCCTCTCCTTCTCCTCCCTTCCCCTCTCTCTCTCTCTTCTTCCCCTCTCCTTCTCCTCCCTTCCCCTCTCTCTCTCTCTTCTTCCCCTCTCCTTCTCCTCCCTTCCCCTCTCTCTCTCTCTCTTCTTCCCCTCTCCTTCTCCTCCCTTCCCCTCTCTCTCTCTCTTCTTCCCCTCTCCTTCTCCTCCCTTCCCCTCTCTCTCTCTCTTCTTCCCCTCTCCTTCTCCTCCCTTCCCCTCTCTCTTTCTCTTCTTCCCCTCTCCTTCTCCTCCCTTCCCCTCTCTCTCTCTCTTCTTTCCCTCTCCTTCTCCTCCCTTCCCCTCTCGCTCTCTCTTCTTCCCCTCTCCTTCTCCTCCCTTCCCCTCTCTCTCTCTCTTCTTCCCCTCTTCTTCTCCTCTCTTCCCCTCTCACTCTCCCCTTTTTCCTTTCCTTTTCCTTTTATTTTCCTCTCTTCCCCTCTCTCTCCTCTCTTTTCCTTTCCTTCTCCTTTCCTTCTCCTCTCTTCCCCTCTCTCTCTCTCCTCTCTTTTCCTTTCCTTCTCCTCTCTTCCCTTTTCCTTCTCCTCTCTTCCCCTCTCTCTCTCCTCTTTTTTCCTTTCCTTTCCTTCTCCTCTCTTTCTCCTGTCTTCCCCGCTCTTCCTCCTCTCTTCCCTCCTCTCTCCTCTCTTCCCCCCTCTCTCCTCTCTCCCTCTTCTTCTCCTCTCTTCCCCTCTCTCTCCTCTTCCCCTCTCCGTCTCCTCTTCTCCTCTCTTCCCCTCTCTTTTCCTTTCCTTCTCCTCTCTCTCCTCTCTTCCCCTCTCTCTCCTCTCTTTTCCTTTCCTTCTCCTCTCTCTTCCCCTCTCTCTCTCCTCTCTTTCCTTTCATTCTCCTCTCTTCCCCTCTCCTTCTCCTCTCTTTCCCTCTCTCTCTCCTCTCTTTTCCTTTCCTTCTCCTCTCTCTCTCTCCTCTCCTCCCCTCTCCTCCTCCTCTCTTTCACTCCCTCTCATCTTCTTTCCGGATTCACACAAGTGCTTTTCCACCACAGATACTGGCCCTCCTGTAAAACAGACACAACACAGATACAGTGGTTGTGTTAAAATATGTAGTCTTGTTCACGTTGCTTTACAACTGTTATAATGAAATGGAATTATTTTAATAACATAAAAAAAGAGCTGACTTGGTCTTGACATACGGCAGTAGGTAAAGGTCTGGGCACTAAATTTACATATTTCTTCCTGAAGCCTTGGGTGACATTAATTAGCCTCAGCTTTAGCTGTGTTTGGAAAAAAGGAAAATTAACTGGACGTTATTTCAACAGGTTACTAAAAGTAGACCCAGTGTTTCCTCCACACTTATTTGGTAGCGGCGGCCCGCCACTGCTATATATGCACGGCGACTGCAAAATAAATATTTTATAGTCTACATCTTGAAATGAGATTTCCTCCATTCTTTTCAAGAGAAGGGCTCATGTGTATTATTGAAACAAAGTGTCTCCGTTTTCAACTTCCAACAATGAATGAAATAGGACCTGTTAACATCAACAGGGTTCCTTGCACAGAACAGCGTATTTATCGTTCATTGGCGGATATGTGCCTCTCGCTACTCTCTTGAATCTACTCTCTTGAATGCATTGTTTTTGAAATTAAAACTTGCCCCACTGCTACAAAGAAATCCTGGAGAATACAGAGTAGACTAGTAGTAGATGTTTGTTCATCAAGCAGATGAAACAAAATGTGAAAATGACCTGTTACCTTTCATGATCCTTTTTCAAGATTTTGCCAGTTTTGTTGAGAGTAACATATATTTCAAAACAATTTAAGCAAAATTCGATTAAAACTCTAACACATTGTTTAACAAAGCAAATCTCTTTTATCATAAAGAGGGTATGGTATATCATGAATAACCAATGACTCTTAACCAATCAGATTGAGAGGTCGGAACTACCCCTTGTATAATTTTCCATAACTACATTAATATTCTTACTCATGGTGACGCTCTGTGGCGGTCCTCTCCCTCCTTGCTGTCTTCTTAGAATTGCCATAAAACAAGAGATGGGACAAACTGAAAATATTAAAGGCAAATTGTCTTCTAAATTAGATGCATCTATTGAAATGATCAAATAAATGCTGTGGCTGGTTGTATAATTGTATTTTATTTCTCCTTTATTGGACTCCTCTGCTGAGTTGTTACTCTGCAAATTGGTATACCAAGCAAACAGCTAAATTCAGTCTTTATTGTTGGGAAAGGCCAACAGGATATCACCAACATCCATCTCCAGCAGGTCGTCCCCTGTGAAAGCCTGGCCTGGGAAATAATGAACAGTTAGCTCCATAGCTGACTACCCTATATACCAATACCAGAAAAATACATTTTACATTGCCTCTTTCTCTTAACGTTTTTTCTAGGTAGCAAACTTATGGCCACTAGCAACTCCAGTTCTGACTAAAGTTAGTCAAACTCACTGTGAAGAGCATCAGCAATTTGAGGATGGTTCTCTGCCAACTGTCCCTCAATGCATCTGCTGTCAAACCTCTGTACTTCACACAGGTCTTACTGTATAACATGGACCAGAAGACTTCAGGAGAAGCTAGCTAACTGTAGTCTAACTTAACTAGTCTAGCTAGCTAAATGCTCTTTAGCTTGCTAGCTGTTGCCTAGCTGGCTAGTTACGGTTAGGTTGTTGGCTAGCTAGCTAGTGTTAGCTCGATCAACAGTTAGCTAGCTAGATAGTTTGATACCATGAAATGTGGCAGCTTTTTAAAATAGAGTTAGTTTACGTGACTTTTTATTATTGGTCTCCATGTCCATTTTTACTCATTGTCTTGCTTTCTAACAAACAGTGTAATGTAAACTCACCCCATTCCGTACAAATGTGCGCAACCGCAACATTCAAACGAGGCTACAAAGAAAACTAATGGGACTATAGCGACTGTGTTGACTTCAAAATCTGGGGTGTGAACTAGGTTTCTATTAATGCGTTGATCGACATGGTAATGGATCTATAGTATTGGAGAAAAGTTTAAAAAACTCCATTACATCGTGACGTGTCATGTCGTAACGTACAGCACGCATTAAGCAACTATTTCTGTCTTACAATCTCTCTCCACCAGGTGTAGCACTTCTCTCATCGTTTAAAAACAAGAAATGGACAATGACGGGGGTAAGGGGGATACCTAGTCATTTTTTTGCGTCATCACTGCAAGCGATCATGATTCTCAAAGCCGCTGTTTACTTCTGAATCTCTTTAGCACCGCTCTAAAAACACGATTCAAATTTGACACAAACCTTCAAATAGGTAGGTAATGACACATTATATAAACTCTTTAGTGTTTTATTTACATTTTCGAGGCGATAAGGTGATAAGTTTTACAGATCGAGTGAAAAAAAGCAATTGTCCCACACAAAATTCTCCTCACTATCACGCATTAGTTTCGCTTCCCCACCTGACATTTAAAAAAAGACCCGACGGGGCTCATTGCCTTCTTGAATCATGTAGAAACGGGCAGCGTGGGGGTCATGTAATTGATTCTGTTGGAAAGGGGAGAAATTGTGCTTTAGAATGGTATTGACATTACAGTTGATCTGGAAGTGTTACGTTTTTGGGGCGCTAAAATAAGGTCAATTGTACAGACCAAGGCGGTGTACAAAATTTAGTGAGTTTACGTTAAACTGTCCCCACTAAATCCACATTCACGTAGAGATCTGTTCTCGTGCATGACCTCAATAGTTTAAAAAAGAAATGCGCGCTTGTGGTTTTCGCACAAAGTGGAGTCCCAACATTAGTCAAAAGGATGCAGTATTTTTTTAAATAACCATGTGTTTCTTAATCTGCACTTAATCTGAAAATGTAAGGATAAACAAAAGCAATCTCAATTTATGTATAATTAAAGCATTGCTCCATATGTCCCTTAATCTCTCCTTAAACCCCAAAAGCAAGGGAGCTGTCAAACATTTTGTAGGAAGGTGTTATTAAGGATTTGTTTCCTGATATCCTTGATATGCCCTTAAATTAAAAAATAAAGGGCACTGACCAACAATTGATATTAAGGTATTTTTAATGGGTCCACTTTTGCCTTTTAAGAGGCCAATTGTTTAATTTACGGATGATTTCATTCATATTAAGGGGTTTTGGCATGTTTTAAGGGAACTTTAACATGAATTTAATACTCATTTAAGGCAGTCCTGTTTCCTTGTGGACATTGTAGCACCTTTTTTTCACCTGGCTGCTGGTTCCTGATCTTTTGAAAATTTAAATTGAAGAGTCACCTGAAGCTTGACAGGAATGGGAGATGCAGTAGAGGAATGCAGAGCTGAGGCAGAGAGCTCGTAGTGAGGACGGCTACTGAGGCTACTAATCTGAACTGTGAGTGGTGAGCTTTCTGGCACCCAGAGCTGCTGAGGCATCACCCAAGTGGGTGCCATACATTCTGAAGGAAGATAAGTCCAGAAGATACACAACTTACACTGGTTCTCAGACTGGTTCCCCTTTACATGATCGTCACCAGACTCTTCATTAACCATCTCCCTGACCACCTTCCTCTGATCAAGCCATGAACTGTCCCTCTCCATCTTTGGAGTATGCATGAACTCAAAGACTTGGCCTCCATTGGTTGACCTTGTTATAGCTAGGCTACTCATGATGATGTACTGGTTGACCTGGTTATAGCTAGGCTACTCATGATGATGTACTGGTTGATCTGACTGTAGCTAGGCTACTCATGATGATGTACTGGTTGACCTGGTTATAGCTAGGCTACTCATGATGATGTACTGGTTGACCTGACTGTACCTAGGCTACTCATGATGATGTACTGGTTGACCTGGTTATAGCTAGGCTACTCATGATGATGTACTGGTTGACCTGGCTATAGCTAGGCTACTCATGATGATGTACTGGTTGACCTGGTTATAGCTAGGCTACTCATGATGATGTACTGGTTGACCTGGTTATAGCTAGGCTACTCATGATGATGTACTGGTTGACCTGGTTATAGCTAGGCTACTCATGATGATGTACTGGTTGACCTGACTGTAGCTAGGCTACTCATGATGATGTACTGGTTGACCTGGTTATAGCTAGGCTACTCATGATGATGTACTGGTTGACCTGGTTATAGCTAGGCTACTCATGATTATGTACTGGTTGACCTGGCTATAGCTAGGCTACTCATGATGATGTACTGGTTGACCTGGTTATAGCTAGGCTACTCATGATGATGTACTGGTTGACCTGACTGTAGCTAGGCTACTCATGATGATGTACTGGTTGACCTGGTTATAGCTAGGCTACTCATGATGATGTACTAGTTGACCTGACTGTAGCTAGGCTACTCATGATGATGTACTGGTTGACCTGACTGTAGCTAGGCTACTCATAATGATGTACTGGTTGACCTGGTTATAGCTAGGCTACTCATGATGATGTACTGGTTGACCTGACTGTAGCTAGGCTACTCATGATGATGTACTGGTTGACCTGGTTATAGCTAGGCTACTCATGATGATGTACTGGTTGACCTGGTTATAGCTAAGACTACTCATGATGATGTACTGGTTGACCTGGTTATAGCTAGGCTACTCATGATGATGTACTGGTTGACCTGACTGTAGCTAGGCTACTCATGATGATGTACTGGTTGACCTGACTGTAGCTAGGCTACTCATGATGATGTACTGGTTGACCTGGTTATAGCTAGGCTACTCATGATGATGTACTGGTTGACCTGACTGTAGCTAGGCTACTCATGATGATGTACTGGTTGACCTGGTTATAGCTAGGCTACTCATGATGATGTACTGGTTGACCTGGTTATAGCTAGGCTACTCATGATGATGTACTGGTTGACCTGACTGTAGCTAGGCTACTCATAATGATGTACTGGTTGACCTGGTTATATATAGCTAGGCTACTCATGATGATGTACTGGTTGACCTGGTTATAGCTAGGCTACTCATGATGATGTACTGGTTGACCTGGCTATAGCTAGGCTACTCATGATGATGTACTGGTTGACCTGACTGTAGCTAGGCTACTCATGATGATGTACTGGTTGACCTGACTGTAGCTAGGCTACTCATACTGATGTACTGGTTGACCTGACTGTAGCTAGGCTACTCATGATGATGTACTGGTTGACCTGACTGTAGCTAGGCTACTCATAATGATGTACTGGTTGACCTGGTTATAGCTAGGCTACTCATGATGATGTACTGGTTGACCTGACTGTAGCTAGGCTACTCATGATGATGTACTGGTTGACCTGGTTATAGCTAGGCTACTCATGATGATGTATTGGTTGACCTGACTGTAGCTAGGCTACTCATGATGATGTACTGGTTGACCTGACTGTAGCTAGGCTACTCATGATGCTATACTGGTTGACCTGACTGTAGCTAGGCTACTCATGATGATGTACTGGTTGACCTGACTGTAGCTAGGCTACTCATGATGATGTACTGGTTGACCTGACTGTAGCTAGGCTACTCATGATGATGTACTGGTTGACCTGACTGTAGCTAGGCTACTCATGATGATGTACTGGTTGACCTGACTGTAGCTAGGCTACTCATGATGATGTACTGGTTGACCTGACTGTAGCTAGGCTACTCATGATGATGTACTGGTTGACCTGACTGTAGCTAGGCTACTCATGATGATGTACTGGTTGACCTGACTGTAGCTAGGCTACTCATGATGATGTACTGGTTGACCTGGTTATAGCTAGGCTACTCATGATGATGTACTGGTTGACCTGACTGTAGCTAGGCTACTCATGATGATGTACTGGTTGACCTGACTGTAGCTAGGCTACTCATGATGATGTACTGGTTGACCTGGTTATAGCTAGGCTACTCATGATGATGTACTGGTTGACCTGGTTATAGCTAAGACTACTCATGATGATGTACTGGTTGACCTGGTTATAGCTAGGCTACTCATGGTGATGTACTGGTTGACCTGGCTATAGCTAGGCTACTCATGATGATGTACTGGTTGACCTGGCTATATCTAGGCTACTCAAGATGATGTACTGGTTGACCTGACTGTAGCTAGGCTACTCATGATGATGTACTGGTTGACCTGACTGTAGCTAGGCTACTCATGATGATGTACTGGTTGACCTGACTGTAGCTAGGCTACTCATGATGATGTACTGGTTGACCTGACTGTAGCTAGGCTACTCATGATGATGTACTGGTTGACCTGACTGTAGCTAGGCTACTCATGATGATGTACTGGTTGACCTGACTGTAGCTAGGCTACTCATGATGATGTACTGGTTGACCTGACTGTAGCTAGGCTACTCATGATGATGTACTGGTTGACCTGACTGTAGCTAGGCTACTCATGATGATGTACTGGTTGACCTGACTGTAGCTAGGCTACTCATGATGATGTACTGGTTGACCTGACTGTAGCTAGGCTACTCATGATGATGTACTGGTTGACCTGACTGTAGCTAGGCTACTCATGATGATGTACTGGTTGACCTGACTGTAGCTAGGCTACTCATGATGATGTACTGGTTGACCTGACTGTAGCTAGGCTACTCATGATGATGTACTGGTTGACCTGACTGTAGCTAGGCTACTCATGATGATGTACTGGTTGACCTGACTGTAGCTAGGCTACTCATGATGATGTACTGGTTGACCTGACTGTAGCTAGGCTACTCATGATGATGTACTGGTTGACCTGACTGTAGCTAGGCTACTCATGATGATGTACTGGTTGACCTGACTGTAGCTAGGCTACTCATGATGATGTACTGGTTGACCTGACTGTAGCTAGGCTACTCATGATGATGTACTGGTTGACCTGGTTATAGCTAAGACTACTCATGATGATGTACTGGTTGACCTGGTTATAGCTAGGCTACTCATGATGATGTACTGGTTGACCTGGTTATAGCTAGGCTACTCATGATGATGTACTGGTTGACCTGACTGTAGCTAGGCTACTCATGATGATGTACTGGTTGACCTGACTGTAGCTAGGCTACTCATGATGATGTACTGGTTGACCTGGTTATAGCTAGGCTACTCATGATGATGTACTGGTTGACCTGACTGTAGCTAGGCTACTCATGATGATGTACTGGTTGACCTGACTGTAGCTAGGCTACTCATGATGATGTACTGGTTGACCTGGTTATAGCTAGGCTACTCATGATGATGTACTGGTTGACCTGGTTATAGCTAGGCTACTCATGATGATGTACTGGTTGACCTGGTTATAGCTAAGACTACTCATGATGATGTACTGGTTGACCTGGTTATAGCTAGGCTACTCATGATGATGTACTGGTTGACCTGACTGTAGCTAGGCTACTCATGATGATGTACTGGTTGTTTGTTTTTTCCTTTTGAAGCGCTTTGAGATTGTTATGAAAAGCACTATAGAAATGTAGTAAACTACTATTATTATGTGCATTAATCCAGTGGCCATTTGTTTTGTGAACTCCATCACTTGTATGCTACAGAACCACAACTAACCAAATAGCAGTGCTAAATATATGTGCACTTGAGGGTAACTCAAACATCTACATTTCTTAGATTTTCTTTCCCAGATCTCAAAAGTTGTCCTCAGATGTTGTTGTTTAAGCATGGTTATGGACTATGTCCTTTTTCTATAAAACAAAACATATTTTGAGAGTGAGAAAAATCAGTCCTTCAATCCCGCTTTCTATTTTTCCCTTGGTATTGTTTTGGCATGGAGTATTGTGATACCACAGCTGGTATCTGTATCAATGTCAAAGTTCTGGTAACTAACACTAACACAAACACCTCTTGCACGCACACACACACACACACACAAACACAAACACACACACATACTTATTCACTCACTCCACGTACACATACATATACATGCATGAAATACACAAACACGAACACACACACACTCTCCCTGCAGATATTGGTATTCCAGCCTACAGGCTGACAAATGTAAAGCAGATGGTAGGTTAGAAGTTGATAGGATTTGATGCTGGGCGCACATTAAGAAGGGATATGGGGGATCTTTCAATTCAGACCTTAAACCTCTGGGCTTCTGTGAAATTGGAACGGGTTCTATGATGAAACATGTAGAGAGAGAGAGAGAGTGTGTGTGTGTTACACACCTGTGGATTTCCGACTCTCCTCTCTCTTCACCAGGCACCAGGCAGCACAGGCATCTCATTAGCAAGCTGTTGGAGCTAATGAACTAATTAACTGGTGAATCTAGCAGGAATCAACCGGTTGCCAATCAGGCTGTCTAAAGGAGCCCCCGTTAGTTAGTCTAACCTAAAGGGAAGGATAGAGGATACCTTCTGGTTCGTTTGCTCAATGTTTGTCTTTGCGGTGTGTGGCGTTTGGAGAGCAGGAAAGCAGCAGAGCAGTGGAGTAGACAGACAGACTCGCACACACATATACACACACACAGACACACACACACACACACACACACACACACACACACACACACACACACACACACACACACACACACAGTAGAGAAGCAGGACTCACAGTTACACACACACACACACACACAGTCGAGAAGCAGGACTCACAGTTACATATACATGTGCACACACACACATACACAGTACCAGTCAAAAGTTTGGACACACCTACTCATTCAACTCATTTACTGTTTTCTACGTTGTAGAATAATAGTGAAGACAAACTATGACGTTACACATATGTAATCATGTATTAACCAAAAAGGGTGAAATAAATCTAAATATATTTTTGATTCTTCAAAGTAGCCAACCTTTGCCTTGATTACAGCATTGCACACTCTTGGTATTCTCTCAATCAGATGTACACATTAAAACATTTTTTAACCATTATTTAACTAGGCAAGTCAGTTAAGAACAAATTCTTATTTACAATGGCGGCCTACCCCAGCCAAACCCGGACGACGCTGGGCCAATTGTGCGCCGCCCTTTGGGACTCCCAATCACGGCCGGATGTGATACAGCCTGCATCATCTGGAATGCTTTTCCAACGCTTCTTGAAGGAGTTCCCGCATATGCTGAACGCTTGTTGGCTGCTTTTCCTTCACTCTGGGGTCTAACTCATCCCAAACCATCTCAATTGAGTTGAGTTTGGGTGATTGTGGAGGCCAAGTCATCTGCTGCAGCACTCCATCACTTTCCTTCTTGGTCAAATAGCCCTTACACACCCTTACACAGCCTGGAGGTGTGTTGGGTCATTGTCCTGTTGACAAATAAATGATAGACCCACTTAGCCCAAACCAGATGGGATGCCGTATCGCTGCAGAATGCTGTGGTAGCCATGCTGGTTAAGTGTGCCTTGAATTCTAAATAAATCACAGACAGTGTCACCAGCAAAGTATCCCCACACCATCACACCTCCTCCATGCTTCACGGTGGGAACCACACATGCAGAGATCATCCGTTCACCTACTCTGTGTCTCACAAAGACACGGCGGTTGTAAAGAAAATCTCAAATCTGGACTCAACAAACCAAAGGACAGATTTCCAACTGTTTAATGTCCATTGCTCGTGTTTCTTGGCCCTAGTAAGTCTCTTCTTATTATTGGTGTCCTTTAGTAGTGGTTTCTTTGCAGCATTTCGACCATGAAGGCCGGATTCACACAGTCTCCTCTGAACAGTTGATGTTGAGATGTGTCAGTTACTTGAACTCTGTGAAGCATTTATTTGGGCTGAGATTTCTAAGGCAGAGGTAACTGGGTCTTCCTTTCCTGTGGCAGTCCTCATAAAAGCCACATTTTCTGCATTGATTGACCTTCATGTCTTAAAGTAATGGTGACTGTCGTTTCACTTTGAGCGGTTCTTGCCATAATATGAACTTGGTATTTTACCAAATAGGGCTATCTTCTGTATACCACCCCTACCTTGTCACAACACAACTGATCTGCTCAAATGCATTAGGAAGGAAAGAAATTCCACAAATTAACTTTAACTTTTAACAAGGCACACCTGTTAATTGAAATGCATTCCAGGTGACTACCTCATGAAGCTGATTGAGAGAATGCCAAGAGTGTGCAAAGCTGACATCAAGGCAAAGTGTGGCTACTTTGAAGAATCTCAAATCTAAAATATATTTGGATTTGTTTCACACTTTGTTGGTTACTACATGATTCCATGTGTTATTTCATAGTTTGTCTTTACTATTATTCTACAATGTAGAAAATAGTACAAATTAAGAAAAACCCTCGAATGAGTAGGTGTGTCCAAACTTTTGACTGGTACTGTACGTGTACACACACACACACACACACACACACACACACACACACACACACTTGAGTGGGCAGAAACAATAGAAGACCATAATGATGATTGGTGTTAATTTGCTGTGTAGACACTTTATATCCCTCTAGTTCACTGTCTGTACACTGCTATATATTACACATGTAATTATAAACACACACACACTACATTTACTGTCCCTGTCCAGGCAGTCGGGGCATATGGTTCATTATGAAGAGGACTGCAGTAGTGTCTCAATGGAGAATGTATTGTTGTAACCAGAATATATAGGTCTCATTCGGTTACTTAACCATTAGTCTAACAATGCTGCCGTTGTGGCTTTCTAAGCTTCCTAATGTCAGTGTTTGTCCATAGTACAATACTCTGTCTCTGTGGAGCATGGTTAATGAATGCAGCCACTGTAAAAACAACCAATGATGAGAATGCTTTTTCAACTTGGCACCCTCTCGCGGGGAATCGGCTCTGTGAGCCAATCAGCTTGCAGAATGACAGGACGCCTACAGTGTGATTGGTGGAAGAGATAGGCTTAGACACAGGCGGTTTTGTTGGTTGGAATTTGGAGTGTGATGATGCTCTGAAGGATGTGTATCCCTCTACCCCCTGTCCGTAGAGATGAAGTAATCCCTCTTTACCTACTAATGTATTCTAGCCTGTACTGTGGCCATCTATATATATATATATCTGTCTACATTACCAAGCCCCCACACACACACACACACACACACACACACACACACACACACACACACACACACACACACACACACACACACACACACACACACACACACACACACACACACACACACACACACACACACACACACACACGTACTTCTTCTCCACTCTACCAGTCATGGTCTTCTAAGCTGGCCCTCTCCGATAATCCTCTATGACCTTCCTCTCTGATCCCTCTGTTTTCTAATTGGAATTAAACAAATGTATTCATTAATTGGCTGACTGGAGAGAATTCTAAAAAAAGAAACGACTTGAGAAATGTCTCTGAAAATGTCTGATACAACTTCACCGAGTAAGAGGTTTTAGTTTGACGTGTATTCCGTCTCTGCAATACTTGTACACTGTATCCCAATGATCTATTTTCAGTTTAGAAACAAGTTGTTACCTCTTGAATGTTAACATGTTATATTTGTGGGGCTGTGTTGGTTGTGTTGGCTGTGTGTTTTGAACAGATATAAGATGGTTGAATACTAATTGAATTTGGCAGTAAGTCTGACAGCGTGGCTGGATTTTTACCTTGCGTCTTCAAACTAGACAAAGCCGTAAATTGACTACAGCCCAATTTGGGCTTTTAAGATCTTTTTTTTTGTCTTTATTTTTTATAAGTGAAAACATTGCTCTCAGAGAAGATGATTGTTTTAATGATGTCACTGCATTCTCAGATGAGGTCACGATCGCCGTAAGAAGCGGACCAAAGCGCAGCGTCGTGTGAATGCATCATTTAATAGATGACGAAAAACACGAAGTGAACTGTACAAAACAATAAACTAATAACGACCGTGAAGCTATATACGAAATGTGCTGACACAAGCAACTAACATAGACAATCACCCACAACGACAAAACAGGCTACCTAAATATGGTTCCCAATCAGAGACAGAGACCTGCCTCTGATTGAGAACCATATCAGGCCAAACACAGAAACAGACAAACTAGACATCCAACATAGAATGCCCACCCAGCTCACGTCCTGACCAACACTAAAACAAGGAAAACACAAAAGAACTATGGTCAGAACGTGACAGATGAATATGTTTTAAGACAGCAACATGAGACCGAATGGATTTCACTGTTTATTGCACATATTGCAATTTCTACTCTGTAGTTTACTTATGTATCTTTACGTATACGTGTAGTTTTAGTGGATGTATTAAATTCACAATATGCTTGAAAATTGAAATGTTCAGTGAAGTGGGCAATATTAGCCAAATGAGAAAAAAAAATACATTAGACAAACAGATGCTTATTTTTTTATTGTCAGAATTTTAGTCCACACATATACTGAAACACACACACAGAAAAAACACACACACCATTTAGTGTCTTTATATAGTGTGTCAAATCAGCAGATGTCACAATGTGCTTGTACAGAAACCCAGCCTAAAACCCCAAACAGCAAGCAATGCAGATGTAGAAGCACGTGTGTGATTTGTTCTTTACATTGTTTATTAATGTATGAAGCATTTGATTTTGTCCACTCTGTGTGTGTGTGTGTGTGTGTGTGTGTGTGTGTGTGTGTGTGTGTGTGTGTGTGTGTGTGTGTGTGTGTGTGTGTGTGTGTGTGTAGGTTGCATGTGCGTTTTTTGTGTGTGTGTCTGTGCAGCCTGATCACTAGAAATAGATGGAGATTTCAGACATTTGGAAAGGTCCTGAGAACAGCCAATATGTGCCTTCCTCTGCACTCACAAAAAAAGAAAAACAATTTCACAGCACTGGTGTAATGGGTCCTAGGTGCAGCTGGTGTAGAGAGTCAGGCGCAGGACAGCAGATATGAGTAATCAACGTACTTTTACTCAAAGTGTCAAACCGACTTCGGTAGAAGTCGTGACAGTACCCCCCTTGACCACGCACCGACACCAACCTCGGGGACGACCCGGAGGGCGAGGCGCAGGGCAATACGGATGGAGACCGTGGAAATCCCGCAGCAATGAAGAGTTCAGGACGTCCTCCACCGGCAACCAGCATCTCTCCTCCGGACCGTACCCCTCCCACTCCACGAGGTACTGAAGGCCCCTCGCCCGACACCTCGAGTCTAGGATGGCTCGAACAGCATATGCCGGGGCCCCCTCGATGTCCAGAGGGGGCGGAGGAACCTCCCACACCTCAGCTTCCTGGAGTGGACCAGCCACCACCGGCCTGAGGAGAGACACATGAAACGAGGTATTAATGCGATAATCTGGGGGAAGTCTCCTCAGGACTTTAAATGGCCCCACAAACCGCGGACCCAGCCTCCGGCAGGGCAGGTGGAGGGGCAGGTTACGGGTCGAGAGCCAGACCCGGTCCCCCGGTGCGAACACCGGGGCCTTGCTGCGGTGGCGGTCAGCGCTCGCTTTTTTCCGACTCACGGCCCGTTGTAGGTGCACATGGGCGGCGTCCCAGGTCTCCTCCGAGCGCTTGAACCATTCGTCCACCGCAGGAGCTTCGATCTAGCTCTGATGCCACGGTGCCGGAACCGGCTGATAAGGTTAGTGGAGGAGTGGCGGAGTGAATTTTGGGCCATCTCTGGCCAGGGGATGAACGTCGCCCACTCCCCGGCCAGTCCTGGCAGTATGACCGCAGAAACATACCTACATCCTGATTTACTCTCTCCACCTGCCCATTACTCTCAGGGTGTAAACCGGAGGTAAGGCTGACCGAGACCCCAGACGTTCCATGAACGCTCTCCTTGAACTGGGGACCTCGATCAGAGACTATGTCCTTAGGCACCCCGTAGTTCCGGAAGACATGAGTGAACAGGGCATCTGCAGTCTGTAGGGCCATAAGGAGACCGGGCAAAGGGAGGAGACGGCAGGACTTAGAAAACCGATCCACAATGACCAGGATCGTGGTGTTGCCCTGAGGGAGGAAGGTCCGTCAGGAAGTCCACCGACAGGTGCGACCATGGCCGTTGTGGAATGGGTAAGGGTTGTAATTTCCCTCTAGGCAGGTGCCTTGCACTGGGCGCACACAGAGCAGGAGGAAACATAAACCCTCATGTCCTTGGCCAAGGTGGGCCACCAGTACTTCCCACTAAGGCAACCCACCGTCCGCACGATGCCAGGATGACCAAAGGAGGGTGTCGTATGGGCCCAATAGATCAAACGGTCGCGGACAGCAGACGGAATGTACAGGCGCTCAGCTGGACACTGGGGGGGAGTGGGCTCTGTGCATAACGCCCTCTCGATGTCCGCGTCCAGCTCCCACACCACCGGTGCCACCAGGCAAGAGGCCGGAAGTATGGGAGTGTGATCCATGGACCGCTCTTCTGTGTCATACATCCGGGACAGTGCGTCTGCCTTAGCGTTCTGGGAACCTGGTCTGTAGGAGAAGGTGAAATCAAAACGGGTAAAGAACATAGCCCGCCTTGCCTAGCGGGGGTTCAGTCTCCTCGCCTCCCGGATATACTCCAGATTGCGGTGGTCAGTCCAGATGAGAAAAGGGTGTTTAGCCCCATCAAGCCAATGTCTCCACGACTTCAGAGCCTTGACAACAGCCAACAGCTGTAGTAGTAGTTGGCAAACCCCAGAAACCACTTCCTTTACCGTGGTGGGAGTCGGCCAATTACTCATGGCTGAAATGCGGTCACTCTCCATCTCCACCCCTGACATGGAATTACGGTACCCTAGGAAGGAGATTTCTCAGCCTTGACGTACAGGTCATGCTCCAACAGTCGACCAAGCACCCTGCGTACCAGGGACACATGCTTGGCGCTTGGGGCGGAGTATATCAGAATGTCATCAATATACACCACTACACCCTGCCCGTGCAGGTCCCGGAAAATCTTGTCAACAAAGGCCTGGAAGACTGATGGAGCATTCATCAACCCGTACGGCATGATGAGGTACTCATAGTGCCCTGAGGTGGTACTAAATGCTGTCTTCCACTCGTCCCCCTCCCGATACGCACCAGGTTGTAAGCGCTCCTGAGATCCAATTTTGTGAAGAAGCGCACCCCGTGCATTGTCTCGATCACACTGGCTATCAGAGGCAGCGGGTAGCTATACCTCACTGTGATCTGATTGATCCCT
The DNA here is from genome assembly GCF_002021735.2 of Oncorhynchus kisutch. Taxonomy (NCBI): domain Eukaryota; kingdom Metazoa; phylum Chordata; class Actinopteri; order Salmoniformes; family Salmonidae; genus Oncorhynchus; species Oncorhynchus kisutch. The sequence continues at coordinate 19,971,745 of NC_034189.2, read as the reverse complement.
CGATAGTAATTACATGGGTGCAGACCCCCATCCTTCTTCTTCACAAAAAAGAAACTCGAGGAGGCAGGTGAAGTGGAGGGCTGAATGTATCCCTGCCCCAGGGATTCAGAGACATATGTTTCCATAGCCACCATCTCCTCCTGTGACAGAGGATACACGTGACTTCTGGGAAGTGCTGCGTCTACCAGGAGATTTATCGCACAATCGCGCAGACTGCACCTGTAGTGATTGATCAGGGCCCTTTCGTGCCATCCCTCGCTGGCGGCCAGGGTCTGGAAGTCCAATGCGAAATCCTGCGCGCTCCTCATCCCCTGCCTCAGGTGGAACAGACGTTCACCCGCCGCTCGACCCTCAGGCGGGTGGTCGAACACTTCCCGAAAGTGGCGGGTGAACACTGCGTAATGATCCAGCGCTGCTTCTCCCTCACACCATACGGTGTTGGCCCACTCCAGGGCTTTGCCTGAGAGACAGGTGACGATGGGCGGACACACTCTCACACCCCGAAGGGGGCGGGTGGACGGTCACCAGGTAGAGCTCTAGCTGGAGTAGAAACCCCTGGCATCAGGCAGCTGTCCCATCATACTCCCTGGGGAGCGCGAGTCGAATCCCGCTGGGACAAGGGGAAATAAGGGGTGGACAGTGGGACCTGTTGTAGTGGGGCTGGTGGAGGTGCTGAAAAACCTCCTCCTCTCTCCCAACGATCCGTAGTCTGCAGCACCCAATCCATGGCAGGGCCCAGACGTTGCAACATGGTCGCGTTTCCCTGAACGCGCCCCTCCACTGGAACAGGGAAGGTGTCTGCTCCTGCTGACTCCATTCTTCAAGGTGAGTGATTCTGTAATGGATCCTAGGTGTAGCTGGTGTAGAGAGTCAGGCACAGGACAGCAGCTATGAGTAATCAATGCACTTTTACTCAAAATGTCAAATATACAAAGTAACAAATACACGCACACCATGACAGACCGAAAATACAATAAATAATCACTCACAAAATACTGCATGGGGAACAGAGGGTTAAATAATAAACAAGTAATTAGTTGTGTGAAAAGACAGACAGAACAAGTGGAAAATGAAAAGTGGATCGGCGGTGGTTAGAAAGCCGGGGACGTCGACCACCGAACGCTGCCCAAACAAGGAGAGGGACCGACTTCGGCAGACGTCGTGACAACTGGATGCGAACTTGTGATGCTGAGAGCCAGAGCGAGCTGCTTAGACCGTGAGAATACTTGATGATACTTGATGGATTTGAATTATTGTTTAGTTGTAAGCCTTCCCCAACCCATAGCCCTAACCGTAACCACTCGGAATTAATACCTAAACTTAACCCTTTGAGTTGTTTATGTTTTAGCCCTGTAACCACGCGGAATTAACCCTGTAATTAACCCTTCGTAATACTTCGAATTTCAAAGGGAAACTATGAGATCTTGTTGTTGTTTTGTGTGTGTGTGCCTCATGAGAAGTATAGCCCTCCAGACCCGACAGTCAGCAGCATCAGCAGGTGTAAGGCCAGGAGAGACTCCCAATCCTCCTCCTCCTCACTTTCTAGGAATGACTGTGGCATGCTCCCTTGAGACACTAACGCACTTCTCCTCTCCTTCACTCCCTCTCTGTCTACCTCATTCTCTCCCTCCCAGTCTCTTGCTCTCCTTCTCTGCCAACCATTGTTCCTCTCTCCCTCTCTCTGTCTTCACTCACTCACCCTCCCACTCACCCTCCCTTCCATGCAGCCTCTTGCTCTCTTGTTCTCTCTCTCTCCCTCTCTCCCTACAGCCCGCTCTCCTTCTTTCTTCATGTCTTTATCCCTGCTTTCCTCCCTCCCTTTCTTCATAGCTCAGCTAGGTCAGTCCAGTCCAGTTAGACAGCAGGGTGAAGCTGCAGACCTCTAGCTGTTATGACAGCCTGTCCAAGTGAATTCTCTCTTCTCTTTCTCCTTCCCCTGCTCCACTCTACTTCTCTAAGAACTCTCTCTCTCCCCCTCTTTCTCTCCCCTCTCTCTCTCTCTCTCGCTCTCTCTCTCTTTCTCTCTCTTTCTCTCTCTCTTTCTCTCTCTTTGCAACTATCCAGACTACCTCTCCGTCTCTCTACTATTCTTCTCCAAGCACTCTCTCTACCCCTTCAAACTACAATTTCCCTTCCTCCCCCTCTCCTCTCTCCACCCTGCCATCCTGCCATCCTCCCATCCCTCCTTCTCTCCTGTGGCATCCAGTTTCTTTACTCCTACTCTTTTGCATCCATCACTCGCTCCTATTGTCTTTCCTCGTTGTCATGCAAATGTCTCTAATGTGAATAGCCATCCCTCTATCCATACCAGTTCATCTGTCTTTTCTCCCCTCTCCGCCCCCTCCTTTCACCCCATCTGTCCAGCCCATCCTGTCTGTGTTGGTTTATTTGTCTAATTTCCCGAACAGAATGTTCTGTCCCCACAAACATGTGTGTAATCATACAGTATTACTACAGTATGAACACAACCATGTAACTTCACAAACACACCTAACTCATTTTGACAACACTCACCTATCCCTCTCAACCCATCTCTCTCCCTTCGCTCAACTACCAAATGTACTTTAGATTACTGAGGGGTTTTGGTTTGGTGTGTGATTTGGGATGTTGAGTTGGAGTTTGATCAAATCAAAGTTTATTTGTCACGTGCGCTGAATGCAACAGGTGTAGATCTTACAGTGAAATACTTACTTACAGGCTCTAACCAATAGTGCAAAAAAGGTATTAGATGAACAATAGGTAGGTAAAGAAATAAAACAACAGTCAAAAGACAGGCTATATACAGTAGCGAGGCTACATACAGACAGCGGTTAGTCAGGCTGATTTGAGGTAGTATGTACATGTAGATATGGTTAAAGTGACTATGCATATATGATGAACAGAGAGTAGCAGTAGCGTAAAAAGAGGGTTTTGGCGCGTGGTGGGTGGTGGGACACAATGCAGATTGTGCAGGTGGTGGGACACAATGCCCGGTTAGCCAATGTGCAGGAGCACTGGTTGGTCGGCCCAATTGAGGTAGTATGATTGGATGTGGGGTGACTTCATAGCAGTGAGGGGGTGTATGTCATAGTGGGTGTGTGTGTGTGTGTGCCTACGTGCATGTGTGTGTGTGGGTCTGTGTGTGTGTGTGCATATGTTCATACCTCGTCCAACAGGTGTTAGGGTGCAGGGTGGGGTAGCTAGCGACTAGCGGTGATTGGTTGGTGAGGACAGCTCTAAGCATTAACTCGTCAGGTCCTATTAGCTACTGTTCAGCGTTAGCCTATTGTTAGCCTAGCGCTAGCCCCGTCAGGTCCTATTAACTGCGGTTTAACGTTAGCCTAGATATATCCTAGCGTAGTGTAGTGTTTGCTCTGTCAGGGCCTATTATCTGCTGTTTAGCATTAGACTAAAGTTAGCCTAGAGTTAGCACCCTCATGTTCTATTAACAACTGTTTAGTGTTAGCCTAGCATTCACCCTGTCAGGTCCTATTAGCTGCTGTTCCTGAGATGTTATACTGTTATTGTACTGAAATGTTGAGGGAGCTAGCACACACACATTTCGCTGCACCTTTTATAACTGCTGTAAGCTGAGTAGGTGCCGAATAAAATTAGATTTGACTAGCCTAGCGTTGGTATAGCGTTAGCCTAGCCTTGGTATAGCGTTAGCCTAGCGTCAGGATGAGTGACAGAGCAATGGGGGCAGAATAGAGGCCCGTGTAGAGACTGTCACACACCCATATACACGTGCACGCACTCACACACGCACGCACTTGCACTCACGCAGACACACACACACACAGAGAGACACACACAAAGTGTAGACTGTTAAACAGACAGAGACACGAGTGGGTAGGCTACTACATATACATATTCAAACACACACTGCAAAATAGAAAAATATGGATACCCACATAGAGAGAGTTCATCACACACACACCCATTCACCCACTGCTTCCTGTCCTCCCACACTTTCACATGTAACCATACACTCACACAGACTACATACTACTCACACTCACACACACACTGCACACACAGTCTCGTCTATTAGATTGCCTATACACTGTGGCTAACCGCTCCGTGCACGCACGCACACACACAAACATACACACACACAGTTACACACACACACTAAATCGATGGCCCCTTCCTGTGTGTGTGTGTGAGGGGGGCCAGTCCCCCTGATCCCTCTGACAAGCAAACACACACACAGAATGAGCTCCTTGTCTCTGGATCAATACCAGCGATGGAGTGGAGGATGATGGGTAGAGGAGGCCCGGCCCAGGCATAGTGGATGATGGGTAGAGGAGGCCCGGCCCAGGCATAGTGGATGATGGGTAGAGGAGGCCAGGCCCAGGCATAGTGGATGATGGGTAGAGGAGGCCCAGCCCAGGCATAGTGGATGATGGGTAGAGGAGGCCCGGCCCAGGCATTATGGTTGATGGGTAGAGGAGGCCCAGCCCAGTCATAGTGGATGATGGGTAGAGGAGGCCCGGCCCAGACATAGTGAATGATGGGTAGAGGAGGCCCGGCCCAGGCATAGTAGATGATGATGGGTGGAGGAGGCCTGGCCCAGGCAAAGTGGATGATGGGGTAGAGGAGGCCCGGCCCAGGCACAGTGGAGGATGATGGGTAGAGGAGGCCCGGCCCAGGCATAGTGGATGATGGGTAGAGGAGGCCCGGCCCAGGCATAGTGGATGATGGGTAGAGGAGGCCCGGCCCAGGCATAGTGGAGGATGATGGGGTAGAGGAGGCCCTGCCCAGGCACAGTGGAGGATGATGGGTAGTGCAGGTAATCTTTTATCCCTTGTTTCTGGGTCATGCTTTTGGCCCTCTTGTCTACATTATGCCTTTAATCTGTACCAGTGGAGGCTGCTGAGGGGAGGACGGCTCATAATAATGTCTGGATTGGAGTGAATGGAATGGCATCAAACACATGGAAACCTTTTGTTTAATGTATTTGATAATATTCCAGCCCGTCCTCCCCAATTAAGGTGCCACCAACCTCCTGTGGTCTTTACTATGTGTCTGCTGTATGAAGTGGGTACAAGCAGTAGAAACAGTCTGAGGTGAGTTGGTACATACTGTACATCCTCACCTAGCTCTGTTCCTTCCAGACCTGGGTTCAAATACATTTCTATTTGAGTATGTGTTATTCTAATTTTCTGTGTATTTGACTATTCTCAAATAATGTGGCCCCAATCAATGACTTCGAAGTCCTATGAATTCCCTATATATAGCCTACTATTTTAAAGTATTATCAAATACTTATTTCAAATACTATTTAAAAAAGAGTCAACTGCATGGGAGTTTATTTGAGTCAGGGTATTTGAGTTATCTCAAATACCTTCTAAGTGTATTTCCAAGAACATTCCAATATTCAACTACTTGTTTTTTCAAATATAAATATCAAAATTTACTATGAAGGTAATTTAAATTCCCAAGATGACTTGGAACACCCCAGGTGTTAGGGGGCAGCGAAGTATGTGTCCATCCTATGTCGGAAGAAGAGTTTGGGATGGGACTGGAGTCAGTTTTGTGGTAGTGGTTTTGGTTGGTAAAGATAGATTTGACCAAAGCTTACCGGATGCTTCCCAGTCGAAACAGTTAGACATTTTTTCTTGAGGCAAGTTGAAGTTCGGAAGCTGTTTGGAAACAGTACTACTCTCAGTAGGAGTGGGAACATGAAGTCTTCGTTGTCATTCAATGAGGGATGATTAGTTTTCATGCACGTTTTTTTACTTGTCAAATACTGCACCAAACATCTTAGCTAGATGTAAAATTGCAGACTAAGACCTCCACGGCACAAACGTCAAAATGACAGATTTATTGATTTATCTAATTCTGACTATTTTGACAAAGTGTTTCTGGCTATGTTGTTGCTATGGTGGCTCAAGATGGACAAAAAACAGTAATATTGATGCTTTTGTATCATTTTTCAAGGTCTTTTGGGATAATGCGAGCAAAGATGGTTGCTTTGCCCTGCCAAGTTCTGCTAGGAGCAAACAAGACCTATGTATGCGGATGCCTTTAGGATGTAGGGTTGGGGAAGTGGTAGTTGTTGGTTGACTTGAACTGGTTGAAAGTTGTGCTCTATCCCATAATGACATTGCAGACTCTGATGTGAGCAGAACACTTGTGGTACAGTATTCTCCATAACTAGCTCCTATATCAACACGTTTAGACTATTTTATCTGCATTGATAATACAGATGTAGGGTCTTAATTTGATCACTATTTTGTTGCTGAGAATTTGCAGGAAATGCAGATGAGTTTCATGATTTACATAATGTCACTGAAACACTGTTGCCCTTTTCATGTAGTCAAATTTTTGCCAGCTAATAGCCTAACCACCGATCAAGCAACATTATGGTCTAAATGTCAAATCCTGTTTCTGCATTATTTTGCTTCGATAAACTGCTCAAATTAATATCCTACATCTCAATTTGATTTGCTAATTAGACACTTACAGTATGAATGTAAAATGATACAAAAACACCCTCTGACACGTGAGCATAATCAAGCAAGGATTGAGTATGCCTTCTCTCTCCCTCTCTCTCTCTCTCGCTCTCTCTCCCTCTCTCTCTCTTTCTCTCGCTCTCTCTCCCTCCCTCTCTCTCTCTCTCTCTCTCGCTCTCTCTCTCTCTCTCTCTCTCTCTCTCTCTCTCTCTCTCTCTCTCTCTCTCTCTCTCTCTCTCTCACACACACTCATTCTGATCCCGTACTCCAGTACTCTCCAGTGGAACCCCAGACCCCCACTATCCCAGTCTTCATGTACATGTATAATGATCACCGCGGCGACACAATCTCTTCAAAGATCCCTCCCTACAATCAATGTACTCTCATTCCTCCATCCCTCCCTATTTCAATCCATAATACACCTGTATTATAAGGTGTTCTATCCCACTCCCTCCTTTCCTTCAGAAGCGCCACTTCTCAAGGTTGTTAATGAATAATGAATAGTTCATTTATAACCTTTGTGGTTGTAGCCCCTACATCTTTTTCAGTTCCACACATTAACGTTTCACGTTTTCCTTCATTTCTGTTCAGTACATCTTCAATCTGCCACAAGAAATTGAAGGTTACCTTTTACTTTGTGTGTGTGTGTTTATGTGCATGTGTGTGTGTGTGTGTGTATGTTTGTGTGTTTGTACGTGTGTGTGTGTTCCCTTCTGTGCAGGTTATTAGGAGTCTGTTATGTGGGATGGTGGATGTGAGTAATAAGGATGGTTGAGTGATGGAGTGTGAGTCATACATCTCCCATGTAGAATAACAGGTATTTTCTCCAGAATGGAGACATTTCATCATTTCTTTATTTTTGGAGATTGAGGACCGTAAATGAAAAACTTTTTCATTTTAGGAGAGCGGGTTGTGGTCAAGCAAGGACACTGTCTCCTTGATGTGTGGAGCAGTTAGAGAGAGTGTGTGTGTGTTTGTGTGTGTGTGTGTGTACCTCATCAGCCGGTGAGTGTGGAACGGCAGAGGTGTCGCTGAATGTAAATGTTAATGAAAGGAGAGATGGCGGGTCAGGGCCAAATGAAAGGCAAATAAAATGGCAACTCTTGTGTGCTCAGGAAAGTTAAGTATTACCAGTGGAGGGAGACAAATGTGTGCCATTATGACATACATTGTATGAGTCTCCTCTTCATTAGTGTGTGTGTGTGTGTGTGTGTTCGCGCGCGTGTGATTCCCCAATGTTCTATTAATCCCACCCTATAAAAGAGGAGACACCCATCGATAAGCCACAACAGGTCATCAGATGAAACACTTCCTGTGTTATTGAGTGACCTCTGGCGCACGTTAATGACTGCAGCGAATGGATCGTATATCATCACAGTAAAACCTGAGGTGAACGTAAGGCTGTGTGTCTCCAATGACATCCTATTCCCTATAGAGTACACTGCTTTTGTCCAATGGCCATATGACCGGTCAAAAGTAGAGGACCATATAGGGAATAGGGTGCTAACTGACAATATACACTGAGTGTATAAAGCATTAAGAACACCTTCCCGACTGTTGAGTTGCACCCCCTCCACACACACACACACACATACACACACACTCACACATGTCTGCCCTCAGAACAGCCTCATGCTTCTCACAGTTGTGTCAAGTTGGCTGGCTAACAAGTTCCATCAATAAGGGATCATAGCTTTCACCTGGATTCACCTGGTCAGTCTGTCATGGAAAGAGCAGGTGTTCCTAATGTTTTGTACACTCAGTGTATATTGATACAATACAAAAGGATCGGTTCTTATTGTAATTTGTGTGTGTGCGTGCACGGCTGTGTGTGTGTTGGGGACCAGGGGACTGTCTTCCGTTTTGGAGCTGGATGACAACGTCTAAAGGAAGTTGCCCGACTCGAGAGAACTGAAAAACTGACAACAGCAGCTAGACGTTAGTCAATGAGGAAAGGGGAGGACCTGAGGAATATGGAGCGAGGAAGAAGGAAGGATTAGGTTTTAAAGGGGAGTTAAGTTGTTTCCAGCCATCTCATTAAGTGAGGTTGTATCAGGGTCTTGGTGGAACACACAGAGAATGTTGTTAGATTCCGTTCTCTGTGCGTTCATGTCTTTGCTAGTCACGTCAGTCTATCATTCAGTTCTTCAACATACCCTTAGGCCTAATAAGGTGTTCTAAGTAAGCCATACATGTACATTTCCACTGGGTTCAATACTATACCATGTGTGACACCATCGGTAAAGTGAAATTTTGAACTAAACCGGACAATTAAGGCTTTAATAAGCCCAGTCCTTAGGTATCAATACTATGTTCCTGTAGGACAGGGAATAGTAAGGTTTACAGCAATGATGTATACGAATCTGTTCCACTGCTGATTTTCATTCTTCCTCTTAGGGACAGATTGAGATCGGGGACACCAGGTGGGTGTAATTAATAATTAGGTAGAACAGAAAACAGAAAACCAGCAGTACTCCAGAACTTCAACACCTCTGGTATAGAGTAGCATTACCACTAAGGTGACTTATAGTGATCTCGTAATGTGCCGTGTGTGACCCCCATTGTCAAAGTGATGTTTTGACAGATAGATCAGGCTTTTCCCTACATTGTCAGGACTCTGTCCCAATCAGAATAATAGTCATGTTGCAGTGTGGCAGACTGTCGCAAGTGCCTCTAGTGATGAGTAGGGCCTCTAGTGATGAGTAGGGCCTCTAGTGATGAGTAGGGCCTCTAGTGATGAGTAGGGCCTCTAGTGATGAGTAGGGCCTCTAGTGATGAGTAGGGCCTCTAGTGATGAGTAGTGTGTGTGTACTGATTACAACCATTTTCTTTTCTTTTTCCCTCCCTCCTTCACAAAAGCTTCTTCCCTTCACGCTGTTTTGTCTGTAAATAACTAAACTACACTACCTGAGGAGTGAAGTAGGGTACATCCGAAATGGCACCCGATTCACTATTTATTGTAGTGAACGACTTTTGCCAGAGCCCATTGGCCTAGTGCACTATATAGGGAACAGGGTGCCAATTCTGACGCAACCTACTCTTTTAGAGAGAGGGAAGTGGGCTTGGCGGTTGGCATATGTCAGTCAGGAAGCCGACTAGGGGGTTCATTCATTCATATTCATAACAGTGCAGGAGGTTGAGGGGCCAAAAACTTCCACTGTTATTAGCTTTATTATTATTAATAATCAGAACGTGGAAGGATAATTATAGAAACCGTACCCACACACCGTGCACACACCGCACACACACACCGTACCCACACACCGTGCACACACCGTACACACACCGTACACACACACCGTACCCACACACCGTGCACACACCGTACACACACCGTACCCACACACCGTGCACACACCGTACACACACCGTACCCACACACTGTGCACACACCGTACACACACCGTACCCACACACTGTGCACACACCGTACACACACACCGCACACACACACCGTACACACACCGTACCCACACACTGTGCACACACCGTACACACACACCGCACACACACACCGTGCACACACCGTACACACACCGTACACACACACCGTACACACACCTTACACACACACCGTACACACACCGTACACACACACCGTACACACACACCTTACACACACCGTACACACACACCCTCCCGCCAGCGCTCCCCAGATAGCAACCTGAATTAATAAAGATCAAATTAAATCTCATGCTTCCGTAGGCAAACAGGCGAACGAAGAGACATCGTCAACAGTGGCGAGCAGCATTCTCTGATGCTGGTCGTAGTAACTGTCGTAGGATCCGGAGCTGTCGCACTCTTGCTCGGGTAGAGCGGATCGGAGGCTTCGCTCACTCATCCGAGGAGAGATTCATAATTAATGGTGGTTATAATGAGAGCATGATGAAAGGAGAGCAGAAAACAGCGGTAATGAGAGAGAGTATGTGGAGGAGTAACAGGAGACTAGTTAGTACTGCTCTCTCTGCCTCCACTTCTCTACTCCTGCTAGGTTGAAATGAACAGACCACACGCACACTCTCAAGATTATCACCACACAGGCCTGTTGGAAATGATCATTAGTATTTCATTGTGTTTTGCTGATAATAACCCATACGCACACACACACACACACACACACACACACACACACACACACAACAGAACATTACAGTACTGTATTATAAGAATAGTTCTTCTTCCTCCGGTAGTGTGTGAGTGTGTGCATGTGTGTTTGCATGCACGCGGGGACCTGTGTTTGTGTGTGTGCATGCGTGCGTGTCCAACTGTAGCAACCTAACAAAAGGCTTTGTGGGACCATTGTTCCTGGTAACGTGTACAGGGTCTGTGTCCCGGGTGATAAGAGGAGAGAGGAAAACACATTCCGTCAAATAATATCCCTCTACTTGACACACCCACACACTCTGCATTAACGTTGTCTCAATGTTGTCTCGATGCTAGCACCACTGTTGACTGCCCTTATTTTCTGCAGGTTTTCTTGTTTCAGGCAGTTAAGATGCTCAAGATGTTCTTATCACCAAGGGGACAGAGAGAAGCAGGACAAGGGAAGGGAAGGGAGAGAAAGAGAGGGGTTTGGAGAGTGAGGGGGACATAGACAGAGAGAGGGAGAGGGAGGAGAGTGACAGGGTAGAGAGAGAGGGTGGATGAGAGAGGGGGAAGAGAGAGACAGACAGACAGAGGGGGAGGGAGAGAGCAAGAGAGGGAGAGAGAGTTGGTAGAGGAGTGTTTTATCTGACTTCCATTATCAGCAGCTGTTAATGTGACGACATCAGAAAGCTGCAGCGGGACGAAGAGTCACCCAGAGATTGCCTAAATGCCAACACACACACAGACATATAGTACCAGTCCAAAGGTTTTGGACACACCTACTCATTCAAGGGTTTTTCTTTATTTTTACTATTTTCTACATTGTCAAAACTATGAAATAACACATATGGCATCATGTAGTAACCAAAAAAGTGTTCAACAAATCAACTTAGAATTTGTCTTGATGACAGCTTTGTACATTCTTGACATTCCCTCAACCAGCTTCATCTCAACCAGCTTCATCTCAACCAGCTTCCAACAGTCTTGAAGGAGTTCCCACATATGCTGAGCACTTGTTGGCTGCTTTTCCTTCACTCTGGGGTCCAACTCATCCCAAACCATCTCAATTGGGTGGAGGCCGGATGATTGTGGAGGCCAGGTCATCTGATGCAGCACTCCACCACTCTCCTTCTTGGTAAAATAGCCCTTACCTTACCCAGCCTGGAGGTGTGTTGGGTCATTGTCCTGTTGAAAAATAAATGATAGTCCCACTAAGCGCAAGCCAGAATGGATGGCGTATCGCTGCAGAATGCTGTGGTAGCCATGCTGGTTAAGTGGTCATAACCATGTCATAATATGTCATAACAGCTGACATAACCTGTCATAACATTGTTATAACACTGTCATGACACATATATTTAGACTAACTGTAACATATATTGCAAGATTTCATGGCTGTCAAAGGCCACAAAACCTACCACACAAGGCAAACCATTCCATTCTACTTGTAAATAGTATGTTATATAACATTTCCTAAAATGTGTACTTTTATTACCATTTGAATTGTACACACATTGATGTCAAACATGTGCCTAACCCAATGCTCTGTTGCTGATGACTGGGATGAATATAGGAGCAGGACAAAACACCCACTTTGGGAGTTATGACTGACATGTGACCCACCACCTTGATTCGGTCCGATGTAAATGGTGTTTTTTACATTGGAAAAAGGTAGAGACTCAGAGATAGAACATGGTGTATCATACACTGCAGTTGAGGAATAATGGGAAAGTCATTCTGCCTTGAAAGTTGAGAAACTTGTAACCTCACTTCTTTTTTTTCAACGTTTTATGAAGTTTTCTTGTTTTTCAATCAACCAACAAAACACATTCCACATTCACAGATGTGACAGGCTTTAAAAACACATTCCACATTCACAGATGTGACAGGCTTTAAAAACACATTCCACATTCACAGATGTGACAGGCTTTAAAAACACATTCCACATTCACAGACGTGACAGGCTTTAAAAACACATTCCACATTCACAGATGTGACAGGCTTTAAAAACACATTCCACATTCACAGATGTGACAGGCTTTAAAAACACATTCCACATTCACAGATGTGACAGGCTTTAAAAACACATTCCACATTCACAGATGTGACAGGCTTTAAAAACACATTCCACATTCACAGATGTGACAGGCTTTAAAAACACATTCCACATTCACAGATGTGACAGGCTTTAAAAACACATTCCACATTCACAGATGTGACAGGCTTTAAAAACACATTCCACATTCACAGATGTGACAGGCTTTAAAAACACATTCCACATTCACAGATGTGACAGGCTTTAAAAACACATTCCACATTCACAGATGTGACAGGCTTTAAAAACACATTCCACATTCACAGATGTGACAGGCTTTAAAAACACATTTCACATTCACAGATGTGACAGGCTTTAAAAACACATTTCACATTCACAGATGTGACAGGCCTAAAAAAGAACATTTTAAAAAAGTAAAAAAATATAATAATAATAATAATACATTTGAAAAAAGATACAATTAAAATAAAATTAAAATAATAAAAGTTTATTTATTATATTTATTTATTATTTTTTTCCTTGGTGAATATATATATACATACATACCCACATATACACACACATATATATATATATATATATATATATATATATATATATGCGAAAGCATTCGCCCCCCTTGAACTTTGCGACCTTTTGCCACATTTCAGGCTTCAAACATAGAGATATAAAACTGTATTTTTTTGTGAAGAATCAACAACAAGTGGGACACAATCATGAAGTGGAACGACATTTATTGGATATTTCAAACTTTTTTAACATATCAAAAACTGAAAAATTGGGCGTGCAAAATTATTCAGCCCCCTTAAGTTAATACTTTGTAGCGCCACATTTTGCTGCGATTACAGCTGTAAGTCGCTTGGGGTATGTCTCTATCAGTTTTGCACATCGAGAGACTGACATTTTTTCCCATTCCTCCTTGCAAAACAGCTCGAGCTCAGTGAGGTTGGATGGAGAGCATTTGTGAACAGCAGTTTTCAGTTCTTTCCACAGATTCTCGATTGGATTCAGGTCTGGACTTTGACTTGGCCATTCTAACACCTGGATATGTTTATTTTTGAACCATTCCATTGTAGATTTTGCTTTATGTTTTGGATCATTGTCTTGTTGGAAGACAAATCTCCATCCCAGTCTCAGGTCTTTTGCAGACTCCATCAGGTTTTCTTCCAGAATGGTCCTGTATTTGGCTCCATCCATCTTCCCATCAATTTTAACCATCTTCCCTGTCCCTGCTGAAGAAAAGCAGGCCCAAACCATGATGCTGCCACCACCATGTTTGACAGTGGGGATGGTGTGTCCTTGGCCTATATCCTAATCTAACATTGGTGCAGGTCATGTTGTTCTTCACATTACCGTCTCTGGTAAACACACTATATCAAATCAAATCAACTTTTGTTTGTCACATGCACAGGACATAGAAGGTGTAAGCGGTACAGTGAAATGCTTACTTGCATAATGAAGTGTCATGTTTAGATCCTTAATCCCAACCCATACTGCCATGCACCATACATGAATCTGCAGGTTGCTAAAGCTAACCAACCAGGTTCAATGTTAGCTAGCTAGCTAACATTAGGCTATAACTAGCAATGCAAATGGTTTTCTGCGATACAAATGATATTACTACACAGATCATACATGTAACTTTAGCTAGCGAGCCAGCTAACGTTAGCTAGCTAGCTAACAGTACGCTCTAACTTGCAATTAAAACGACTTTCTAACAAAATTAGAAACTTATAATATCTGAAAATGTAGCTAGACTCTTACCCGTATACATGGATGAACGCTTCTCCCCCTTTGTCATGGATGCCATGGTTACCCTTTGTTTGAAGATGTAATCCAGAGACAGGTGTTTTATACAATAGCTTTCTGTGTTCTCTTTTCGTCTCCCACCGCATTTGCAAACATACTCTGCTTCCATCTGGCTGATTTCAAAACTGATTTCAAAACACGGTCAATTCTTCTGTGACAACAACACAGTCGATTGCTGTTTCTTCCCCATAATTGTCATCAGAAGACTACAATGTCTGGTTCAATGAACATGTGTTTACCTAAATCAGGGATTTCCTTGTTGTCTGATTCATTTTCAGAGTCAGAGAGCAACACTTTTGCAGTTCTTCATGATATCTTAAAAAAAAGCCGGGGTACAATGGATTATCTACACATACTGAGCAGCTCGTGTTATAGACAGAATCATGCTACATGGCAGACCAATCCGAACTCATCTCTCGGCATGTCCAGTCCATCCATTATTTCGGCCTATCATGGCTAGCGGGAAGGTTCCTGTCTTTTTCCGTGGCTAAACCAACTAGGCTTGTATTTACGGATGGCGTAGAAGTTTGTTATTAAGGCACATGAAAGTTCACATGTTCCAGAAGGCATTTCTGCCCCCCAAAATAATTTTGATCAGAATGTTTTTAAACGTTCAAAAGCCTCTCCCTTGAAGTAGTGACGTGCGACATATGTTTCTTGCAACGGGTCACATATATTAATGTTCGTTATTGGCCTATCTGGCTTATATTATTTCCCTTACAAAAAATGCCCTGTGATCTGTTCTATACATTTCCATATTCTGGAATCTGTTTGTTCACCACAATGGTATTATAGCCCTCCATAGTTTTGCTTTAATATACTTGTATACTTAGTGCTACAACTAGGGGGAGACATTTTAACAGTTAGCTGCAGGCGTGAGCCTTATATGTTGGAAGAAGAGAAGCAGGAAGAGAAGCCCAGTGGAAAAATGTAAATTGTCTGGGTCTCCTTATTCATCCTGTTTTCATTTTTTTTTTGTATTTAGAAACATGGTTTCGTTTTTTAAATCAGGAGATAACATGTTCATTTAAACAGTTATGAGTTTCCTTGTAATTTTGATGGATTAAGTGTTTTGACCGAGTAAAAAAATGAGTGAGATTTTCCCCTTCATATGAGTGTAGCCAAGTAAGCTAGCTAACTTTGTATGTACACTACCGTTCAAAAGTTTGGGGTCACTTAGAAATGTCTTTGTTTTTGAAAGAAAAGCAGATTTTTTGTCCATTAAAATAACATCAAATTGATCAGAAATACAGTGTAGACATTGATAATGTTGTAAATGACTATTGTAGCTGGAAACATCTGATTTTTATGGAATATCTACATAGGTGTACAGAGGCCCATTATCAGCAACCATCACTCCTGTGTTCCAATGACACGTTGTGTTAGCTAATCCAAGTCTTTTTTAAATCTTTTTAAAAGGCTAATTGATCATTAGAAAACCCTTTTGAAATTATGTTAGCACAGCTGAAAACTGTCGTTCTGATTAAAGAAGCAATAAAACTGGCCTTCTTTAGACTAGTTGAGTATCTGGAGCATCAGCATTTGTGTGTTCGATTACAGGCTCAAAATGGCTAGAAACAAAGATATTTCTTCTGAAACTCGTCAGTCTATTCTTGTTCTGAGAAGTGAATTCTATTTCATGCGATAAATTGCCAAGAAGTGATAGGGTAGCTAACCATTAGCTAGTTACATGAATAGTTGAGAGCTAGCTTTATCTATGTTATGAAAACATTGATAAAACAAGATTGTAATAGTGTTTGAGAATGTGTAGAAGTGTTTGCTATTGCCATAATATATTTGAATGAAGTTTAGTTTTCAGCTTTCTTTAAAGAAAATGGTAATAAAACGATAGAAATAGAAATAGCACCATATACATAATAACAACTGTGGCAGTGATGAATAAATAAATGTCCATTGGACTGGAAGCAGATTAAAGACTGTTAAGGGGGTGGGTGGAATGATCATAGGGGGAGCAGCAGCATGACCATTGAGTGAAATAAAAAACAATAACAATTGTAATAAAAAAACTAAGTTATAAAGACATTTTCACAACTGCAACAGTGATGAATGTCGTTGGGGTGGGAGATGAGTCAAATCCGTTGGGGAAGGGGGTTGCCGTACCAGGCTGTATGCTCTTGATGGTGCTCCTGTAGAACACTGTTAGGGCCCTCAGGGACAGGCCAAGTTTCTTCAGCATCCTGAGGTTGAAGAGTTGCTGTCGCGCCTTATTCAACACGGTGTCCGTGACCATTTCTGCTTCTCTTAGATGTGTACGCCGAGGAATTTGAAGCTATTGACCGTCTCCACGGTGGCCCCGTTGATGAGGATGTTTTGCTAACGTTGAGGGAGAGGTTGTTGACCTGGCACTACGCCGTCAGAGTGCCTAGCTCCTCCCTGTAGGCTGTCTCGTCGTTGTTGGTGATCAGGCCTACTACTGTCGTGCCGTTGGAGTTGGAACTGTGTGACGCCACGCAGTCGTGGTTTTACAGGGAATACAGGAGGGGACTGAGGACACACTCTACTCTGATGTCTGTTTATGTTTCTCTGATAAAATAATGCATCTGCTACATCTAGTGGTGGAGGTGAAGACCTTGAGGGAGGCTGTAGAAACAAACTTTCAAAGGAAAGGAAACTTCTTGGCAGGGAAAAAAGACATTTGAATAAATAATACGATTTAGAGTAAAAATTGTACGTTTGACATTTTAGTCGTTTAGCAGATGCTCTTATCCAGAGCTACTTACAATTAGTGCATTCATTTTTAGATAGCTAGGTGAGACAACACATCACAATCGTATCAAGTACATTTTCCCTTTACAAAGTATCAGCAAAGCCAATGCAAGTATAACCAGCCATAAAATAATGCAATATATGTCACAACAGGTCTAAATGTAACATGACAGTGTTGTGCCCATATTATGACAGGTGTTGTCAGCTGTTATGACATATTATGAAATGGTTATGACCGGGTTATGACGCTCGGTGTCAAATCAAGTGTTACCAAACACACACTACGGTCTTCTACTGACGTGTTTCATCGTTACCTGTGTTAGTCCATAATGGAATCTACATTCCAATTACCCTTGGGTGCTATACCTTATATACTGTATAACAGGCTATTTGGAAATAGCCACCGGATGGTTTTTCAATACTGCCAATACCGTTTAAATGATTTTTTAAAGGTTTTTCAGTACGTTATTTGGAGCTACTTTTTAAGTACGTAAATACATGCAATACGTTAGGAGATAAAGCAGATCGCCTTCTTCTTCTTTCACCTGTCACATTATTTGACTTTATGAAGCTTACGGTAGTTTCCTACAACAGTTGAGCCAGTCAGCTGTTTTTTGTCAAGGGCACAATGGGAGAAAGCAGGAGCAGGTGAGTCCAGCTGTGTAATGACAGGGTTCGGGTTTTATATTGAAAGTCAACAGTGTTTTTGTGCTTCAATAGAGTTATCAGTGACGTGCAACTCGTTTTCCTTCATTGAAAATACCTTAGTGATACACATTCAGCAAAAGATAGCTTCATTTTTATCAAATGACAGCAGAACTGCAATGCTATTTGGCTGGCACCCACACATACCCATCCACATCCAACGATCACGTATCTCCGTAATACAATCGGCAACAGGCAAACTCTGGATCCATATCCACCATGAATTATAGCGTATGATTGCCAACTCATTGCTATATGTAGTCCTGTACCTCAAGGGGCCTGATGGGTTATGGTTAGATAGTTTGAGCGCTGGACTAAGGCAGCCATTCACATACACACACTTTTTTATTTAACTAGGCAAGTCAGTTAAGAACAAATTCTTATTTACAATGACGGACTACCGGGGAACAGTGGGTTAACTGCCTTGTTCAGAATGACAGATTTTTACCTTGTCAGCTCGGGGATTCGATCTAGCAACCTTTCATCACTGGTTCAACGCTCTAACCACTTGGTTACCTGCCGCCCCATGAACACACACACACACACACGGTTAGATGGTTAGACCAGGGTTCTCCAACAGGTAGATCGCGAGCTACCAGTAGCCCACCAATGAGTAGCTACTGTAGACAATTCTGAAAGAACATGCATTTGTTTTTTGTTCCATGGCAAACAGTCAAACATAAAGCCACACTGACATTATCCCACCTCAGATTAGCCACTATTGGCTTTAAAGGCAAACGTAGCACAATATCTACCAATTAATATCCAGCATTATTGCCCGTCTGTCTGTTTGGTGAGCGTGTTTGTTTATCACTCCATGTAGCCAGTTAGTGATGCTAATGATCATCATCTTGTGGGTAGACAACAAGACTTTCCCCAATAACCTTCTCAATGAAATGTTAACTGCAATGTCCCTGACAAAACTATCATTATTTGAATCAATTGGGTGGCGACTGTTTTGCAAATTGTCATGCCGTGTGCTGCAGCAGTAGGCCTAACAGCAGAAACGTTGCTCGACTGACACCTTCCTCTCTTGCTATTGATGCACAAATAAAGTAGAATTACACACAAAAAATCATAATTCTTTTTTTTTTTCAGACCTCAAAAATGGTCGTATGTCGTGATTTAAGCATTGACATGGATTCAGAACATATTTTTTCTTGTTGTTTCTATACGAATGATTGTAACATTGAGAGTAAAACACAAATAAATAATCAAAACCAGGAAAAATGAAACTGAGAACTGAATTCTCGAAAATACGAAAGATAATTTTAAGGGGCCAAATACTGTCTATAAACCAGCATTTTACTAGGTATAATGACACATCTCTTGTAAACCAAGGACTTGGGGAAGACTTGCAGGGTAAACGAGAAGAATGTGCTTATTTAAAAGCTATATATATTTTAAAAAATTTGCTTGCGATATGTTGATTTTTTTTTAAATATCTCACATGCTAGAAAAAGTTGGAGACCCCTGGGTTAGACACTGGGCTCGGGGCCTGGGTTGACGGATTACTGCCTAGTTGTTCTGAGTGCCCCTCATCTCATGAATATGGTAATATTGGTAAGCTTCGCCAAGGGCCTGGATAAGGGGAGGGGTTGTGGGGGGGACCGGGAGAGAGAGATTTCTGAATAAATACATCTAGAGTAATTACAAGGTATACGATGAAATCGCAGCAACCAATCTACGGCTATTCAATCTCCCACAGCCATTCACAAGATGTATGTATTTATGTGAAGCGCGGCTATAGCAAGCACAAGGACACTCCTTGGGCATGATGGTCACCATAATGATAATGGTAGAAACGTTTTGCATAATGGTGCTTGCTAATCAAATGTGTGTGGTATCATATAGTAGCTAAATGTAGTGTATGCTGTGTGCTGAACATTCACTTCGGTCAGAGTCTCAAGATGTTTTTTCTTCTCTCTCTCTCTCTCTCTTACGCTCTCTCTCTCTCTTCTCTCTCTCTCTCTCTCTCTCTCTCTCTCTCTCTCTCTCTCTCTCTCTCTCTTCTCTCTCTCTCTCTCTCTCTCTCTCTTCTCTCTCTCTCTCTCTCTCTCTCCTCTCTCTCTCTCTCTCTCTCTCTCTCTCTCCTCTCTCTCTCTCTCTTCTCTCTCTCTCTCTCTCTCTACTCTCTCTCGCTCTCTCTCTCTTACGCTCTCTCTCTCTTACGCTCTCTCTCTCTTACGCTCTCTCTCTCTCTCTCTCTTTCTCTCTCTCTCTCTTACACTCTCTCTCTCTCCTCTCTCTCTCTCTCTCTCTCTTACACTCTCTCCTCTCTCTCTCTCTTTTTCTCTTCTCTCTCTCTTTACACTCTCTCTCTCTCTCTCTCTCTCTCTCTCTCTCTCTCTCTCTCTCTCTCTCTCTCTCTCTCTTCTCTCTCTCTCCTCTTCTCTCTCTCTCTCTCTCTTCTCTCTCTCTCTCTCTCTTCTCTCTCCTCTCTCCTCTCTCTCTCTCTCTCTCTCTCTCTCTCCTCTCTCTCTCTCTCTCTCTCTCTCTCTCTTACGCTCTCTCTCTCTCTTACGCTCTCTCTCTCTCTCTCTCTTACGCTCTCTTTCTCTCTCTCTCTCTCTCTCTCTCTCTTCTCTCTCTCTCTCTCTCTTATGCTCTCTCTCTCTCTCCTCTCTCTCTCTCTCTCTCTCTCTCCCTCTCTCTCTCTCTCTCTCTCTTACGCTCTCTCTCTCTCTCTCTCTCTCTTACGCTCTCTTTCTCTCTCTCTCCTCTCTCTCTCTCTCTCTCTAAACCCATGTCACACCCTGGCCTGACCAAATAAATAAGAAAAACACAAAATACTAAGACCAGGGCGTGACAGAACCCCCCCCCCCCCCCCAAGGTGCGGACTCCCGGCCGCACACTAAAACCCGTAGGGGAGGGTCCGGGTGGGCGTCTGTCCACGGTGGCGGCTCCGGCTCGGGACGTGGACCCCACTCCAAACAAGTCTTAGTCCCCCTGTAACGCGTCCTTTGATTGGCAACCCTCGCCGCCGACCTTGGCCTAATAACCCTCACCAAGGACCCCACTGGACTGAGGGGCAGCTCGGGACTGAGGTGGAAGCTCGGGACTGAGGGGAAGCTCGGGACTGAGGGGAAGCTCGGGACTGAGGGGTAGCTCAGCATTGGGGTGAAGCTCAGCACTGAGGGGAAGCTCAGCATTGAGGGGAAGCTCAGCACAGAGGGGAAGCTCAGCACTGAGGGGAAGCTCAGCACTGAGGGGAAGCTCAACACTGAGAGGCTGCCTAGTACCGAGAGGAAGCCCAGTACTGAGAGGAAACTCAGGCAGGTAGTAGGCTCTGGCAGATCCTGGCTAGCTGGTGGTTCTGGCAGATCCTGGCTGACTGGCGGATCCTGGCTAGCTGGTGGTTCTGGCAGATCCTGGCTGACTGGCGGATCTGGAAGATCCTGGCTGACTGGCAGATCTGGCTGCTCCATGCAGACTGGCAGCTCTGGCTGCTCCATGCAGACTGGCAGCTCTGACTGCTCCATGCAGACTGGCAGCTCTGGCTGCTCCATGCAGACTGGCAGCTCTGGCTGCTCCATGCAGACTGGCAGCTCTGGCTGCTCCATGCAGACTGGCAGCTCTGGCTGATCCATGCAGACTGACAGCTCTGGCTGATCCATGCAGACTGGCAGCTCTGGCTGCTCCATGCAGACTGGCAGCTCTGGCTGCTCCATGCAGACTGGAAGCTCTGGCTGCTCCATGCAGACTGACAGCTCTGGCTGCTCCATGCAGACTGACAGCTCTGGCTGCTCCATGCAGGCTGGCAGCTCAGGCTACTCCATGTAGACTGGCAGCTCTGGCTGCTCCATGCAGGCTGGCAGCTCAGGCTGCTCCATACAGGCTGGCAGCTCTGGCTGCTCTGAACAGGCAGGAGACTCCAGCAGCGCTGTAGAGGAGGAAGGCTCTGGCAGCGCTGAACATGCGGGAGACTCCGGCAGCGCAGGAGAGGAGGAAGGCTCTGGCTGCGCTAAACAGGCGGGAGACTCCAGCAGCGCTGTAGAGGAGGAAGGCTCTGGCTGCGCTAAACAGGCGGGAGACTCCAGCAGCGCTGTAGAGGAGGAAGGCTCTGGCAGCGCTGAACATGCGGGAGGCTCCGGCAGCGCAGGAGAGGAGGAAGGCTCTGGCTGCGCTAAACAGACGGGAGACTCCAGCAGCGCTGTAGAGGAGGAAGGCTCTGGCTGCGCTAAACAGGCGGGAGACTCCAGCAGCGCTGTAGAGGAGGAAGGCTCTGGCTGCGCTAAACAGTCGGGAGACTCCAGCAGCGCTGTAGAGGAGGAAGGCTCTGGCAGCGCTGAACAGGCTGGAGACTCCGGCAGCGCAGAAGAGGAGGAAGGCTCTGGCAGCGCTGAACAGGCGGGAGACTCCGGCAGCGCAGAAGAGGAGGAAAGCTCTGGCTGCGCTGAACAGGCGGGAGGCTCCGGCAGCGCTAAACAGGTGGGAGACTCCGACAGCACTGGAGAGGAGAAAGGCTCTGGCTGTGCTGAACAGGCGAGGCGCACAGAAGGCCTGGCGCGTGGTGCTGGAACTGGTGGTACTGGACCGAGGACACGCACAGGAAGCCTGGTGCGGGGAGCTGCCACCGGAGGACTGGTGTGTGAAGGTGGCACAGGATGGACCGGACCGTGAAGGTGTACTGGAGAGCCTGAGAGCAGGGCTGGCACAGGACGTGCAAGGCTAGGTAGGTACACAGGAGGCCTAGTGCGTGAGGCTGGCACAATTTTCACCAGATGACTAACACGCACCTCAGGACGAGTATGGAGCGCTGACCCAGGTGCCATCAAATCCCCGACTTGCTCCGTCGGACGAATATCGTACCTAAAGCACCAAACTAGCAACTCCCTCATTACTCTCTCCTCCAATTTCCCCATTAACTCCTTCACAGTCTCTGCTTCGCTCACCTCTAACACCGGCTCTGGTTCTGGTCTCCTCCTTGGCTCCTCACTATAAACAGGGAGAGTTGGCTCAGGTCTGACTCCTGACTCTGCCACTCTCTCCCTGAGCCCCCCCCCCCAATACATTTTTGGGGCTGACTCTCGGTCTTCCGTCCGTGCCGCCATGCTTGCTTCGCCAACTCCATTCTCCGATAACCTGCTTCGCACTGCTCCAGCGAATCCCAGGCGGGCTCCGGCACTTTCTCTGGGTGGACAGCCCACCTGTCTATTTCCTCCCAAGTAGTGTAGTCCCGATATTGTTGCTCCTGCTGCCGCTGTTGCTTCTCCTCATACCAGCGCCTCTCAGCTCTCTCCGCCTCCAGTTCTTCTTTGGGGCGGCAATATTCTCCAGGCTGATCCCAGGGTCCTTCTCCGAACAATTCATCCTCCCATGTCCATTCCTCTCTTTGTTGCTTCTGCTGTCGCTGCCTGTCACCACGCTGCTTGGTCCAGTTGTGGTGGGTGATTCTGTAACGGCTCTCTTCTATCTCCTCCTCTGACGAAGAGGTAGAACAAGGATCGGACCAAAATGCAGCGTGGTTAGTTCGATACATCTTTAATGAAGACAAAAACACGAACTATACAAAAACAATAAACGTAACGTGAAAACCGAAACAGCCTAAACTGGTGCAAACAAACACAGAGACATGAACAATCACCCACAAAACACACAGTGAAACCCAGGCTACCTAAATATGGTTCCCAATCAGAGACAACGAGAATCACCTGATTGAGAACCGCCTCAGGCAGCCATAGACTATGCTAGACACCCCTACTCAGCCACAATCCTAATACCCACGAAAAACCCCTATACATAAACACAACACAAAATAAACCCATGTCACACCCTGGCCTGACCAAATAAATAAGAAAAACACAAAATACTAAGACCAGGGCGTGACACTCTCGCTCTGTCTTTCACTCTCTCACTCACTCTCTTTCAGTCTCTCTCTCGCAGCAGATGAGAAATGCAAGGCTTTTGGTGTGTATTATATTCCAGTAGAGTTATTACTGTGTTAATTAGCCCTGAGAATATCTCATTTTTCCCCAAAAATTCAATCAGGCCCTGAATCTAATGAGCAAATTATGATAGAAGCATTAACTATGGATAGAGGATTGATTGGGACGACGAGATGAGAGAAGGATGAGAAGAGGAGAGAAGGACTCTCAATATTAGGATCAATGGAGGGAGAGAGGGATCGAGAGACAAACTGATTGGCTTGCGGAGCACATGGTTGAGTTTGAAAGCAGGGAACCATGCACACACAGACACACACACCACAGGCCCCTGGTCATCCATCATTGACTGGAGCTATAGACAGAGGATCAGTTCCTCAGGTTAAGACTTGGCCTGAGGACACCACACTACTCTCTCTCTCTCTCTCTCTCTCTCTCTCTCTCTCTCTCTCTCTCTCTCTCTCTCTCTCTCTCTCTCTCTCTCTCTGTTATTGGCATGGGAAATGTATGTTTACATTATCAATGCAAGTAAAATTGATCATAAACAAAAGCGAAAATAACAATCAGAAGTGAACAATAAACATTACACTCGCAAAAGTTCCGACAATGTGCAAATAGTTAAAGTACAAAAGGGAAAATAAATAAACATACATATTGGTTGTATTTACCAATGGTGTTTGTTCTTCACTGGTTGCTCTTTTCTTGTGGCAATAGGTCAAAAATGTTGCTGCTGTGATGGCGCACTGTTGTATTTCACCCAATAGACATGGGAGTTTATCAAAAATGTGATTTGTTTTTTCGAATTCTTTGTGGGTCTGTGTAATCTGAGGGAAATGTGTGTCTCTAATTTTGTCATACAATTGGCAGGAGGTTAGGAAGTGCAGCTCGGTTTCCACCTCATTTTGTGGGCCAAATAGCATTCTAGTTCTCTCAGTTTTTTTGATAATTTCTAATGATTTAGTTGGGTCTGGGGCTCTGTAGGGTCTGTTTGTGTTTATGAACAGATCCCCAGTACCAGCTCGCTAAGGCATACCCCCTTCTCTGTTTACTCCTGGTAGTTTGGTGGATGGGACTATCAGCTCTCTAGAGGGTAACCAGTGGGTCAACTCCTCTATACCATGTTTCTTGTAGGATGACAATGTCTGTATTTCTGATCTGTTTGGTGAAGTCCAGGTTCCTGCTCTTTAGGCCAAAGTCAGATGACCTCAGACCTGGGATATTCCAGGATGAGATGGTGTTTTGTGCTCCATAAAGTGTCCAATGTTTTTAGTCGTGTGGTTTGGCCTCAGACCAGGAAGTGTGAGCAGAGCCTGCTAAGCCTCTGCTACATGCCATTGGCTTGGGCTGGTGTAAGAGTGGGGGTTGGGCTTGTTTGCCTGCTTACAGCCTGGGCGTATGTGTGACTTTCATGTTGAGGCCCTCTTTTCGGGAGTGGGGGTATGGGGTGGGCAGGAGGGGCATAGGTCTGATCTGAAGGGCCTATATTGGGTGTGGGCATGGTTGGTTTGGAACGGTATTGATTCATTTGGGGTGGGTGTGTCAATGTGGCTAGTGTCTGTCTGGGCGGCCTGTCCGTTGCTCCTGTGTGAGGTGTTGGGGCTGTGGTTGAGAGTGGTGTCCTCTCTCTCTCTCTCCCCCCCCCTACCTCTAACAGGACCATGGGCTAATTGCTTTAGCTCTAGTCACTTTAACTCTCTCTCTTCTACTTTCTCTGTCGATCAGTCTCTCTCTGGCATTTTCACTTCTTCTCTCTCTGTCTCATTCCCTCTCCTCTCTAGCTTTCTCTTTCTCATTCCCTATCTCTCTAGTTCTCCCTTCCTCATTCCCCAACTCTCACTCGTTCATTCCTTCTTCTACCCCCCTCCATCCATATTCTTCTACCCCCCTCCATCCACTCTCTCCCTCTATCCCTCCATCCATATTCTTCTACCCCCCCTCCATCCACTCTCTCTCTCTATCCCTCCATCCCTCTGTCTGTCTGGCGGTTCCCCCTCAGTTGCCTGCCCGTTATCTGGACCACTTACTGAATATTCATGGAGGGGCCGCCTAGTTGACAAACTGAAGCTACCACATACATTCACACACACTCTCCGTGTGCAATACAGAGCCCCATCTGAACAATGCCTGCAGGTGTAGGAGAGAAAGGGAGGCAGGATGGAGGGAGGAGAAAGTCAGGAAAGAGGGAAGGGGAAAGAGAGGGAGCGGGAGGGAGAGAGAGTGAGAACAAGGGAGGGAGAGAAAGTGAGAAAAAGGGAGGGAGAGTGCTTCCCCCAATTAAATAAATGTGACAAATACCAGAGAGAAATTAGACATGTAAGGCAAATAACTTCAAGCACACAGAAACCCCTCAGACACATCCACACAGTACACATTTATCCCACCTCATCTAAATGTCTAAAAACAAAATGGTTCCACCTCTCCTCTATTCCTCCCCCTCATCTTATGCGGGCAGTTTGGCACGGATGTGAGGAGGGAGTGGTAGTGGTGGGCTCACTAACAGAACTTCACAGAGGTGTGTGTGATGTGGGGCCAAGACAGGGCCCAGGCGCTGCGAACGGTTAATGCACTCCCCAGACACACTCCCCACATAGATGAGGAATAAAGATTACAATATGAAAGGAGCTGAGAGATGAACGGAGGGAGGGGCAGAGGGAGGAGGTGCAAGAGAGAGGGAGAACGAGAGAGAGAGGGGGCACTGTAGAGCGAGAGATAATGAGGAAGACCACGCTTCATCTGAGGGGAAAAAAAGAAGTGATTAGGAGAGGGGGATGACGAGGAGGGAAGAAAATAAGTGGAATGGTAGGGTGATCATGGAATAAAGACTCCCGGAGAGAGATACAAAGATGGACAGAAACACTGACAGGTAACAGTGGAAACAGAGGACTACGGTGGCGGGGCACATGGCCCCAGTAGCAGACAGAGGTGAGCTGCCCCTTGGCAGCTAAGGATTCTTGTTAGGAGACCCGGCTCCGCAGCCCGTATCAGAAATCAACCCAGCTACAACACACACACAGACGTACACACACACACAGACGTACACACACAGACACATGCATGCACCACACAAAAATTGTAATAAGCCCCCGAGCAGAGTGTTTGTGTGTGTGTGTGTGTTTGTGTCTGTGTGTGTGTTTGTGTGTATTGGCAACCACTATGCTCTCCCCTTATCTAGCCCTGTAAGTCGTTTAGCAAACACAGTGATAAGGCAAACCTGCCACAGCTCATACCTGCAGCCTTACTAGGACACACACACACACACACACACACACACACATACAGCATTCACAGAGACAGCACCATCTGAACATTGCACAGTTGACAAGCATGTTGTAACATCTTGCTGTACACATCCACAGTAAAACCTCATAGACCTGAGCCAACAAGGACCCTAACTGAGAGAAAAATTACATTTATTGTGTTTCGTCCCCCACCAAAACAGCTTGTCTGTCTGGCTGGCTGTCATGTTAGCAGCAGTGTGTGTGTCAGGCAACAGCAACAGGAAGTGTTTTGTGATGCCTCAGTGCTCGTGGTTAAGAGACCGTAAAGTAGATAAGGCTGCACTGATGAGCCATCACTCACAACAGCACTCTGTCACAGCTGACGCTGCTGGATCTGTCTGTCTGTCTGTCTGTCTGTCTGTCTTGTCTGTGAATATGTGTGTGTGTGCCTTTTATTTCATTTTTGTGTGGGTGTACTGCTTAACTGTGTGTGTCTGTGTATATGTGTGTGTGTGTGTGTGTGTGTGTGTGTATATGTGTGTGTGTGTTCGTGTGTGTGTGTGTGTGTGTGTGTGTGGCATTAATCAGTGTGTGGTGGGCCCGCCAGCGTTTTGGGCTGCTCACTCTGTTACTACACTGCCGCTACTTATTAATCAACACACACAAACACTCTGACGCTACTTATTAATCAACCCAGCAGACAGGCGGTGGCACTGCCCTGCGCCTGCCAAATAGGGAGCAGCATGCCTCTATAAGATAACTCCAACACTAGACCACTGGCCTTTTCTTGCCAGATACAGAGCAGGTTTAGTTACTCTAACATTGTAGGACCGTGAGAAGGTAATAGCACATGACTAATGCAGGAAACGAAGAAAGAGTGACAATCCATCTCCCTTTGTGTAGAGAAGAATGAAGTTGCCCTTGATACTGATCTAAGGTCAGTTTTGCATTGCTGCTCTCTAATGGTTAAAGTTAGGATTCAGGCAGAGTTAGCTGAAGCTAGATCAGTACTTCATCCTCTTTGTGGTGTTACTAGAAGGTAGAATTGTTGCGTGCCACTGGTGAGTTGGGTTATATTGATGGTTCTGACTCACATAGAGGAAGATGGGAGCTGAAAGGCTGACCCAGATTGACACACACACACACACAGAGAGAGTTGAGTCATCAGCGCTGACTTTTTGACAGAATGAAAAGGTGTTTATTTTGTTGTTCATTTATTCATGATTAATTATAAGTCAGGGTCTTGAACAACTTTCATTTATCTCTCTCGCTCTCTCTCTCTCTCTCTATCTCTTTTTTTCAAACTCTTGAAAAGAGCACTCGGTTTTTCTCTCTCTATTAGAGAGATGACAAGATAAGCAGAGAGAGAAAGAGAGAAAGACACTTACACAGGGAGAGGGGGGGGTGAGAGAGAGAAGGAGAGAGAAAGGGGGATACCTAGAAAATTCTACAACTGAATGCATTCAACTGAAATGTGTCTTCCGCATTTAACCCAACCCCTCTGGATCAGAGAGGTGCGGGGTGCTGCCGTAATCGACATCCACGTCTTTGACGCCCAGGGAACAGTGGGTTAACTGCCTTGCTCAGGGGCGGAACGACAGATTTTTATCTCGTCAGCTCGGGGATTCAATCCAGCAACCTTTTGGTTACTGGCCCAACGTTCTAACCACTAGGTTACAGAGAGAGAGAGAGAGTGAAAGAGAGAGGGGGGTGAGAGAGAGAAGGAGAGGGGGTGAGAGAGAGAGAAAGAGAAGGGGTGAGAGAGAGGGAAAGAGAGAAAGAGAGGGGGTGAGAGAGAGGGGGGTTGAGAAGGAGAAAGAGAGTGGGGTGAGAGAGAGGGGGGGTGAGAGAGAGGGGAGTGAGAGAGAGAGAAAAGGAGAGAGGTTGAGAGAGAGAGAGAGAGTGGTGAGAGAGAGGAGAAAGAGAGAGATTGACAGAAAGATAAATTAAATGGGCCATTTTTTTACCAGAGCGCTGCTGCCAGCAGCACACACTAAACATGGGGTCTCTCATAGTACTGTACTGAACCGCTGTACACCATGGTGCTTCCTCTCAGAGATACATCCTGTCCCTAGTTGGGTCTGTCTGTAACAGAAGAGAGGAAGACAGAAAGAGAGAGAGCAGAGAGTGGTACAGAGAATTGAGTCAGACAGACAATATTCCACCCACACAAGGCCGTATGTAAACTGTCATTAAAACAGATATGCATGTTAAATACACACAAAAACAAACGTGTATTCTTCTATGTATGTAATTCATGCATAGGAAGTACCTCTCATCAGTAGACTGCAGTAGAGAGCTATGGAACAGCCAGTGGTGTGAGGAGGCAGCCCTCCAGAAGTTTGATGTGTGTGTGGAAACGAGATAAGCCAACAATTCCCTTTGTCATTAGTTTCCTATCCTCCCCACTCCTCCCTCCACCGCTATCGATGCCAATGGGCCTTATCTGACCAAATCTTTTCAAATATTCACTGCCTCTGCATAACTGCCACAGTCATCACTGCGATGAAATGCGTTTTCTCCACCATTTGCATATTTTAATTACACTGACGGAGAGAATGAAAGTGAAGGTTCTCGCACTGAGTGTGTGTTTGAGTTGAACTGTTTTGGAGATTGTGTGTGTAACGCGTGTGCACGCATGTGTGTGTGTGCAGTTGCCTGTGTTCATCTCAGTGTATGTGATATGGTGGCATCTAGAGCAGTGGTTCCCAAACTTTTTATTGTCCCGTACCCCTTCAAACATCCACCTCCAGCTGCGTACCCCCTCTAGCACCAGGGTCAGCGCACTCTCAAATGTTGTTTTTTTGCCATCATTGTAAGCCTGCCACACACACACACACTATACGATACATTTATTAAACATAAGAATGAGTGTGTGGTTTTGTCACAATCCGGCTCGTGGGAAGTGACAAAGAGCTCTTATAGGACCAGGACACAATAATATAATAATAATAATCAATCATTTTTCTCTTTATTTAACCATCTTACATATAAAACATTATTTGTTCATCAAAAAATGTGAATAACTCACCACAGGTTAATGAGAAGAGTGTGCTTGAAATGATGCACATAAATCTGCAATGTTGGTTTTGTATTGGAGAGTCTCAGTCTTAAATCATTTCCACACACAGTCTGTGCCTGTATTTAGTGTTCATGCTAGTGAGGGCCGAGAATCCACTCTCACATAGGTACATTGTTGCAAAGGGCATCAGTGTCTTAACAGCACGATTTGCCAAGGCAGGATACTCTGAGCGCAGCCCTATCCAGAAATCTGTCAGTCGCTTCTGATTCAATTACATTTCCACAGAATCGCTTGTTGCAATTTCGATGAGGCTCTCTTGTTCAGATATCGGTAAGTGGACTGGAGGCAGGGCATGAAAGGGATAACGAATCCAGTTGTTTGAGTCATCCGTTTCAGGAAAGTACCTGCGTAATTGCGCACCCAACTTCACGATATCACATTTGTATTCTATTATATTCTGTCTATGAATATAAAATATAATATAAAATGAATATCTTGACTTAAGTCTCCTAAGTCTGAATGGTGGAGGGCTGGTTGAGTGGGATTGGACAGTGAAAGACAGACATCCTAACCACATCCTAACAATAGTTTCATAACCAGAGAGAGACAGACATCCGAACCTCATCATAAAGATAGTTTCATAACCAGAGAGACAGACATCCGAACCTCATCATAAAGATAGTTTCATAACCAGAGAGAGACAGACATCCTAACCTCATTATAAAGATAGTTTCATAACCAGAGAGACAGACATCCGAACCTCATCATAAAGATAGTTTCATAACCAGAGAGAGACAGACATCCTAACCTCATTATAAAGATAGTTTCATAACCAGAGAGACAGACATCCTAACCTCATCATAAAGATAGTTTCATAACCAGAGAGACAGACATCCTAACCTCATCATAAAGATAGTTTCATAACCAGAGAGAGACAGACATCCTAACCTCATCATAAAGATAGTTTCATAACCAGAGAGAGACAGACATCCTTACCTCATCATAAATATAGTTTCATAACCAGAGACAGACATCCTTACCTCATCATAAAGATAGTTTCATAACCAGAGAGAGACAGACATCCGAACCTCATCATAAAGATAGTTTCATAACCAGAGAGACAGACATCCTAACCTCATCACAAAGATAGTTTCATAACCAGAGAGAGACAGACATCCTAGCCTCATCATAAAGATAGTTTCATAACCAGAGAGAGACAGACATCCTGACCTCATCATAAAGATAGTTTCATAACCAGAGAGAGACAGACATCCTAACCTCATCATAAAGATCGTTTCCTAACCAGAGAGAGACAGACATCCGAACCTCATCATAAAGATAGTTTCATAACCAGAGAGAGACAGACATCCTAACCTCATCATAAAGATAGTTTCATAACCAGAGAGACAGACATCCTAACCTCATCATAAAGATAGTTTCATAACCAGAGAGACAGACATCCTAACCTCATCATAAAGATAGTTTCATAACCAGAGAGAGACAGACATCCTAACCTCATCATAAAGATAGTTTCATAACCAGAGAGAGACAGACATCCTAACCTCATCATAAAGATAGTTTCATAACCAGAGAGAGACAGACATCCTAACCTCATCATAAAGATAGTTTCATAACCAGAGAGAGACAGACATCCTGCCCACATCATAAAGATAGTTTCATAACCAGAGAGAGACAGACATCCTAACCTCATCATAAAGATAGTTTCATAACCAGAGAGAGACAGACATCCTGCCCACATCATAAAGATAGTTTCATAACCAGAGAGACAGTCATCCTAACCTCATCATAAAGATAGTTTCATAACCAGAGAGACAGACATCCTAACCTCATCATAAAGATAGTTTCATAACCAGAGAGAGACAGACATCCTTACCTCATCATAATTCATAACCAGAGAGAGACAGACATCCTAACCTCATCACAAATATAGTTTCATAACCAGAGACAGACATCCTTACCTCATCATAGAGATAGTTTCATAACCAGAGAGAGACAGACATCCGAACCTCATCATAAAGATAGTTTCATAACCAGAGAGACAGACATCCTAACCTCATCATAAATATAGTTTCATAACCAGAGAGACAGACATCCTAACCTCATCATAAATATAGTTTCATAACCAGAGACAGACATCCTTACCTCATCATAAAGATAGTTTCATAACCAGAGAGACAGACATCCTGACCTCATCATAAAGGTAGTTTCATAACCAGAGAGATACATCCTTACCTCATCATAAAGATAGTTTCATAACCAGAGAGAGACAGACATCCTAACCTCATCATAAAGATAGTTTCATAATCAGAGACAGCCATCCTAACCTCATCATAAAGATAGTTTCATAACCAGAGAGAGACAGACATCCTAACCTCATCATAAAGATAGTTTCATAACCAGAGAGAGACAGACATCCTAACCTCATCATAAAGATAGTTTCATAACCAGAGAGAGACAGACATCCTAACCTCATCATAAAGATAGTTTCATAACCAGAGAGACAGACATCCTGACCTCATCATAAAGGTAGTTTCATAACCAGAGAGAGACATCCTTACCTCATCATAAAGATAGTTTCATAACCAGAGAGAGACAGACATCCTAACCTCATCATAAAGATAGTTTCGTAACCAGAGAGAGACAGACATCATAACCTCATCATAAAGATAGTTTCATAACCAGAGAGAGACAGACATCCTAACCTCATCATAAATATAGTTTCATAACCAGAGAGAGACAGACATCCTAACCTCATCATAAAGATAGTTTCATAACCAGAGAGAGACAGACATCCTAACCTCATCATAAAGATAGTTTCATAACCAGAGAGAGACAGACATCCTAACCTCGTCATAAAGATAGTTTCATAACCAGAGAGAGACAGACATCCTAACCTCATCATAAAGATAGTTTCATAACCAGAGAGAGACAGACATCCTGCCCACATCATAAAGATAGTTTCATAACCAGAGAGAGACAGACATCCTAACCTCATCATAAAGATAGTTTCATAACCAGAGAGAGACAGACATCCTGCCCACATCATAAAGATAGTTTCATAACCAGAGAGACAGTCATCCTAACCTCATCATAAAGATAGTTTCATAACCAGAGAGACAGACATCCTAACCTCATCATAAAGATAGTTTCATAACCAGAGAGAGACAGACATCCTTACCTCATCATAATTCATAACCAGAGAGAGACAGACATCCTAACCTCATCACAAATATAGTTTCATAACCAGAGACAGACATCCTTACCTCATCATAGAGATAGTTTCATAACCAGAGAGAGACAGACATCCGAACCTCATCATAAAGATAGTTTCATAACCAGAGAGACAGACATCCTAACCTCATCATAAATATAGTTTCATAACCAGAGAGACAGACATCCTAACCTCATCATAAATATAGTTTCATAACCAGAGACAGACATCCTTACCTCATCATAAAGATAGTTTCATAACCAGAGAGACAGACATCCTGACCTCATCATAAAGGTAGTTTCATAACCAGAGAGATACATCCTTACCTCATCATAAAGATAGTTTCATAACCAGAGAGAGACAGACATCCTAACCTCATCATAAAGATAGTTTCATAATCAGAGACAGCCATCCTAACCTCATCATAAAGATAGTTTCATAACCAGAGAGAGACAGACATCCTAACCTCATCATAAAGATAGTTTCATAACCAGAGAGAGACAGACATCCTAACCTCATCATAAAGATAGTTTCATAACCAGAGAGAGACAGACATCCTAACCTCATCATAAAGATAGTTTCATAACCAGAGAGACAGACATCCTGACCTCATCATAAAGGTAGTTTCATAACCAGAGAGAGACATCCTTACCTCATCATAAAGATAGTTTCATAACCAGAGAGAGACAGACATCCTAACCTCATCATAAAGATAGTTTCGTAACCAGAGAGAGACAGACATCATAACCTCATCATAAAGATAGTTTCATAACCAGAGAGAGACAGACATCCTAACCTCATCATAAATATAGTTTCATAACCAGAGAGAGACAGACATCCTAACCTCATCATAAAGATAGTTTCATAACCAGAGAGAGACAGACATCCTAACCTCATCATAAAGATAGTTTCATAACCAGAGAGAGACAGACATCCTTACCTCATCATAAAGATAGTTTCATAACCAGAGAGAGACATCCTGACCTCATCATAAAGATAGTTTCATAACCAGAGAGAGACAGACATCCTAACCTCATCATAAAGATAGTTTCATAACCAGAGAGAGACAGACATCCTAACCTCGTCATAAAGATAGTTTCATAACCAGAGAGAGACAGACATCCTGACCTCATCATAAAGATAGTTTCATAACCAGAGAGACAGACATCCTAACCTCATCATAAAGATAGTTTCATAACCAGAGAGAGACAGATATCCTAACCTCATCATAAAGATAGTTTCATAACCAGAGAGAGACAGACATCCTGACCTCATCATAAAGATAGTTTCATAACCAGAGAGAGAGCACAGCATGAGGAAAGTGCAACACAAGTGTAGATATGAGTCCAATAAAATGTAATAAAGCTGAATAGAATGAATCTGTGTAGTTCCTCTGTGATCAAGAGTTGGTGTTGCTCAGCATGTAGCATATTCTATGTTATCTAAGGGTTTGATGTGGGATAGTCACTAACACACGTGCACACACACACCATTTAGCCTTTCAATATGTAAATTTCAGCTTTCTGTGGGACGATCGTCAGGAGAACACCATTCTCTGGCAGATGAACGCAGCGTATTTTTCTCTTTTTTTAATTTGTCTGTTTGTTTTTGTTTCGTTTTTTAAATCCTAACTCGACCGGTGCACAGCTGTTCCTGTGGGATGGACGGCAGATTGCACTTAATTGGTCTCTCTTTTTATCTTTTACGCTCGTCTTCTCTTTTGTTCTTTCTTTTAATTTAATGATTTATTTTCCTCAATCATGTTTGTCTTTGATGCCAGCCATTGGCTGTGATATCCTGCTGGGGCTAACACTGGCACCTCTGGGAAATCACATGTACAGTACAAGACACACCTACTCATTCAAGTGTTTTTCTTTATTTTGACTATTTTCTATATTGTAGAATAATAGTGAAGACATCAAACTATGAAATAACACACATGGAATCATGTAGTACCCAAGAAAGTGTTGAACAAATCAAAATGTATTTTATATTTGAGATTCTTCAAAGTAGCCACCCTTTGCCTTGATGACAGCTTTGCACACTCTTGGCATTCTCTCAACCAGCTTCACCTGGAATGCTTTTCCAACAGTCTCGAAGGAGTTCCCACAAATCAAATCAAATGTTATTTGTCACATACACATGGTTAGCAGATGTTAATGCGAGTGTGGTGAAATGCTTGTTCTTCTAGTTCCAACCATGCAGTAATATCTAACAAGTAATCTAACCTAACAATTTCACAACAACTACCTTATACACACAAGGGTAAAGGAATGAATAAGAATATGTACATAAAAATATATGAATGAGTGATGGCCGAACGGCATAGGCAAGATGCAGTAGATGGTATAGAGTACAGAATATACATATATGAGATGAGTAATGTAGGGTATGTAAACATTATATAAAGTGGCATTGTTTAAAGTGGCTAGTGATACATTTATTACATACATTTTTTCATTATTAAAGTGGCTAGAGATGAGTCAGTATGTTGGCAGCAGCCACTCAATGTTAGTGGTGGCTGTTTAACAGTCTGATGGCCTTGAGATAGAAGCTGTTTTTCAGTCTCTCGTTCCCCGCTTTGATGCACCTGTACTGACCTCGCCTTGTGGATGATAACGGGGTGAACAGGCAGTGGCTCGGGTGGTTGTTGTCCTTGATGATCTTTATGGCCTTCCTGTGACATCGGGTGGTGTAGGTGTCCTGGAGGGCAGGTAGTTTGCCCCCGGTGATGCGTTGTGCAGACCTCACTACCCTCTGGAGAGCCTTACGGTTGTGGGCGGAGCAGTTGCCGTACCAGGCGGTGATACAGCCCGACAGGATGCTCTCGATTGTGCATCTGTAAAAGTTTGTGAGGGTTTTTGGTGACATGCCAAATTTCTTCAGCCTCCTGAGGTTGAAGAGGCGAAGCTGCGCCTTCTTCACCAAGCTGTCTGTGTGGGTGGACCATTTCAGTTTGTCCGTGATGTGTACGCTGAGGAACTTAAAACTTTCCACCTTCTCCACTACTGTCCCGTCGATGTGGATAGGGGGGTGCTCCCTCTGCTATTTCCTGAAGTCCACGATCATCTCTTTTGTTTAGTTGACATTGAGTGTGAGGTTATCTTCCTGACACCACACTCCGAGGGCCCTCACCTCCTCCCTGTAGGCCGTCTTGTATGTTGAGCACTTGTTGGCTGCTTTTCCTTCACTCTGTGGTACAACTCATGCCAAACCATCTCAATTAGGTTAAGGTTGGGGAATTGTGGAGGCCAGGTCATCTGATGCAGCACTCTCCTTCTTGGTCAAATAGCCCTTACACAGCCTGGAGGTGTGTTGGGTCATTGTCCTGTTGAAAAACAAATGATAGTCCCACTAAGCCTAAACCAGATGGGATGGCGTATTGCTGCAGAATGCTGTGGTAGCCATGCTGGTTAAGTATGCCTTTAATTCTGAATACATCACAGACAGTGTCACCAGCAAAGCACCCTCACATCATCACACCTCCTCCTCCATGCTTCACGGTGGGAACCACACATGCAGAACTCACAAAGAACCAAAAATTGGAACCAGAATCTCAAATTTGGACTCATCAAAGCAAGGACAGATTTCCACCAGTCTAATGTTCATTGCTCGTGTTTCTTGGCCCAATCAAGTCTCTTCTTATTATTGGTGTCCTTTAGTAGTGGTTTCTTTGCAGCAATTCAACCATGAAGGTCTGATTCACGCAGTCTCCTCTGAATGTTGAGATGTGTCTGTTACTTGAACTCTGTGAAGCATTTATTTGGGAGGGGATTTCTGAGGCTTGTAACTCTAATGAACTTACCCTCTGCAGAAGAGGTAACTCTGGGCCTTCCTTT
Organism: Oncorhynchus kisutch; assembly: GCF_002021735.2. Taxonomy (NCBI): domain Eukaryota; kingdom Metazoa; phylum Chordata; class Actinopteri; order Salmoniformes; family Salmonidae; genus Oncorhynchus; species Oncorhynchus kisutch. Next base: position 19,934,726 of record NC_034189.2, on the reverse strand, counting down.
CCTGTGGCGGTCCTCATGAGAGTCAGTTTCGTCATAGTGCTTGATGGTTTTTGTGACTGCACTTGAAGAAAGTTCAGAAATTTTCCGGATAGACTGACCTTAATGTCTTAAAGTAATGGTGACTGTCGTTTCTCTTTGCTTATTTGAGCTTTTCTTGCCATAACATGGACTTGGTCTTTTACCAAATAGAGCTATCTTCTGAAAACCAACCTTACCTTGTCACAACACAATTGATTGGTTCAAAGCATTAAGAAGAAAATTAATTTCACAAATGAACTTTTAACAAGACACACCTGTTAATTGAAATGCATTCCAGGTGACAACCTCATGAAGTAGGTTGAGAGAATGCCAAGAGTATGCAAAGCTGTCATCAAAGGGTGGCTACTTTGAAGAATCTAAAATATATTTGGATTTGTTTCACACTTTTTGGTTACTACTTGATTCCATATGTGTCATTTCAGAGTTTTGATGTCTTCACTATTATTCTTCAATGTAGAAAATAGTAAAAAATTAAGAAAAGCCCTTGAATGAGTAGGTGTGTCCAAACTTTTGACTGGTACTGCATGTTCTCTGCCCAAACAGACCCTAGCACACCTATTTCACCCCCCATTACCGATACACACACACACATGCGAGCATGAACACACACTCGCACACACTGGAACATGTTGGAGACCCCCAGGGAGTGGGAAAGAGAAGAGGTTGGGGAGTGGGGGAACAAGAAGATCCATGGTGAGAAGAGAGAGGTAGAGGAGGAGGGAGCGCGACTGTGGAAGAGGACAGAGAGAGAAGGATGATGCTGAAGGAGAGAGAGGAGAAGGAAATGAGAGAGAGGAGCAGCCATTTTGGAAACCCCACCACACACACACACAGGAAAGACAGCCACCGTTGAACTTCCAGAACTTCACAGGACAGCAGCAGTTCAAGACCAGCGCCTGTAGGGCCCCAAAGAGAGGAGAGAGGGGAGTGGTGAGATTAAAGGAAGAGGAAACTGATCAAGAAATTTGAATGGGAAAGAGAAGAGAGTGGGTTGAGTTAGTTGAAAGAAAGAGAAAGGGGAGGAAAATGGATTAGGGCTTTTAAGAGAGAGAGAGATCGAGAGAAACAGAGATTGAGAGAGATAGGGAGAGAAAGAGAGATATAGAGAGAGATTGAGAGGGAGAGGGAGAGAAAGAGAGGCAGATATTGAGAGAGAGAGGGAGAGAGAGAGATAACTGGAAATTGGGAAAGAAAAGAGAGGCGGGAGCCTGCCTTTGGCTTCCACTATTCCCCTCTGTTTGTCTGTTTGTTCAAATCTTAACTGTTTTTCAGGGGAGTCGACTGCTGCTATTTTGGGTAGAGAGGAGGGGGATCATCAACACACACACACACACCGTGCTGAGGGTCTCGCATGGCCACTGAAACACAAAATCTGAATAATTTAGAACCGCACACGGCGCCCCGGAATAATTACAATGAGACAGCCAAGAAAGACTAACAAAAACTTGTTGTCAAAGACCCTTACGGTCTGGTGCTCTTACTGCAAGTGGTATTTAAAAAAAAAAAAGATTGTGGTATGTCTTCTTCCCTCCTCCGCCTCCTGCTATGTCCTCCTCCCCCTCTTCCTTTGTCCCCCTCCTCCTTTTTCCTCCTCTCCCTTGTCAATTTTCCTCCTCCCCCTCATCCATTTTCCTCCTCTCCCTCCTCCTTTTTCCTCCTCCCCCTCCTCCATTTTCCTCCTCCATTTTCCCCCTCTCCCTCCTCCTTTTTCCTCCTCCCCGTCCTCCATTTTCCTCCTCTCCCTCCTCCTTTTCCTCCTCCCTCCTCTCCCTCCTCCTTTTTCCTCCTCCCGCTCCTCCTTTTTCCTCCTCCCCGTCCTCCATTTTCCTCCTCTCCCTCCTCCTTTTCCTCCCCCCTCCTCCATTTTCCTCCTCTCCCTCCTCCTTTTCCTCCCCCCTCCTCCATTTCCCTCCTCTCCCTCCTCCTTTTTCCTCCTCCCCGTCCTCCATTTTCCTCCTCTCCCTCCTCCTTTTCCTCCCCCCTCCTCCATTTCCCTCCTCTCCCTCCTCCTTTTTCCTCCTCCCCGTCCTCCATTTTCCTCCTTTTCCTCCCCCCTCCTCCATTTCCCTCCTCTCCCTCCTCCTTTTTCCTCCTCCCGCTCCTCCTTTTTCCTCCTCCTCGTCATCCTCTTCCACCACCTCCATCTCTTTCCTGTGCTATGTGTAGTTCACCCTGTTAAATGCCTTGCCATTCACAGCTGCTGTAAGAAGAAGTGTCAGGAAAGACAGAATGAAGCAGAATGATAGGTTGGGTGTTAGTGTGACAGCGTTGTAAGCAGGAGGGTATTGTATTGACATATTTAGGCTGTGGTGGGGTTTGTTGGGCTGGATGAGTAGCAGCCTGACAGTTGGGCCTGCCTGCCTGCCTGCCTTCCTGCCTGCCTTTCTAGTAGGTGTCTGAATGGAAGGCGAGACGGCTGGCTTTGACACCTTACTGCAAATGGAAAAGAGAGGTCCGTGTAATGTGCTTGTATGTAGTTCAGAGAGAGAGTGAGAGTGTTAGGGTGACCACAGTTAAAATACCCAAATGAGAGACAATGGGATGACACACAAAAATCTCCCTCCCGGTGCACTGAAGGAACTCAATGAGGTTAGTCTCAGGGAATGTAAGACACTTTTAAAAGGGGATTGAGTGAAGTAGCAGGAAATATGTTGAATGAGCAACTAATGAACATGGAGAGACTCACAAGTTTGACCAAATTACCTTATATATTTCAGTCTAATATGGCTATTTACTTACTTTTATAGCTCTTCGGCAGAAGCATGCTTTTTGTAAGTAGTTAGTCCTAACTGTCCTCTCCAAGTTTAGCTGGAATTTACATATAGACCTCAATGATTTGACAAATGTGATTGGTTGATGATATCACATTGGCCTACGTCTCATCTTGCTCTGCGCAGAATATCACCAATACGCCAGCCTCCCGAGTGGCACAGCGGTCTAAGGCACTGCGTCACAATACTAGCTGCGTTACCACAGATCCTGGTTCAATGTGGAGCTATAAACGGAGTACCAGTACCAGATCAATGTGGAGCTATAAACAGGGAGTACCAGTACCAGATCAATGTGGAGCTATAAACAGGTTATACCAGTACCAGATCAATGTGGAGCTATAAACAGGGAGTACCAGTACCAGATCAATGTGGAGCTATAAACAGGGAGTACCAGTACCAGATCAATGTGGAGCTATATACAGGGAGTACCAGTACCAGATCAATGTGGAGCTATATACAGGGAGTACCAGTACCAGATCAATGTGGAGCTATATACAGGGAATATCAGTACCAGATCAATGTGGAGCTATAAACAGGGAGTACCAGTACCAGATCAATGTGGAGCTATAAACAGGGAGTACCAGTACCAGATCAATGTGGAGCTATATACAGGGAATATCAGTACCAGATCAATGTGGAGCTATATACAGGGAGTACCAGTACCAGATCAATGTGGAGCTATATACAGGGAATATCAGTACCAGATCAATGTGGAGCTATATACAGGTTATACCAGTACCAGATCAATGTGGAGCTATAAACAGGGAGTACCAGTACCATATCAATGTGGAGCTATATACAGGGAGTACCAGTACCAGATCAATGTGGAGCTATATACAGGTTATATCAGTACCAGATCAATGTGGAGCTATATACAGGGAGTACCAGTACCAGATCAATGTGGAGCTATATACAGGGAATATCAGTACCAGATCAATGTGGAGCTATAAACAGGTTATACCAGTACCAGATCAATGTGGAGCTATAAACAGGGAGTACCAGTACCAGATCAATGTGGAGCTATATACAGGGAATATCAGTACCAGATCAATGTGAAGCTATAAACAGGGAGTACCAGTACCAGATCAATGTGGAGCTATATACAGGTTATACCAGTACCAGATCAATGTGGAGCTATATACAGGGAGTACCAGTACCAGATCAATGTGGAGCTATATACAGGGAATATCAGTACCAGATCAATGTGGAGCTATAAGCAGGGAGTACCAGTACCAGATCAATGTGGAGCTATAAACAGGGAGCACCAGTACCAGATCAATGTGGAGCTATAAACAGGTTATACCAGTACCAGATCAATGTGGAGCTATAAACAGGGAGTACCAGTACCAGATCAATGTGGAGCTATATACAGGGAGTACCAGTACCAGATCAATGTGGAGCTATATACAGGGAATATCAGTACCAGATCAATGTGGAGCTATAAACAGGGAGTACCAGTACCAGATCAATGTGGAGCTATATACAGGGAATATCAGTACCAGATCAATGTGGAGCTATAAACAGGGAGTACCAGTACCAGATCAATGTGGAGCTATAAACAGGGAGTACCAGTACCAGATCAATGTGGAGCTATATACAGGGAATATCAGTACCAGATCAATGTGGAGCTATATACAGGGAGTACCAGTACCAGATAAATGTGGAGCTATATACAGGGAATATCAGTACCAGATCAATGTGGAGCTATATACAGGTTATACCAGTACCAGATCAATGTGGAGCTATAAACAGGGAGTACCAGTACCATATCAATGTGGAGCTATATACAGGGAGTACCAGTACCAGATCAATGTGGAGCTATATACAGGGAATATCAGTACCAGATCAATGTGGAGCTATAAACAGGTTATACCAGTACCAGATCAATGTGGAGCTATATACAGGGAGTACCAGTACCAGATCAATGTGGAGCTATATACAGGGAATATCAGTACCAGATCAATGTGAAGCTATAAACAGGGAGTACCAGTACCAGATCAATGTGGAGCTATATACAGGTTATACCAGTACCAGATCAATGTGGAGCTATATACAGGGAGTACCAGTACCAGATCAATGTGGAGCTATATACAGGGAATATCAGTACCAGATCAATGTGGAGCTATAAACAGGGAGTACCAGTACCAGATCAATGTGGAGCTATAAACAGGGAGCACCAGTACCAGATCAATGTGGAGCTATAAACAGGTTATACCAGTACCAGATCAATGTGGAGCTATAAACAGGGAGTACCAGTACCAGATCAATGTGGAGCTATATACAGGGTGTACCAGTACCAGATCAATGTGGAGCTATATACAGGGAATAGCAGTACCAGATCAATGTGGAGCTATAAACAGGGAGTACCAGTACCAGATCAATGTGGAGCTATATACAGGCTATACCAGTACCAGATCAATGTGGAGCTATATACAGGGAGTACCAGTACCAGATCAATGTGGAGCTATATACAGGGAATATCAGTACCAGATCAATGTGGAGCTATAAACAGGGAGTACCAGTACCAGATCAATGTGGAGCTATATGCAGGTTATACCAGTACCAGATCAATGTGGAGCTATATACAGGAAGTACCAGTACCAGATCAATGTGGAGCTATATACAGGGAATATCAGTACCAGATCAATGTGGAGCTATATACAGGGAGTACCAGTACCAGATCAATGTGGAGCTATAAACAGGGAGTACCAGTACCAGATCAATGTGGAGCTATATACAGGGAGTACCAGTACCAGATCAATGTGGAGCTATATACAGGGAATATCAGTACCAGATCAATGTGGAGCTATAAACAGGGAGTACCAGTACCAGATCAATGTGGAGCTATATGCAGGTTATACCAGTACCAGATCAATGTGGAGCTATATACAGGGAATATCAGTACCAGATCAATGTGGAGCTATATACAGGGAGTACCAGTACCAGATCAATGTGGGAGCTATAAACAGGGAGTACCAGTACCAGATCAATGTGGAGCTATAAACAGGGAGTACCAGTACCAGATCAATGTGGAGCTATATACAGGGAGTACCAGTACCAGATCAATGTGGAGCTATATACAGGGAATATCAGTACCAGATCAATGTGGAGCTATAAACAGGGAGTACCAGTACCAGATCAATGTGGAGCTATAAACAGGGAGTACCAGTACCAGATCAATGTGGAGCTATATACAGGGAATATCAGTACCAGATCAATGTGGAGCTATATACAGGGAGTACCAGTACCAGATCAATGTGGAGCTATATACAGGGAATATCAGTACCAGATCAATGTGGAGCTATATACAGGTTATACCAGTACCAGATCAATGTGGAGCTATAAACAGGGAGTACCAGTACCATATCAATGTGGAGCTATATACAGGGAGTACCAGTACCAGATCAATGTGGAGCTATATACAGGTTATATCAGTACCAGATCAATGTGGAGCTATATACAGGGAGTACCAGTACCAGATCAATGTGGAGCTATATACAGGGAATATCAGTACCAGATCAATGTGGAGCTATATACAGGTTATATCAGTACCAGATCAATGTGGAGCTATATACAGGGAGTACCAGTACCAGATCAATGTGGAGCTATATACGGGAATATCAGTACCAGATCAACGTGGAGCTATAAACAGGTTATACCAGTACCAGATCAATGTGGAGCTATATACAGGGAATATCAGTACCAGATCAATGTGAAGCTATAAACAGGGAGTACCAGTACCAGATCAATGTGGAGCTATATACAGGTTATACCAGTACCAGATCAATGTGGAGCTATATACAGGGAGTACCAGTACCAGATCAATGTGGAGCTATATACAGGAAGTACCAGTACCAGATCATGTGGAGCTATTACAGGGGAATATCAGTACCAGATCAATGTGGAGCTATATACAGGGAGTACAGTACCAGATCAATGTGGAGCTATAAACAGGGAGTACCAGTACCAGATCAATGTGGAGCTATATACAGGGAGTACCAGTACCAGATCAATGTGGAGCTATATACAGGGAATATCAGTACCAGATCAATGTGAGCTATAAACAGGGAGTACCAGTACAGATCAATGTGGAGCTATATGCAGGTTATACAGTACCAGATAATGTGGAGCTATATACAGGGATATCAGTACCAGATCAATGTGGAGCTATATACAGGGAGTACCAGTACCAGATCAATGTGGAGCTATATACAGGGAATATCAGTACCAGATCAAATGTGGAGCTATATACAGGGAGTACCAGTACCAGAATCAATGTGGAGCTATATACAGGGAATATCAGTACGCAGATCAATGTGGAGCTATATACAGGGTAGTACAGTACCAGATCAATGTGGAGCTAATAAACAGGGAGTACCAGTAACCAGATCAATGTGGAGACTAATTATCAGGGAAGGTACAAGTACCCGAATCAATTGGAGCTAGATACAAGGAGTTATATCACAGTACCAGATCAATGTGGAGCTATATACAGGGAAGTATCAGTAACACCGAATCAATGTGGAGCGAAATATACAGGGTAATATACCAGTACCAGAGCAAATGTGGAGGTCTATATACAGGTAGTATCAGTACCATAATCAATGTGAGAGCTATAATACAGGGAGTACCAGGAACCAGATCAATGTGGAGCTATATACAGGGTAAGATCAGTACCAGATCAACTGTGGATGCTATATACAGGGTAGTACCAGTACCAGATCAATGTGGAGCTATATACAGGGAAGTATCAGTACCAGGAATCAATGTTGGGAGCTATATACATGGATTATCAGTACCAGATCAATTGTGAAGATATAAATAGGGAGTACCAAGTACCAGATCAATGTGGAGCATATCGACATGGTAATATCAGTACCAGATCAACAGTGGAGCTATAAACACGGGAGTACCAGTACCAGATCAATGTGGAGCTATAATACAAGGGAAGTAATCATACCCAGATCAATGTGAGCTAGGAATATCAGTCAAGATCATGTGAAGCTATCATAGGGAGTGGAGCTATATACAGGGAGTACCAGTACCAGATCAATGTGGAGCTATATACAGGGATACCAGTACCAGATCAATGTGGAACTATAAACAGGGAGAACCAGTACCAGATCAATGTGGAGCTATATACAGGGAGTACCAGTACCAGATCAATGTGGAGCTATATACAGGTTATACCAGTACCAGATCAATGTGGAGCTATATACAGGGAGTACCAGTACCAGATCAATGTGGAGCTATATACAGGGAGTACCAGTACCAGATCAATGTGGAGCTATATACAGGGAATATCAGTACCAGATCAATGTGGAGCTATATACAGGGAGTACCAGTACCAGATCAATGTGGAGCTATATACAGGATACCAGTACCAGATCAATGTGGAGCTATATACAGGGAGTACCAGTACCAGATCAATGTGGAGCTATATACAGGGAATACCAGTACCAGATCAATGTGGAGCTATATACAGGGAGTACCAGTACCAGATCAATGTGGAGCTATATACAGGGATACCAGTACCAGATCAATGTGGAGCTATATACAGGGAGTACCAGTACCAGATCAATGTGGAGCTATATACAGGGAATACCAGTACCAGATCAATGTGGAGCTATATACAGGGAGTACCAGTACCAGATCAATGTGGAGCTATAAACAGGGAGTACCAGTACCAGATCAATGTGGAGCTATATACAGGGAGTACCAGTACCAGATCAATGTGGAGCTATATACAGGAATACCAGTACCAGATCAATGTGGAGCTATAAACAGGGAGTACCAGTACCAGATCAATGTGGAGCTATATACAGGGATACCAGTACCAGATCAATGTGGAGCTATATACAGGGAGTACCAGTACCAGATCAATGTGGAGCTATATACAGGGAATACCAGTACCAGATCAATGTGGAGCTATATACAGGGAGTACCAGTACCAGATCAATGTGGAGCTATATACAGGGAGTACCAGTACCAGATCAATGTGGAGCTATAACAGGGATACCAGTACCAGATCAATGTGGAGCTATAAACAGGGAGTACCAGTACCAGATCAATGTGGAGCTATAAACAGGGAGTACCAGTACCAGATCAATGTGGAGCTATATACAGGGAGTACCAGTACCAGATCAATGTGGAGCTATATACAGGGAATATCAGTACCAGATCAATGTGGAGCTATAAACAGGGAGTACCAGTACCAGATCAATGTGGAGCTATAAACAGGGAGTACCAGTACCAGATCAATGTGGAGCTATATACAGGGAATACCAGTACCAGATCAATGTGGAGCTATATACAGGGAGTACCAGTACCAGATCAATGTGGAGCTATATACAGGGAGTACCAGTACCAGATCAATGTGGAGCTATATACAGGTTATACCAGTACCAGATCAATGTGGAGCTATAAACAGGGAGTACCAGTACCAGATCAATGTGGAGCTATATACAGGGAGTACCAGTACCAGATCAATGTGGAGCTATATACAGGGAGTACCAGTACCAGATCAATGTGGAGCTATATACAGGGAGTACCAGTACCAGATCAATGTGGAGCTATATACAGGGAATATCAGTACCAGATCAATGTGGAGCTATAAACAGGGTATACCAGTACCAGATCAATGTGGAGCTATAAACAGGGAGTACCAGTACCAGATCAATGTGGAGCTATATACAGGGAGTACCAGTACCAGATCAATGTGGAGCTATAAACAGGGAGTACCAGTACCAGATCAATGTGGAGCTATATACAGGGAGTACCAGTACCAGATCAATGTGGAGCTATAAACAGGGAGTACCAGTACCAGATCAATGTGGAGCTATATACAGGGAGTACCAGTACCAGATCAATGTGGAGCTATATACAGGGAGTACCAGTACCAGATCAATGTGGAGCTATATACAGGGATACCAGTACCAGATCAATGTGGAGCTATAAACAGGGAGTACCAGTACCAGATCAATGTGGAGCTATATACAGGGAGTACCAGTACCAGATCAATGTGGAGCTATATACAGGGAATATCAGTACCAGATCAATGTGGAGCTATATACAGGGAGTACCAGTACCAGATCAATGTGGAGCTATATACAGGGTTATACCAGTACCAGATCAATGTGGAGCTATATACAGGGAGTACCAGTACCAGATCAATGTGGAGCTATATACAGGGAATATCAGTACCAGATCAATGTGGAGCTATATACAGGGATACCAGTACCAGATCAATGTGGAGCTATAACAGGGAGTACCAGTACCAGATCAATGTGGAGCTATATACAGGGAGTACCAGTACCAGATCAATGTGGAGCTATATACAGGGATACCAGTACCAGATCAATGTGGAGCTATATACAGGGAGTACCAGTACCAGATCAATGTGGAGCTATATACAGGGAATACCAGTACCAGATCAATGTGGAGCTATAAACAGGGAGTACCAGTACCAGATCAATGTGGAGCTATAAACAGGGAGTACCAGTACCAGATCAATGTGGAGCTATATACAGGGAATATCAGTACCAGATCAATGTGGAGCTATATACAGGTGGTACCAGTACCAGATCAATGTGGAGCTCTAATACAGGGAATATCAGTACCAGATCAATGTGGAGCTATATACAGGTTATACCAGTACCCGATCAATGTGGAGCTATAAACAGGGGAGTAACAGTACCCATATAAAGGTGGAGCTTATTACAGGGAGTACCAGTACCGATCAATGTGGAGCTATATACAGGTTATATCAGTACCAGATCAATGTGGAGCTATATACAGGGAGTACCAGGTACCAGATCAATGTGGAAGCTAACTATATACAGGGAATATCAGTACAGATCAATGTGGAGCTATAAACAGGGAAGTACCAGTACCAGATCCATGTGGAGCTATAAACAGGGAGTACCAGTACCAGATCAATGTGGAGCTATATACAGGGAATATCAGTACCAGAATCATGTGAGCTATATACAGGGGAGTACCAGTACCAGATCAATGTGGAGCTATATACAGGGAATATCAGTACCAGATCAATTTGGAGCTATCTACAGGTTATACCAGTACCAGACTCAATGTGGAGCTATAAAACAGGAGTACCAGTACCATATAAAGGTGGAGCTATATACAGGGAAGTACCAGTACCAGATCAATGTGGAGCTATATACAGGTTATATCAGTACCAGATCAATCTGGAGCTATATACAGGGAGTACCAGTACCAGATCAATGTGGAAGCACTTATACAGGGAATATCAGTACCAGATCAATGTGGAGCTATAAACAGGTATATACAGTACCAGATCAATGTGGAGCTATAAACAGGAGTACCAGTACCAGATCAATGTGGAGCTATATACAGGGAGTACCAGTACCAGATCAATGTGGAGCTATATACAGGGAGTACCAGTACCAGATCAATGTGGAGCTATAAACAGGGAGTACCAGTACCAGATCAATGTGGAGCTATAAACAGGGAGTACCAGTACCAGATCAATGTGGAGCTATATACAGGGAGTACCAGTACCAGATCAATGTGGAGCTATATACAGGGAATACCAGTACCAGATCAATGTGGAGCTATAAACAGGGAGTACCAGTACCAGATCAATGTGGAGCTATAACAGGGAGTACCAGTACCAGATCAATGTGGAGCTATATACAGGGAATACCAGTACCAGATCAATGTGGAGCTATATACAGGGAGTACCAGTACCAGATCAATGTGGAGCTATATACAGGGATACCAGTACCAGATCAATGTGGAGCTATATACAGGGAGTACCAGTACCAGATCAATGTGGAGCTATATACAGGGATACCAGTACCAGATCAATGTGGAGCTATATACAGGGATACCAGTACCAGATCAATGTGGAGCTATAACAGGGAGTACCAGTACCAGATCAATGAGCTATATACAGGGAGTACCAGTACCAGATCAATGTGGAGCTATATTACAGGTTATACCAGTACCAGATCAATGTGGAGCTATATTACAGGAGTACCAGTACCAGATCAATGTGGAGTATACAGGGAATATCAGTACCAGATCAATGTGGAGCTATAAACAGGTTATACCAGTACCAGATCAATGTGGAGCTATATACAGGGAGTACCAGTACCAGATCAATGTGGAACTATATACAGGGAATATCAGTACCAGATCAATGTGGAGCTATAAACAGGTTATACCAGTACCAGATTCAATGTGGAGCTATATACAGGGAGTACCAGTACCTAGATCAATGTGGAGCTATAAACAGGGAGTACCAGTACCAGATCAATGTGGAGCTATAAACAGGGAGTACCAGTACCAGATCAATGTGGAGCTATTAACAGGGAGTACCAGTACCAGATCAAGGTGGAGCTATAAACAGGGAGTACCAGTACCAGGTCAATGTGGAGCTATATACAGGGAGTACCAGTACCAGATCAATGTGCAGAGGTATAAACAGGTTATACCAGTACCAGATTCAATGTGCCGAGGTATAAAACAGGTTATACCAGTACCAGATCAATGTGCAGAGGTATAAACAGTTATATCAGTACCAGATCAATGTGGAGCTATATACATGTTATACCAGTACCAGATCAATGTAGAGCTATAAACAGGTTATACAGTACCAGATCAATGTGGAGTTATATACAGGTTATACCAGTACCAGAAACAATGTGGAGCTATAAACAGGTTATACCAGTACCAGATCAATGTGGAGCTATAAACAGGGAAGTACCAGTACCAGATCAATGTGGAGCTATAAACAGGGAGTACCAGTACCAGATCAATGTGGAGCTATAAACAGGGAGTACCAGTACCAGATCAATGTGGAGCTATAAACAGGGAGTACCAGTACCAGATCAATGTGGAGCTATAAACAGGTTATACCAGTACCAGATCAATGTGGAGCTATATACAGGGAATATCAGTACCAGATCAATGTGGAGCTATATACATGGGAGTACCAGTACCAGATCAATGTGGAGCTATATACAGGTTATACCAGTACCAGATCAATGTGGAGCTATATACAGGGAGTACCAGTACCAGATCAATGTGGAGCTATATACAGGGAAAATCAGTACCAGATCAATGTGGAGCTATATACAGGTTATACCAGTACCAGATCAATGTGGAGCTATAAACAGGGAGTACCAGTACCAGATCAATGAGCTATATACAGGGAGTACCAGTACCAGATCAATGTGGAGCTATATACAGGTTATACCAGTACCAGATCAATGTGGAGCTATATACAGGGAGTACCAGTACCAGATCAATGTGGAGCTATATACAGGGAATATCAGTACCAGATCAATGTGGAGCTATAAACAGGTTATACCAGTACCAGATCAATGTGGAGCTATATACAGGGAGTACCAGTACCAGATCAATGTGGAACTATATACAGGAAATATCAGTACCAGATCAATGTGGAGCTATAAACAGGTTAAACCAGTACCAGATCAATGTGGAGCTATATACAGGGAGTACCAGTACCAGATCAATGTGGAGCTATAAACAGGGAGTACCAGTACCAGATCAATGTGGAGCTATAAACAGGGAGTACCAGTACCAGATCAATGTGGAGCTATATGCAGGTTATACCAGTACCAGATCAATGTGGAGCTATATACAGGGAGTACCAGTACCAGATCAATGTGGAGCTATATACAGGGAATATCAGTACCAGATCAATGTGGAGCTATATACAGGGAGTACCAGTACCAGATCAATGTGGAGCTATAAACAGGGAGTACCATTACCAGATCAATGTGGAGCTATAAACAGGGAGCACCAGTACCAGATCAATGTGGAGCTATAAACAGGGAGTACCAGTACCAGATCAATGTGGAGCTATAAACAGGGAGTACCAGTACCAGATCAATGTGGAGCTATAAACAGGGAGTACCAGTACCAGATCAATGTGGAGCTATATACAGGGAGTACCAGTACCAGATCAATGTGGAGCTATAAACAGGGAGTACCAGTACCAGATCAATGTGGAGCTATAAACAGGGAGCACCAGTACCAGATCAATGTTGAGCTATAAACAGGGAGTACCAGTACCAGATCAATGTGGAGCTATATACAGGGAGTACCAGTACCCAGATCAATGTGGAGCTATATACAGGGAATATCAGTACCAGATCAATGTGGAGCTATAAACAGGGAGTACCAGTACCAGATCAATGTGGAGCTATAAACAGGGAGTACCAGTACCAGATCAATGTGGAGCTATATACAGGGAATATCAGTACCAGATCAATGTGGAGCTATATACAGGGAGTACCAGTACCAGATCAATGTGGAGCTATATACAGGTTATACCAGTACCAGATCAATGTGGAGCTATATACAGGGAGTACCAGTACCAGATCAATGTGGAGCTATATACAGGGAATATCAGTACCAGATCAATGTGGAGCTATATACAGGTTATACCCAGTACCAGATCAATGTGGAGCTATAAACAGGGAGTACCAGTACCAGATCAATGAGCTATATACAGGGAGTACCAGTACCAGATCAATGTGGAGCTATATACAGGTTATACCAGTACCAGATCAATGTGGAGCTATATACAGGGAGTACCAGTACCAGATCAATGTGGAGCTATATACAGGGAATATCAGTACCAGATCAATGTGGAGCTATAAACAGGTTATACCAGTACCAGATCAATGTGGAGCTATATACAGGGAGTACCAGTACCAGATCAATGTGGAACTATATACAGGGAATATCAGTACCAGATCAATGTGGAGCTATAAACAGGTTATACCAGTACCAGATCAATGTGGAGCTATATACAGGGAGTACCAGTACCAGATCAATGTGGAGCTATAAACAGGGAGTACCAGTACCAGATCAATGTGGAGCTATAAACAGGGAGTACCAGTACCAGATCAATGTGGAGCTATTAACAGGGAGTACCAGTACCAGATCAATGTGGAGCTATAAACAGGGAGTACCAGTACCAGGTCAATGTGGAGCTATATACAGGGAGTACCAGTACCAGATCAATGTGCAGAGGTATAAACAGGTTATACCAGTACCAGATCAATGTGCAGAGGTATAAACAGGTTATACCAGTACCAGATCAATGTGCAGAGGTATAAACAGGTTATATCAGTACCAGATCAATGTGGAGCTATATACATGTTATACCAGTACCAGATCAATGTAGAGCTATAAACAGGTTATACCAGTACCAGATCAATGTGGAGTTATATACAGGTTATACCAGTACCAGAACAATGTGGAGCTATAAACAGGTTATACCAGTACCAGATCAATGTGGAGCTATAAACAGGGAGTACCAGTACCAGATCAATGTGGAGCTATAAACAGGGAGTACCAGTACCAGATCAATGTGGAGCTATAAACAGGGAGTACCAGTACCAGATCAATGTGGAGCTATAAACAGGGAGTACCAGTACCAGATCAATGTGGAGCTATAAACAGGTTATACCAGTACCAGATCAATGTGGAGCTATATACAGGGAATATCAGTACCAGATCAATGTGGAGCTATATACAGGGAGTACCAGTACCAGATCAATGTGGAGCTATATACAGGTTATACCAGTACCAGATCAATGTGGAGCTATATACAGGGAGTACCAGTACCAGATCAATGTGGAGCTATATACAGGGAATATCAGTACCAGATCAATGTGGAGCTATATACAGGTTATACCAGTACCAGATCAATGTGGAGCTATAAACAGGGAGTACCAGTACCAGATCAATGAGCTATATACAGGGAGTACCAGTACCAGATCAATGTGGAGCTATATACAGGTTATACCAGTACCAGATCAATGTGGAGCTATATACAGGGAGTACCAGTACCAGATCAATGTGGAGCTATATACAGGGAATATCAGTACCAGATCAATGTGGAGCTATAAACAGGTTATACCAGTACCAGATCAATGTGGAGCTATATACAGGGAGTACCAGTACCAGATCAATGTGGAACTATATACAGGAAATATCAGTACCAGATCAATGTGGAGCTATAAACAGGTTAAACCAGTACCAGATCAATGTGGAGCTATATACAGGGAGTACCAGTACCAGATCAATGTGGAGCTATAAACAGGGAGTACCAGTACCAGATCAATGTGGAGCTATAAACAGGGAGTACCAGTACCAGATCAATGTGGAGCTATATGCAGGTTATACCAGTACCAGATCAATGTGGAGCTATATACAGGGAGTACCAGTACCAGATCAATGTGGAGCTATATACAGGGAATATCAGTACCAGATCAATGTGGAGCTATATACAGGGAGTACCAGTACCAGATCAATGTGGAGCTATAAACAGGGAGTACCATTACCAGATCAATGTGGAGCTATAAACAGGGAGCACCAGTACCAGATCAATGTGGAGCTATAAACAGGGAGTACCAGTACCAGATCAATGTGGAGCTATAAACAGGGAGTACCAGTACCAGATCAATGTGGAGCTATATACAGGGAGTACCAGTACCAGATCAATGTGGAGCTATATACAGGGAATATCAGTACCAGATCAATGTGGAGCTATAAACAGGGAGTACCAGTACCAGATCAATGTGGAGCTATAAACAGGGAGTACCAGTACCAGATCAATGTGGAGCTATATACAGGGAATATCAGTACCAGATCAATGTGGAGCTATATACAGGGAGTACCAGTACCAGATCAATGTGGAGCTATATACAGGGAATATCAGTACCAGATCAATGTGGAGCTATATACAGGTTATACCAGTACCAGATCAATGTGGAGCTATAAACAGGGAGTACCAGTACCATATAAAGGTGGAGCTATATACAGGGAGTACCAGTACCAGATCAATGTGGAGCTATATACAGGTTATACCAGTACCAGATCAATGTGGAGCTATATACAGGGAGTACCAGTACCAGATCAATGTGGAGCTATAAACAGGGAGTACCAGTACCAGATCAATGTGGAGCTATAAACAGGTTATACCAGTACCAGATCAATGTGGAGCTATATACAGGGAATATCAGTACCAGATCAATGTGGAGCTATATACAGGGAGTACCAGTACCAGATCAATGTGGAGCTATATACAGGTTATACCAGTACCAGATCAATGTGGAGCTATATACAGGGAGTACCAGTACCAGATCAATGTGGAGCTATATACAGGGAATATCAGTACCAGATCAATGTGGAGCTATATACAGGTTATACCAGTACCAGATCAATGTGGAGCTATAAACAGGGAGTACCAGTACCAGATCAATGAGCTATATACAGGGAGTACCAGTACCAGATCAATGTGGAGCTATATACAGGTTATACCAGTACCAGATCAATGTGGAGCTATATACAGGGAGTACCAGTACCAGATCAATGTGGAGCTATATACAGGGAATATCAGTACCAGATCAATGTGGAGCTATAAACAGGTTATACCAGTACCAGATCAATGTGGAGCTATATACAGGGAGTACCAGTACCAGATCAATGTGGAACTATATACAGGAAATATCAGTACCAGATCAATGTGGAGCTATAAACAGGTTAAACCAGTACCAGATCAATGTGGAGCTATATACAGGGAGTACCAGTACCAGATCAATGTGGAGCTATAAACAGGGAGTACCAGTACCAGATCAATGTGGAGCTATAAACAGGGAGTACCAGTACCAGATCAATGTGGAGCTATATGCAGGTTATACCAGTACCAGATCAATGTGGAGCTATATACAGGGAGTACCAGTACCAGATCAATGTGGAGCTATATACAGGGAATATCAGTACCAGATCAATGTGGAGCTATATACAGGGAGTACCAGTACCAGATCAATGTGGAGCTATAAACAGGGAGTACCATTACCAGATCAATGTGGAGCTATAAACAGGGAGCACCAGTACCAGATCAATGTGGAGCTATAAACAGGGAGTACCAGTACCAGATCAATGTGGAGCTATAAACAGGGAGTACCAGTACCAGATCAATGTGGAGCTATATACAGGGAGTACCAGTACCAGATCAATGTGGAGCTATATACAGGGAATATCAGTACCAGATCAATGTGGAGCTATAAACAGGGAGTACCAGTACCAGATCAATGTGGAGCTATAAACAGGGAGTACCAGTACCAGATCAATGTGGAGCTATATACAGGGAATATCAGTACCAGATCAATGTGGAGCTATATACAGGGAGTACCAGTACCAGATCAATGTGGAGCTATATACAGGGAATATCAGTACCAGATCAATGTGGAGCTATATACAGGTTATACCAGTACCAGATCAATGTGGAGCTATAAACAGGGAGTACCAGTACCATATAAAGGTGGAGCTATATACAGGGAGTACCAGTACCAGATCAATGTGGAGCTATATACAGGTTATACCAGTACCAGATCAATGTGGAGCTATATACAGGGAGTACCAGTACCAGATCAATGTGGAGCTATATACAGGGAATATCAGTACCAGATCAATGTGGAGCTATATACAGGTTATACCAGTACCAGATCAATGTGGAGCTATAAACAGGGAGTACCAGTACCAGATCAATGAGCTATATACAGGGAGTACCAGTACCAGATCAATGTGGAGCTATATACAGGTTATACCAGTACCAGATCAATGTGGAGCTATAAACAGGGAGCACCAGTACCAGATCAATGTTGAGCTATAAACAGGGAGTACCAGTACCAGATCAATGTGGAGCTATAAACAGGGAGTACCAGTACCAGATCAATGTGGAGCTATATACAGGGAGTACCAGTACCAGATCAATGTGGAGCTATATACAGGGAATATCAGTACCAGATCAATGTGGAGCTATAAACAGGTTATACCAGTACCAGATCAATGTGGAGCTATATACAGGGAGTACCAGTACCAGATCAATGTGGAACTATATACAGGGAATATCAGTACCAGATTAATGTGGAGCTATATACATGTTATACCAGTACCAGATCAATGTAGAGCTATAAACAGGTTATACCAGTACCAGATCAATGTGGAGTTATATAACAGGTTATACCAGTACCAGAACAATGTGGAGCTATAAACAGGGAGTACCAGTACAAGATCAATGTGGAGCTATTAACAGGGAGTACCAGTACCAGATCAATGTGGAGCTATAAACAGGGAGTACCAGTACCAGGTCAATGTGGAGCTATAAACAGGGAGTACCAGTACCAGATCAATGTGGAGCTATAAACAGGGAGTACCAGTACCAGATCAATGTGGAGCTATAAACAGGTTATACCAGTACCAGATCAATGTGGAGCTATATACAGGGAATATCAGTACCAGATCAATGTGGAGCTATATACAGGGAGTACCAGTACCAGATCAATGTGGAGCTATATACAGGTTATACCAGTAGCAGATCAATGTGGAGCTATATACAGGGAGTACCAGTACCAGATCAATGTGGAGCTATATACAGGGAATATCAGTACCAGATCAATGTGGAGCTATATACAGGTTATACCAGTACCAGATCAATGTGGAGCTATAAACAGGGAGTACCAGTACCAGATCAATGAGCTATATACAGGGAGTACCAGTACCAGATCAATGTGGAGCTATATACAGGTTATACCAGTACCAGATCAATGTGGAGCTATATACAGGGAGTACCAGTACCAGATCAATGTGGAGCTATATACAGGGAATATCAGTACCAGATCAATGTGGAGCTATAAACAGGTTATACCAGTACCAGATCAATGTGGAGCTATATACAGGGAGTACCAGTACCAGATCAATGTGGAGCTATATACAGGGAATATCAGTACCAGATCAATGTGAAGCTATAAACAGGGAGTACCAGTACCAGATCAATGTGGAGCTATATACAGGTTATACCAGTACCAGATCAATGTGGAGCTATATACAGGGAGTACCAGTACCAGATCAATGTGGAGCTATATACAGGGAATATCAGTACCAGATCAATGTGGAGCTATAAACAGGGAGTACCAGTACCAGATCAATGTGGAGCTATAAACAGGGAGCACCAGTACCAGATCAATGTGGAGCTATAAACAGGTTATACCAGTACCAGATCAATGTGGAGCTATAAACAGGGAGTACCAGTACCAGATCAATGTGGAGCTATATACAGGGAGTACCAGTACCAGATCAATGTGGAGCTATATACAGGGAATATCAGTACCAGATCAATGTGGAGCTATAAACAGGGAGTACCAGTACCAGATCAATGTGGAGCTATATACAGGCTATACCAGTACCAGATCAATGTGGAGCTATATACAGGGAGTACCAGTACCAGATCAATGTGGAGCTATATACAGGGAATATCAGTACCAGATCAATGTGGAGCTATAAACAGGGAGTACCAGTACCAGATCAATGTGGAGCTATATGCAGGTTATACCAGTACCAGATCAATGTGGAGCTATATACAGGGAGTACCAGTACCAGATCAATGTGGAGCTATATACAGGGAATATCAGTACCAGATCAATGTGGAGCTATATACAGGGAGTACCAGTACCAGATCAATGTGGAGCTATAAACAGGGAGTACCAGTACCAGATCAATGTGGAGCTATATACAGGGAGTACCAGTACCAGATCAATGTGGAGCTATATACAGGGAATATCAGTACCAGATCAATGTGGAGCTATAAACAGGGAGTACCAGTACCAGATCAATGTGGAGCTATATGCAGGTTATACCAGTACCAGATCAATGTGGAGCTATATACAGGGAGTACCAGTACCAGATCAATGTGGAGCTATATATTGGGAATATCAGTACCAGATCAATGTGGAGCTATATACAGGGAGTACCAGTACCAGATCAATGTGGAGCTATAAACAGGGAGTACCATTACCAGATCAATGTGGAGCTATAAACAGGGAGCACCAGTACCAGATCAATGTGGAGCTATAAACAGGGAGTACCAGTACCAGATCAATGTGGAGCTATATACAGGGAGTACCAGTACCAGATCAATGTGGAGCTATATACAGGGAATATCAGTACCAGATCAATGTGGAGCTATAAACAGGGAGTACCAGTACCAGATCAATGTGGAGCTATAAACAGGGAGTACCAGTACCAGATCAATGTGGAGCTATATACAGGGAATATCAGTACCAGATCAATGTGGAGCTATATACAGGTGGTACCAGTACCAGATCAATGTGGAGCTATATACAGGGAATATCAGTACCAGATCAATGTGGAGCTATATACAGGTTATACCAGTACCCGATCAATGTGGAGCTATAAACAGGGAGTACCAGTACCATATAAAGGTGGAGCTATATACAGGGAGTACCAGTACCAGATCAATGTGGAGCTATATACAGGTTATATCAGTACCAGATCAATCTGGAGCTATATACAGGGAGTACCAGTACCAGATCAATGTGGAGCTATATACAGGGAATATCAGTACCAGATCAATGTGGAGCTATAAACAGGTTATACCAGTACCAGATCAATGTGGAGCTATAAACAGGGAGTACCAGTACCAGATCAATGTGGAGCTATATACAGGGAGTACCAGTACCAGATCAATGTGGAGCTATAAACAGGGAGTACCAGTACCAGATCAATGTGGAGCTATAAACAGGGAGCACCAGTACCAGATCAATGTTGAGCTATAAACAGGGAGTACCAGTACCAGATCAATGTGGAGCTATAAACAGGGAGTACCAGTACCAGATCAATGTGGAGCTATATACAGGGAGTACCAGTACCAGATCAATGTGGAGCTATATACAGGGAATATCAGTACCAGATCAATGTGGAGCTATAAACAGGGAGTACCAGTACCAGATCAATGTGGAGCTATAAACAGGGAGTACCAGTACCAGATCAATGTGGAGCTATATACAGGGAATATCAGTACCAGATCAATGTGGAGCTATATACAGGGAGTACCAGTACCAGATCAATGTGGAGCTATATACAGGTTATACCAGTACCAGATCAATGTGGAGCTATATACAGGGAGTACCAGTACCAGATCAATGTGGAGCTATATACAGGGAATATCAGTACCAGATCAATGTGGAGCTATATACAGGTTATACCAGTACCAGATCAATGTGGAGCTATAAACAGGGAGTACCAGTACCAGATCAATGAGCTATATACAGGGAGTACCAGTACCAGATCAATGTGGAGCTATATACAGGTTATACCAGTACCAGATCAATGTGGAGCTATATACAGGGAGTACCAGTACCAGATCAATGTGGAGCTATATACAGGGAATATCAGTACCAGATCAATGTGGAGCTATAAACAGGTTATACCAGTACCAGATCAATGTGGAGCTATATACAGGGAGTACCAGTACCAGATCAATGTGGAACTATATACAGGGAATATCAGTACCAGATCAATGTGGAGCTATAAACAGGTTATACCAGTACCAGATCAATGTGGAGCTATATACAGGGAGTACCAGTACCAGATCAATGTGGAGCTATAAACAGGGAGTACCAGTACCAGATCAATGTGGAGCTATAAACAGGGAGTACCAGTACCAGATCAATGTGGAGCTATTAACAGGGAGTACCAGTACCAGATCAATGTGGAGCTATAAACAGGGAGTACCAGTACCAGGTCAATGTGGAGCTATATACAGGGAGTACCAGTACCAGATCAATGTGCAGAGGTATAAACAGGTTATACCAGTACCAGATCAATGTGCAGAGGTATAAACAGGTTATACCAGTACCAGATCAATGTGCAGAGGTATAAACAGGTTATATCAGTACCAGATCAATGTGGAGCTATATACATGTTATACCAGTACCAGATCAATGTAGAGCTATAAACAGGTTATACCAGTACCAGATCAATGTGGAGTTATATACAGGTTATACCAGTACCAGAACAATGTGGAGCTATAAACAGGTTATACCAGTACCAGATCAATGTGGAGCTATAAACAGGGAGTACCAGTACCAGATCAATGTGGAGCTATAAACAGGGAGTACCAGTACCAGATCAATGTGGAGCTATAAACAGGGAGTACCAGTACCAGATCAATGTGGAGCTATAAACAGGGAGTACCAGTACCAGATCAATGTGGAGCTATAAACAGGTTATACCAGTACCAGATCAATGTGGAGCTATATACAGGGAATATCAGTACCAGATCAATGTGGAGCTATATACAGGGAGTACCAGTACCAGATCAATGTGGAGCTATATACAGGTTATACCAGTACCAGATCAATGTGGAGCTATATACAGGGAGTACCAGTACCAGATCAATGTGGAGCTATATACAGGGAAAATCAGTACCAGATCAATGTGGAGCTATATACAGGTTATACCAGTACCAGATCAATGTGGAGCTATAAACAGGGAGTACCAGTACCAGATCAATGAGCTATATACAGGGAGTACCAGTACCAGATCAATGTGGAGCTATATACAGGTTATACCAGTACCAGATCAATGTGGAGCTATATACAGGGAGTACCAGTACCAGATCAATGTGGAGCTATATACAGGGAATATCAGTACCAGATCAATGTGGAGCTATAAACAGGTTATACCAGTACCAGATCAATGTGGAGCTATATACAGGGAGTACCAGTACCAGATCAATGTGGAACTATATACAGGAAATATCAGTACCAGATCAATGTGGAGCTATAAACAGGTTATACCAGTACCAGATCAATGTGGAGCTATATACAGGGAGTACCAGTACCAGATCAATGTGGAGCTATAAACAGGGAGTACCAGTACCAGATCAATGTGGAGCTATAAACAGGGAGTACCAGTACCAGATCAATGTGGAGCTATATGCAGGTTATACCAGTACCAGATCAATGTGGAGCTATATACAGGGAGTACCAGTACCAGATCAATGTGGAGCTATATACAGGGAATATCAGTACCAGATCAATGTGGAGCTATATACAGGGAGTACCAGTACCAGATCAATGTGGAGCTATAAACAGGGAGTACCATTACCAGATCAATGTGGAGCTATAAACAGGGAGCACCAGTACCAGATCAATGTGGAGCTATAAACAGGGAGTACCAGTACCAGATCAATGTGGAGCTATAAACAGGGAGTACCAGTACCAGATCAATGTGGAGCTATATACAGGGAGTACCAGTACCAGATCAATGTGGAGCTATATACAGGGAATATCAGTACCAGATCAATGTGGAGCTATAAACAGGGAGTACCAGTACCAGATCAATGTGGAGCTATAAACAGGGAGTACCAGTACCAGATCAATGTGGAGCTATATACAGGGAATATCAGTACCAGATCAATGTGGAGCTATATACAGGGAGTACCAGTACCAGATCAATGTGGAGCTATATACAGGGAATATCAGTACCAGATCAATGTGGAGCTATATACAGGTTATACCAGTACCAGATCAATGTGGAGCTATAAACAGGGAGTACCAGTACCATATAAAGGTGGAGCTATATACAGGGAGTACCAGTACCAGATCAATGTGGAGCTATATACAGGTTATATCAGTACCAGATCAATGTGGAGCTATATACAGGGAGTACCAGTACCAGATCAATGTGGAGCTATATACAGGGAATATCAGTACCAGATCAATGTGGAGCTATAAACAGGTTATACCAGTACCAGATCAATGTGGAGCTATAAACAGGGAGTACCAGTACCAGATCAATGTGGAGCTATATACAGGGAGTACCAGTACCAGATCAATGTGGAGCTATAAACAGGGAGTACCAGTACCAGATCAATGTGGAGCTATAAACAGGGAGCACCAGTACCAGATCAATGTTGAGCTATAAACAGGGAGTACCAGTACCAGATCAATGTGGAGCTATAAACAGGGAGTACCAGTACCAGATCAATGTGGAGCTATATACAGGGAGTACCAGTACCAGATCAATGTGGAGCTATATACAGGGAATATCAGTACCAGATCAATGTGGAGCTATAAACAGGGAGTATCAGTACCAGATCAATGTGGAGCTATAAACAGGGAGTACCAGTACCAGATCAATGTGGAGCTATATACAGGGAATATCAGTACCAGATCAATGTGGAGCTATATACAGGGAGTACCAGTACCAGATCAATGTGGAGCTATATACAGGTTATACCAGTACCAGATCAATGTGGAGCTATATACAGGGAGTACCAGTACCAGATCAATGTGGAGCTATATACAGGGAATATCAGTACCAGATCAATGTGGAGCTATATACAGGTTATACCAGTACCAGATCAATGTGGAGCTATAAACAGGGAGTACCAGTACCAGATCAATGAGCTATATACAGGGAGTACCAGTACCAGATCAATGTGGAGCTATATACAGGTTATACCAGTACCAGATCAATGTGGAGCTATAAACAGGGAGCACCAGTACCAGATCAATGTTGAGCTATAAACAGGGAGTACCAGTACCAGATCAATGTGGAGCTATAAACAGGGAGTACCAGTACCAGATCAATGTGGAGCTATATACAGGGAGTACCAGTACCAGATCAATGTGGAGCTATATACAGGGAATATCAGTACCAGATCAATGTGGAGCTATAAACAGGTTATACCAGTACCAGATCAATGTGGAGCTATATACAGGGAGTACCAGTACCAGATCAATGTGGAACTATATACAGGGAATATCAGTACCAGATCAATGTGGAGCTATATACATGTTATACCAGTACCAGATCAATGTAGAGCTATAAACAGGTTATACCAGTACCAGATCAATGTGGAGTTATATACAGGTTATACCAGTACCAGAACAATGTGGAGCTATAAACAGGTTATACCAGTACCAGATCAATGTGGAGCTATAAACAGGGAGTACCAGTACCAGATCAATGTGGAGCTATAAACAGGGAGTACCAGTACCAGATCAATGTGGAGCTATAAACAGGGAGTACCAGTACCAGATCAATGTGGAGCTATAAACAGGGAGTACCAGTACCAGATCAATGTGGAGCTATAAACAGGTTATACCAGTACCAGATCAATGTGGAGCTATATACAGGGAATATCAGTACCAGATCAATGTGGAGCTATATACAGGGAGTACCAGTACCAGATCAATGTGGAGCTATATACAGGTTATACCAGTACCAGATCAATGTGGAGCTATATACAGGGAGTACCAGTACCAGATCAATGTGGAGCTATATACAGGGAATATCAGTACCAGATCAATGTGGAGCTATATACAGGTTATACCAGCACCAGATCAATGTGGAGCTATAAACAGGGAGTACCAGTACCAGATCAATGAGCTATATACAGGGAGTACCAGTACCAGATCAATGTGGAGCTATATACAGGTTATACCAGTACCAGATCAATGTGGAGCTATATACAGGGAGTACCAGTACCAGATCAATGTGGAGCTATATACAGGGAATATCAGTACCAGATCAATGTGGAGCTATAAACAGGTTATACCAGTACCAGATCAATGTGGAGCTATATACAGGGAGTACCAGTACCAGATCAATGTGGAACTATATACAGGGAATATCAGTACCAGATCAATGTGGAGCTATAAACAGGTTATACCAGTACCAGATCAATGTGGAGCTATATACAGGGAGTACCAGTACCAGATCAATGTGGAGCTATAAACAGGGAGTACCAGTACCAGATCAATGTGGAGCTATAAACAGGGAGTACCAGTACCAGATCAATGTGGAGCTATTAACAGGGAGTACCAGTACCAGATCAATGTGGAGCTATAAACAGGGAGTACCAGTACCAGGTCAATGTGGAGCTATATACAGGGAGTACCAGTACCAGATCAATGTGCAGAGGTATAAACAGGTTATACCAGTACCAGATCAATGTGCAGAGGTATAAACAGGTTATACCAGTACCAGATCAATGTGCAGAGGTATAAACAGGTTATATCAGTACCAGATCAATGTGGAGCTATATACATGTTATACCAGTACCAGATCAATGTAGAGCTATAAACAGGTTATACCAGTACCAGATCAATGTGGAGTTATATACAGGTTATACCAGTACCAGAACAATGTGGAGCTATAAACAGGTTATACCAGTACCAGATCAATGTGGAGCTATAAACAGGGAGTACCAGTACCAGATCAATGTGGAGCTATAAACAGGGAGTACCAGTACCAGATCAATGTGGAGCTATAAACAGGGAGTACCAGTACCAGATCAATGTGGAGCTATAAACAGGGAGTACCAGTACCAGATCAATGTGGAGCTATAAACAGGTTATACCAGTACCAGATCAATGTGGAGTCAGAGGTATATACAGGGAGTACCAGTACCAGGTCAATGTGGGTCAGGGGTATAAACAGGGAGTACCAGTACCAGATCAATGTGGAGTCAGAGGTATTTGAGGTAGATATGTACATGAATGCAGGCTAAAGTGACTAAAGTCAAATAAATAATAGAGTAGCAGGAGGCAGCATAGGATCAGTGTAAAACTATGTGTGTGGGTTTGTGTGTGTGCTTGTGTTTTATCGGTATACGTGTGTTTGTGTGTGTGTTTGTGTTGTATCGGTATACATGTGTTTGTGTATGTGTGTTTGTGTGCATATGCATATGACAGTGGAGGTTCCTCAGAGGAGGAAGGGGAGGACCATCCTCCTCAGCGAATTTCAGACAAATTTAAATAGTGAAACATTCAAAAGGTTATCCAATACTAAATAGTATTCACGTCACCAAATAATTATTTAAAACACACTGTTTTGCAATTAAGGTCTACAGTAGCCTCAGCAGCACTCTGTAGGTAGGGTAGCACCATGGTGTAGCCAGAGGACAGCTAGCTTCTGTCCTCCTCTGGATACATTGACTTTAATACAAAACCTAGGAGGCTCATGGTTCCCACCCCATTCCATAGACTTACACAGTAGTTATGATGACTTCTGGAGAACGTCCTCCAGCCTATCAGAGCTATCCAACACTTTAACTCTTCCATGTCATGGTAAGCTTTTGGTTGAATTAATTTACTGCCACCGGGCCTGCTGTTATAACTGCTAAACTGCTTGCCTTACACTGTACAGCATGATTGTAGCAGGTTTACTAACACCTTAGTTCTAGTAGCTATGTTGACTATGACGTTAGCCAATATGGTAATAATGATGTAGGCTGTGTGTAGCGGTTAGCAGTTATGGTATGAAGGTTTGGCTTGGAAAGTTTTTTTTGCCTGGTCACAGACAGCTGTGGTGTTGTGCACTGAAGTCCACAAGTGCTGGGGAAAGGTGATGACCTTTTTACAATGAGCAAAATGTTCATGATGTTTGTATGTGGCTGCTATGAAAGTGAACAATGTGTGCGGGTGATCGGGGGTGTATTCATTCCACCGATTCTGTTTAAAAGGGTTTCTTAAACGGAAGCAAATTGAACGGAACATAGATAAACATACCTGAATTTGTCCAATAGAAAATCTCCTTTGCAACTGTTGGACTAATAATTGCACCCTAGATCAGCTAGATGCAGGCAAGAGTGCAAGGCGGTATTAAATGTGTCACTGTCTGTCAACTTGATTACACACATTTTCTCTCGACCTGTATGCACCTATGTTGTAAACTTTAAATCGTCGGCTAGGTCGTAGCAACCTCATGATGGGTATAGGGAATATTCAAGTATCATGTAGTAGCCTAAACATATCACTGTTACATTGAACTGGGTGAATGGAATTTGAATGACAGTCATCCAATATGCTGTTATAGAAATAAGGCTCATAAACAGAATGCGTCCTCCCTAATCTTAAACGGCACCGACCACCACTGGCGTATGTAGTGAATGTGAATGTGTGGGTTTTGTGTGAAAGTGTCAGTGTAGTAGTACGTGTGAGTGTGTACAGTGCCTTGCGAAAGTATTCGGCCCCCTTGAACTTTGCGACCTTTTGCCACATTTCAGGCTTCAAACATAAAGATATAAAACTGTATTTTTGGGTGAAGAATCAACAACAAGTGGGACACAATCATGAAGTGGAACGACATTTATTGGATATTTCAAACTTTTTTAACAAATCAAAAACAGAAAAATTGGGCGTGCAAAATTATTCAGCCCCTTTACTTTCAGTGCAGCAAACTCTCTCCAGAAGTTCAGTGAGGATCTCTGAATGATCCAATGTTGACCTAAATGACTAATGATGATAAATACAATCCACCTGTGTGTAATCAAGTCTCTGTATAAATGCACCTACACTGTGATAGTCTCAGAGGTCCGTTAAAAGCGCAGAGAGCATCATGAAGAACAAGGAACACACCAGGCAGGTCCGAGATACTGTTGTGAAGAAGTTTAAAGCCGGATTTGGATACAAAAAGATTTCCCAAGCTTTAAACATCCCAAGGAGCACTGTGCAAGCGATAATATTGAAATGGAAGGAGTATCAGACCACTGCAAATCTACCAAGACCTGGCCGTCCCTCTAAACTTTCAGCTCATACAAGGAGAAGACTGATCAGAGATGCAGCCAAGAGGCCCATGATCACTCTGGATGAACTGCAGAGATCTACAGCTGAGGTGGGAGACTCTGTCCATAGGACAACAATCAGTCGTATATTGCACAAATCTGGCCTTTATGGAAGAGTGGCAAGAAGAAAGCCATTTCTTAAAGATATCCATAAAAAGTGTCGTTTAAAGTTTGCCACAAGCCACCTGGGAGACACACCAAACATGTGGAAGAAGGTGCTCTGGTCAGATGAAACCAAAATGGAACTTTTTGGAAACAATGCAAAACGTTATGTTTGGCGTAAAAGCAACACAGCTCATCACCCTGAACACACCATCCCCACTGTCAAACGTGGTGGTGGCAGCATCATGTTTTGGGCCTGCTTTTCTTCAGCAGGGACAGGGAAGATGGTTAAAATTGATGGGAAGATGGATGGAGCCAAATACAGGACCATTCTAGAAGAAAACCTG
Organism: Oncorhynchus kisutch; assembly: GCF_002021735.2. Classification (NCBI taxonomy): domain Eukaryota; kingdom Metazoa; phylum Chordata; class Actinopteri; order Salmoniformes; family Salmonidae; genus Oncorhynchus; species Oncorhynchus kisutch. Next base: position 19,905,003 of record NC_034189.2, on the reverse strand, counting down.
ATGGAGTCTGCAAAAGACCTGAGACTGGGATGGAGATTTGTCTTCCAACAAGACAATGATCCAAAACATAAAGCAAAATCTACAATGGAATGGTTCAAAAATAAACATATCCAGGTGATAGAATGGCCAAGTCAAAGTCCAGACCTGAATCCAATCGAGAATCTGTGGAAAGAACTGAACACTGCTGTTCACAAATGCTCTCCATCCAACCTCACTGAGCTCGAGCTGTTTTGCAAGGAGGAATGGGAAAAAATGTCAGTCTCTCGATGTGCAAAACTGATAGAGACATACCCCAAGCGACTTACAGCTGTAATCGCAGCAAAAGGTGGCGCTACAAAGTATTAACTTAAGGGGGCTGAATCATTTTGCACACCCAATTTTTCAGTTTTTGATTTGTTAAAAAAGTTTGAAATATCCAATAAATGTCGTTCCACTTCATGATTGTGTCCCACTTGTTGTTGATTCTTCACAAAAAAATACAGTTTTATATCTTTATGTTTGAAGCCTGAAATGTGGCAAAAGGTCGCAAAGTTCAAGGGGGCCGAATACTTTCGCAAGGCACTGTATATAGGCGTATCTTGTCATAAGCTCAACGTGACCGTAAAAGAGAGAGCTTGGAATGGCTGACTGAAATACGGGACAAATCAACTTTGTTTTATAAATTTGTGGTGTTTAAACTTGTTGATAAAATGCAGGATGTGCTTGTTTAGTTGCGGGACAAAGGGCCAAAATGCAGGACTGTCCCGCACAATCCGGGACATGTGGTCACCCTAGTGTGTGTGTGTGTGTGTGTGTGTGTGTGTGTGTGTGTGTGTGTGTGTGTGTGTGTGTGTGTGTGTGTGTGTGTGTGTGTGTGTACACATTTGTGTGTGTGTGTGTACACATTTGTGTGTGCGTGTGTGTGTACTGTAGGTGTGTGTTCAAATATTGTAAGCAGTATCCAGTTTGATTATTCAGGGCCAGACAAACACAGCTGTTCCTTTCACACACTCGGATACTACAGAGCTGGAAATACACACACACACACTCACACACACACACACACACACACACACACACACACACACACACACACACACACACACACACACACACACACACACACACACACACACACACACACACACACTCCACCCTATCCCAAACCTTAACCCATAACTTAATTAACTTTTGGCAATGGATTTTGGCAATGACCCTCTTTATCTACTTCCTTAGAGTCAGATGAACTCGTGCAGTCTATGTAACTTGACGGTATAGCCCGATTGAAATTCAATGTCCCCTCGTTTGCTGAGACTGCATTCACGGTAAACTCTCCATATGTTGGCTCAATCGGAAATGACCTTTACAATTCAATATCTCTATACTGCTGATCTTCCGCGATACAGAGTCAATGGAGCCGTAAGGAGGCGAGCGATGCATACCAGCATGTGAGCACACGCCGTCACGCACCCATCACGCTCACACACACAGTACATACACAAACACGTAGCAAATGTGTGCATATGATTTATCCTTGGAGTATGGGTACTAAGACAAGTGGCAGTGTGTGTCGGCACACAGAGGAGTGTATAGTTCTGTCTTCTGTCTTATTGTGTGTGTTAGAGAGAGGGCGACAACCTCAGCGTATGTGTCTTTGTATGTGTGTGCTTGTGTATGTGTGTGCGCATGCGTGCATAGTGTGAGTGTGTGTGTGCGTGTGTGTATGTGCGTGTCTGTGTGTGTGCGAGAGAGAGAGAGTCTTCTCTGTAGTGTCAGTTCTTTGATCAGCCTCCCCCTGCTCGGGAGCCAACCCCTGGTGTCTTGGAGGCAGATGAAACACACACACATCCATAGATGAAACACTGTGCTTCTATCCTCCCTCCCTTCCTCCCTCTCTCTCTATCCGGGGCCACCTCACAGTCATAGAACACCTACTATCTATCTATCTTCTCTTCTCCCCTTCCCTCTCTCCTCTCTTCTCCCTTAACAAGTGCTGCTTACCCAGCCTTTCATCTCTTGTTGAACCAGTTTATTTATTAACAGGCCTTGATGTTTTATTCTATATCGCCTTTATCAACGTATGTGAGAGGACAGGCGACTGTAGAATGTGGGAGAGGACTGGCGACTGTAGAATGTGGGAGAGGACAGGAGACTGTAGAATGTGGGAGAGGACTGGCGACTGTAGAATGTGGGAGAGGACTGGCGACTGTGGAATGTGGGAGAGGACAGGCGACTGTAGAATGTGGGAGAGGACTGGCGACTGTAGAATGTGGGAGAGGACGTGCGACTGTAGAATGTGGGAGAGGACTGGCGACTGTAGAATGTGGGAGAGGACGTGCGACTCTAGAATGTGGGAGAGGACAGGCGACTGTAGAATGTGGGAGAGGACGTGCGACTGTACAATGTGGGAGAGGACAGGCGACTGTAGAATGTGGGAGAGGACAGGCGACTGTAGAATGTGGGAGAGGACTGGCGACTGTAGAATGTGGGAGAGGACGTGCGACTGTAGAATGTGGGAGAGGACGTGCGACTGTAGAATGTGGGAGAGGACAGGCGACTGTAGAATGTGGGAGAGGACTGGCGACTGTAGAATGTGGGAGAGGACTGGCGACTGTAGACTGTGGGAGAGGACGTGCGACTGTAGAATGTGGGAGAGGACTGGCGACTGTAGAATGTGGGAGGGGACTGGCGACTGTAGAATGTGGGAGAGGACTGGCGACTGTGGAATGTGGGAGAGGACAGGCGACTGTAGAATGTGGGAGAGGACTGGCGACTGTATAATGTGGGAGAGGACGTGCGACTGTAGAATGTGGGAGAGGAATGGCGACTGTAGAATGTGGGAGAGGACGTGCGACTCTAGAATGTGGGAGAGGACAGGCGACTGTAGAATGTGGGAGAGGACGTGCGACTGTACAATGTGGGAGAGGACAGGCGACTGTAGAATGTGGGAGAGGACAGGCGACTGTAGAATGTGGGAGAGGACTGGCGACTGTAGAATGTGGGAGAGGACATGCGACTGTAGAATGTGGGAGAGGACGTGCGACTCTAGAATGTGGGAGAGGACAGGCGACTGTAGAATGTGGGAGAGGACGTGCGACTGTACAATGTGGGAGAGGACAGGCGACTGTAGAATGTGGGAGAGGACAGGCGACTGTAGAATGTGGGAGAGGACTGGCGACTGTAGAATGTGGGAGAGGACGTGCGACTGTAGAATGTGGGAGAGGACGTGCGACTGTAGAATGTGGGAGAGGACAGGCGACTGTAGAATGTGGGAGAGGACTGGCGACTGTAGAATGTGGGAGAGGACTGGCGACTGTAGACTGTGGGAGGGGACGTGCGACTGTAGAATGTGGGAGAGGACTGGCGACTGTAGAATGTGGGAGGGGGACTGGCGACTGTAGAATGTGGGAGAGGACTGGCGACTGTGGAATGTGGGAGAGGACAGGCGACTGTAGAATGTGGGAGAGGACTGGCGACTGTAGAATGTGGGAGAGGACGTGCGACTGTAGAATGTGGGAGAGGACTGGCGACTGTAGAATGTGGGAGAGGACGTGCGACTATAGAATGTGGGAGAGGACAGGCGACTGTAGAATGTGGGAGAGGACATGCGACTGTACAATGTGGGAGAGGACAGGCGACTGTAGAATGTGGGAGAGGACAGGCGACTGTAGAATGTGGGAGAGGACAGGCGACTGTAGAATGTGGGAGAGGACGTGCGACTGTAGAATGTGGGAGAGGACGTGCGACTGTAGAATGTGGGAGAGGACAGGCGACTGTAGAATGTGGGAGAGGACTGGCGACTGTAGAATGTGGGAGAGGACTGGCGACTGTAGACTGTGGGAGAGGACGTGCGACTGTAGAATGTGGGAGAGGACTGGCGACTGTAGAATGTGGGAGGGGACTGGCGACTGTAGAATGTGGGAGAGGACGTGCGACTATAGAATGTGGGAGAGGACGGGCGACTATAGAATATGGGAGAGGACGGGTGACTATAGAATGTTGTGAGAGGAGGGGCGACTGTAGAATATGGGAGAGGACGGGTGACTATAGAATGTGGGAGAGGACGGGCGACTATAGAATGTGGGAGAGGACGTGCGACTGTAGAATGTGGGAGAGGACTGGCGACTGTAGAATGTGGGAGAGGACGTGCGACTCTAGAATGTGGGAGAGGACAGGCGACTGTAGAATGTGGGAGAGGACGTGCGACTGTACAATGTGGGAGAGGACAGGCGACTGTAGAATGTGGGAGAGGACAGGCGACTGTAGAATGTGGGAGAGGACTTGCGACTGTAGAATGTGGGAGAGGACGTGTGACTGTAGAATGTGGGAGAGGACGTGCGACTGTAGAATGTGGGAGAGGACAGGCGACTGTAGAATGTGGGAGAGGACTGGCGACTGTAGAATGTGGGAGAGGACTGGCGACTGTAGACTGTGGGAGAGGACGTGCGACTGTAGAATGTGGGAGAGGACTGGCGACTCTAGAATGTGGGAGAGGACGTGCGACTGTAGAATGTGGGAGAGGACTGGCGACTGTAGAATGTGGGAGAGGACGTGCGACTCTAGAATGTGGGAGAGGACAGGCGACTGTAGAATGTGGGAGAGGACGTGCGACTGTACAATGTGGGAGAGGACAGGCGACTGTAGAATGTGGGAGAGGACAGGCGACTGTAGAATGTGGGAGAGGACTGGCGACTGTAGAATGTGGGAGAGGACATGCGACTGTAGAATGTGGGAGAGGACGTGCGACTCTAGAATGTGGGAGAGGACAGGCGACTGTAGAATGTGGGAGAGGACGTGCGACTGTACAATGTGGGAGAGGACAGGCGACTGTAGAATGTGGGAGAGGACAGGCGACTGTAGAATGTGGGAGAGGACTGGCGACTGTAGAATGTGGGAGAGGACGTGCGACTGTAGAATGTGGGAGAGGACGTGCGACTGTAGAATGTGGGAGAGGACAGGCGACTGTAGAATGTGGGAGAGGACTGGCGACTGTAGAATGTGGGAGAGGACTGGCGACTGTAGACTGTGGGAGAGGACGTGCGACTGTGGAATGTGGGAGAGGACAGGCGACTGTAGAATGTGGGAGAGGACTGGCGACTGTAGAATGTGGGAGAGGACGTGCGACTGTAGAATGTGGGAGAGGACGTGCGACTATAGAATGTGGGAGAGGACAGGCGACTGTAGAATGTGGGAGAGGACATGCGACTGTACAATGTGGGAGAGGACAGGCGACTGTAGAATGTGGGAGAGGACAGGCGACTGTAGAATGTGGGAGAGGACAGGCGACTGTAGAATGTGGGAGAGGACGTGCGACTGTAGAATGTGGGAGAGGACGTGCGACTGTAGAATGTGGGAGAGGACAGGCGACTGTAGAATGTGGGAGAGGACTGGCGACTGTAGAATGTGGGAGAGGACTGGCGACTGTAGACTGTGGGAGAGGACGTGCGACTGTAGAATGTGGGAGAGGACTGGCGACTGTAGAATGTGGGAGGGGACTGGCGACTGTAGAATGTGGGAGAGGACGTGCGACTATAGAATGTGGGAGAGGACGGGCGACTATAGAATATGGGAGAGGACGGGTGACTATAGAATGTTGTGAGAGGAGGGGCGACTGTAGAATATGGGAGAGGACGGGTGACTATAGAATGTGGGAGAGGACGGGCGACTATAGAATGTGGGAGAGGACGTGCGACTGTAGAATGTGGGAGAGGACTGGCGACTGTAGAATGTGGGAGAGGACGTGCGACTCTAGAATGTGGGAGAGGACAGGCGACTGTAGAATGTGGGAGAGGACGTGCGACTGTACAATGTGGGAGAGGACAGGCGACTGTAGAATGTGGGAGAGGACAGGCGACTGTAGAATGTGGGAGAGGACTTGCGACTGTAGAATGTGGGAGAGGACGTGTGACTGTAGAATGTGGGAGAGGACGTGCGACTGTAGAATGTGGGAGAGGACAGGCGACTGTAGAATGTGGGAGAGGACTGGCGACTGTAGAATGTGGGAGAGGACTGGCGACTGTAGACTGTGGGAGAGGACGTGCGACTGTAGAATGTGGGAGAGGACTGGCGACTCTAGAATGTGGGAGAGGACGTGCGACTGTAGAATGTGGGAGAGGACTGGCGACTGTAGAATGTGGGAGAGGACGTGCGACTCTAGAATGTGGGAGAGGACAGGCGACTGTAGAATGTGGGAGAGGACGTGCGACTGTACAATGTGGGAGAGGACAGGCGACTGTAGAATGTGGGAGAGGACAGGCGACTGTAGAATGTGGGAGAGGACTGGCGACTGTAGAATGTGGGAGAGGACATGCGACTGTAGAATGTGGGAGAGGACGTGCGACTCTAGAATGTGGGAGAGGACAGGCGACTGTAGAATGTGGGAGAGGACGTGCGACTGTACAATGTGGGAGAGGACAGGCGACTGTAGAATGTGGGAGAGGACAGGCGACTGTAGAATGTGGGAGAGGACTGGCGACTGTAGAATGTGGGAGAGGACGTGCGACTGTAGAATGTGGGAGAGGACGTGCGACTGTAGAATGTGGGAGAGGACAGGCGACTGTAGAATGTGGGAGAGGACTGGCGACTGTAGAATGTGGGAGAGGACTGGCGACTGTAGACTGTGGGAGAGGACGTGCGACTGTAGAATGTGGGAGAGGACTGGCGACTGTAGAATGTGGGAGGGGACTGGCGACTGTAGAATGTGGGAGAGGACTGGCGACTGTGGAATGTGGGAGAGGACAGGCGACTGTAGAATGTGGGAGAGGACTGGCGACTGTAGAATGTGGGAGAGGACATGCGACTGTAGAATGTGGGAGAGGACTGGCGACTGTAGAATGTGGGAGAGGACGTGCGACTATAGAATGTGGGAGAGGACAGGCGACTGTAGAATGTGGGAGAGGACATGCGACTGTACAATGTGGGAGAGGACAGGCGACTGTAGAATGTGGGAGAGGACAGGCGACTGTAGAATGTGGGAGAGGACTTGCGACTGTAGAATGTGGGAGAGGACGTGCGACTGTAGAATGTGGGAGAGGACGTGCGACTGTAGAATGTGGGAGAGGACAGGCGACTGTAGAATGTGGGAGAGGACTGGCGACTGTAGAATGTGGGAGAGGACTGGCGACTGTAGACTGTGGGAGAGGACGTGCGACTGTAGAATGTGGGAGAGGACTGGCGACTGTAGAATGTGGGAGGGGACTGGCGACTGTAGAATGTGGGAGAGGACGTGCGACTATAGAATGTGGGAGAGGACGGGCGACTATAGAATATGGGAGAGGACGGGTGACTATAGAATGTTGTGAGAGGAGGGGCGACTGTAGAATATGGGAGAGGACGGGTGACTATAGAATGTGGGAGAGGACGGGCGACTATAGAATGTGGGAGAGGACGTGCGACTGTAGAATGTGGGAGAGGACTGGCGACTGTAGAATGTGGGAGAGGACGTGCGACTCTAGAATGTGGGAGAGGACAGGCGACTGTAGAATGTGGGAGAGGACGTGCGACTGTACAATGTGGGAGAGGACAGGCGACTGTAGAATGTGGGAGAGGACAGGCGACTGTAGAATGTGGGAGAGGACTTGCGACTGTAGAATGTGGGAGAGGACGTGTGACTGTAGAATGTGGGAGAGGACGTGCGACTGTAGAATGTGGGAGAGGACAGGCGACTGTAGAATGTGGGAGAGGACTGGCGACTGTAGAATGTGGGAGAGGACTGGCGACTGTAGACTGTGGGAGAGGACGTGCGACTGTAGAATGTGGGAGAGGACTGGCGACTGTAGAATGTGGGAGGGGACTGGCGACTGTAGAATGTGGGAGAGGACGTGCGACTATAGAATGTGGGAGAGGACGGGCGACTATAGAATATGGGAGAGGACGGGTGACTATAGAATGTTGTGAGAGGAGGGGCGACTGTAGAATATGGGAGAGGACGTGCGACTATAGAATGTGGGAGAGGACGGGCGACTATAGAATATGGGAGAGGACGGGTGACTATAGAATGTTGTGAGAGGACAGGCGACTGTAGAATATGGGAGAGGACGGGTGACTATAGAATGTGGGAGAGGACGGGCGACTATAGAATGTGGGAGAGGACGTGCGACTGTAGAATGTGGGAGAGGACTGGCGACTGTAGAATGTGGGAGAGGACGTGCGACTCTAGAATGTGGGAGAGGACAGGCGACTGTAGAATGTGGGAGAGGACGTGCGACTGTACAATGTGGGAGAGGACAGGTGACTGTAGAATGTGGGAGAGGACAGGCGACTGTAGAATGTGGGAGAGGACTTGCGACTGTAGAATGTGGGAGAGGACGTGTGACTGTAGAATGTGGGAGAGGACTGGCGACTGTAGACTGTGGGAGAGGACGTGCGACTGTAGAATGTGGGAGAGGACTGGCGACTGTAGAATGTGGGAGGGGACTGGCGACTGTAGAATGTGGGAGAGGACGTGCGACTATAGAATGTGGGAGAGGACGGGCGACTATAGAATATGGGAGAGGACGGGTGACTATAGAATGTTGTGAGAGGAGGGGCGACTGTAGAATATGGGAGAGGACGGGTGACTATAGAATGTGGGAGAGGACGGGCGACTATAGAATGTGGGAGTGGACGGGCGACTATAGAATGCGGGAGAGGACGGGCGACTATAGAATGCGGAAGAGGACGGGCGACTATAGAATGTGGGAGTGGACGGGCGACTATAGAATGTGGGAGAGGACGGGCGACTATAGAATGCGGAAGAGGACGGGCGACTATAGAATGTGGGAGTGGACGGGCGACTATAGAATGTGGGAGAGGACAGGCGAACTGGGAATGTGGGAGTGGACGGGCGACTATAGAATGTGGGAGAGGACGGGCGACTATAGAATGCGGAAGAGGACGGGCGACTATAGAATGTGGGAGTGGACGGGCGACTATAGAATGTGGGAGAGGACGTGCAACTGTAGAATGTGGAGAACATTATTGTCAAAATAAACTCTCTATTAACGATGCATCTCTCTCTCTCTCTCTCTCTCTCTCCCTCTTCCTCCCCCCTCTCTCCCTCTTCCCCCCCCCCCTCTGTCCCACTCTCCTCACCTTTGTAAAGGTTTCCTGAGTACAGGGGACCAGTCAGCCAAGGGGAACTACGGTCTGTTGGACCAGATCCAGGCTCTGCGTTGGCTCAATGAGAACATCGGCCATTTTGGGGGCGACCCCGAGCGCATCACCATCTTCGGCTCTGGCGCCGGGGCATCCTGCGTCAACCTCCTCATCCTCTCGCACCACTCCGAGGGTAAGGGGCACGCTGGTGGGTTACATTCATATTTGATTTACTTCTCACTTCTTAGATGACTTACTCTTACCCGTTAGAACAAGGGTACATGGATATACTATCTGGTTACTCCCAAGGATGGATTGGTTCAAAGTGAGTTCAGAGTGACATCATCTTATACCCCATAGAATACCAGAGCCAAAAGTAGTGCACTACCTAGGGATTAGAGTGTCATTTGAGACAGAGGATCAACATTTATATTGGGAGCAATGTGGTCCAATGACCTGCAGGGAAACCTTGACAACCGCACTCCTCTGCGTTGAGCATATTATACTGCCAGGTATACTCTGACCCCTCTGAGAGAGAGAGAGAGAGAGAGAGAGAGAGAGAGACTGTAGAGAGAGAGAGAGTGAGACTGTGTAGAGAGAGAGAGACTGTAGAGAGAGAGAGAACAAGAGTGAGACTGGGTAGAGAGAGACAGAGACTGTAGAGAGAGAGAGACAGAGTGCACGAGAGTGAGACTGTGTAGAGCGAGAGATAGACTAGAGAGAGAGACTGTGTAGAGAGAGAGAGAGAGAGAGACTGCAGAAAGCGAGAGAGACAATGAGAGACTGTAGAGAGGGAGAGCGAGAGACTGTAGAGAGAGAGAGACTGTAGAGAGAGAGAGACCGTAGAGAGACTGTAGAGAGAGAGACTGTAGAGGGAGAGAGAGAGAGACTGTAGAGAGAGAGACTGTAGAGGGAGAGAGAGAGAGGGAGACTGTAGAGAGAGATTGTAGAGGGAGAGAGAGAGACTGTAGAGGGAGAGAGAGAGACTGTAGAGGGAGAGAGAGGGAGACTGTGTAGAGCGAGAGATAGACTAGAGAGAGAGATTGTGTAGAGAGAGAGAGAGACTGCAGAAAGCGAGAGAGACAATGAGACTGTAGAGAGGGAGAGCGAGAGACTGTAGAGAGAGAGACTGTAGAGAGAGAGAGACCGTAGAGAGACTGTAGAGAGAGAGAGACTATAGAGGGAGAGAGAGAGAGACTGTAGAGAGAGAGACTGTAGAGGGAGAGAGAGAGGGAGACTGTAGAGGGAGAGAGAGAGAGAGAGAATGTAGAGAGAGAGAGAGAGAGAGAGACTGTAGAGAGAGATTGTAGAGGGAGAGAGAGAGAGACTGTAGAGGGAGAGAGAGAGACTGTAGAGGGAGAGAGAGGGAGACTGTAGAGGGAGAGAGAGAGAGAGAGAGACTGTAGAGGGAGAGAGAGAGACTGTAGAGGGAGAGAGAAAACCGTAGAGAGAGATAGAACCGTAGAGAGAGAGAGAGAGAGAATGACTGTAGAGAGGGAGAGAAAGAGAGAGACTGTGTAGAGAGAGAGAGAGAGAGAGACTGCAGAAAGCGAGAGAGACAATGAGAGACTGTAGAGAGGGAGAGCGAGAGACTGTAGAGAGAGAGAGACTGTAGAGAGAGAGAGACCGTAGAGAGACTGTAGAGAGAGAGACTGTAGAGGGAGAGAGAGAGAGACTGTAGAGAGAGAGACTGTAGAGGGAGAGAGAGAGAGGGAGACTGTAGAGAGAGATTGTAGAGGGAGAGAGAGAGACTGTAGAGGGAGAGAGAGAGACTGTAGAGGGAGAGAGAGGGAGACTGTGTAGAGCGAGAGATAGACTAGAGAGAGAGATTGTGTAGAGAGAGAGAGAGACTGCAGAAAGCGAGAGAGACAATGAGACTGTAGAGAGGGAGAGCGAGAGACTGTAGAGAGAGAGACTGTAGAGAGAGAGAGACCGTAGAGAGACTGTAGAGAGAGAGAGACTATAGAGGGAGAGAGAGAGAGACTGTAGAGAGAGAGACTGTAGAGGGAGAGAGAGAGGGAGACTGTAGAGGGAGAGAGAGAGAGAGAGAATGTAGAGAGAGAGAGAGAGAGAGAGAGACTGTAGAGAGAGATTGTAGAGGGAGAGAGAGAGAGACTGTAGAGGGAGAGAGAGAGACTGTAGAGGGAGAGAGAGGGAGACTGTAGAGGGAGAGAGAGAGAGAGAGAGAGACTGTAGAGGGAGAGAGAGAGACTGTAGAGGGAGAGAGAAAACCGTAGAGAGAGATAGAACCGTAGAGAGAGAGAGAGAGAGAATGACTGTAGAGAGGGAGAGAAAGAGAGAGACACTGTAGAGAGAGAAGGAGAGAGAGACTAGAGAAAGTAAGAGATTTATGTTTTCTGTATGTATTTTTCTGTGTGTGCGTGTGTGTGTGTGTGTGCGTGTGTGTGTGTCTAGACATGAGACTGTGAGTAAACAACCAATATAGTATGTGCATGTCCTCCTTTCCTACCCTAACCTACATGTCCTCTCCTCCTCTAACCTACATGTCCTCTCCTCCTCTCCTACCCTAACCTACATGTCCTCTCCTCCTCTAACCTACATGTCCTCTCCTCCTCTCCTACCCTAACCTACATATCCTCTCCTCCTTTAACCTACATGTCCTCTCCTCCTCTCCTACCCTAACCTACATGTCCTCTCCTCCTCTCCTCCCCTAACCTACATGTCCTCTCCTCCTCTTCTACCCTAACCTACATGTCCTCTCCTCCTCTCCTACCCTAACCTACATGTCCTCTCCTCCCCTAACCTACATGTCCTCTCCTCCACTCCTACCCTAACGTACATGTCCTCTCCTTACCTACCCTAACCTACATGTCCTCTCCTCCTCTCCTACCCTAACCTACATGTCCTCTCCTACCCTAACCTACATGTCCTCTCCACTCCTACCCTAGCCTACATGTCCTCTCCATTCCTACCCTAGCCTACATGTCCTCTCCATTCCTACCCTAACCTACATGTCCTCTCCTCTCCTACCCTAACCTACATGTCCTCTCCACTTCTACCCTAACCTACATGTCCTCTCCATTACTACCCTAACCTACATGTCCTCTCCTCTCCTACCCTAACCTACATGTCCTCTCCACTCCTACCCTAACTTAAATGTCCTCTCCTATCCTACCCTAACTTACATGTCCTCTCCTCTCCTACCCTAACCTACATGTCCTTTCCTCTCCTACCCTAACTTCCACGTCCTCTCCTCTTCTACACTAACCTACATGTCGTCTCCTCTCCTACCCTAACCTACATACCCTCTCCTCTCGTACCCTAACCTTCATTTCCTCTCCTCTCCTAACCTACATGTCCTCTCCTCTCCTACCCTAACCTATATGTCCTCTCCTACCCTAACATACATGTCCTCTCCTACCCTAACCTACATGTCCTCTCCACTCCTACCCTAGCCTACATGTCCTCTCCACTCCTACCCTAGCCTACATGTCCTCTCCATTCCTACCCTAACCTACATGTCCTCTCCTCTCCTACCCTAACTTACATGTCCTCTCCATTCCTACCCTAACCTACATGTCCTCTCCTCTCCTACCCTAACCTACATGTCCTCTCCACTTCTACCCTAACCTACATGTCCTCTCCATTACTACCCTAACCTACATGTCCTCTCCTCTCCTACCCTAACTTACATGTCCTCTCATACCCTAACCTACATGTCCTCTCCTCTCCTACCCTAACATACATGTCCTCTCCTCTCCTACCCTAACCTACATGTCCTCTCTTCTCCTACCCTAACCTACATGTCCTCTCCTCTCCTACCCTAACCTACATGTCCTCTCCTCTCCTACCCTAAATTACATGTCCTCTCCTACCCTAACCTACATGTCCTCTCCTCTCCTACCCTAACCTACATGTCCTCTCCTACCCTAACCTACATGTCCTCTCCCACCCTAACCTACATGTCCTCTCCTCCTCTCTTGTCTTGTCTCATCATTGACTCATCTCCTCTGCTGCCACTCACCCATACATTAAAACCAGTTCTCTCTGCTGTCAAACCCATCTTCATCTTAATCACCGTCCTCATCGTCATCTAACACCAGCCCTCCAGACTACAACTCCTCCACCTGTCACTCAAAGCTCCCGGGGTGCCAGGTAAGGAACACTCTCGCTCCCCACGGGGAACACCAGTCATGTCATCCCACCACTCAACAAATCAACTGTGGCATGATACATGTGTTTATGGAGGAGAGGTGGATGAGAGGCGAGGGAGAGAGGAGGGGGAAGGGGGATACAGATCGGTATGATGAGAGTGGGAAAGGGAGGAGAGGGGAGAAGAGGGGGGAGGTAGCGGAAGGGAAGATGCACTGAGAGAGAGAGGGAAGGAGGAAGGAGAGAAACTGATTAGGATTTAGGATGAAATATAGATGAGTCACCTCTCTCCCCTTCCTCATACTTTCTCTCACTTACTTCCTCACCCCCCCCCCCCCCCCCCCCCCCCCCCCCACTATGAGGAGTAATGCTGAAGTAGTAGGTCGGCTGAGCCACGCGCTCCCTAATAGTCTTCCCTGGGAAAGAGGCTCTGCTCTGCGTCACTGCTTAATTATTCACCAGGAATGTGCAGGAGAGGGAAGGAGTGTGGAGGAATAGAGCAATACGAAGGAGGGACAGGGGAAAGAATGAGAGCTCCCCCCTGTAACGAGGCACCACAGTAGTTCGTTTTCACCGCAGGACAGACAGAGAGAGAAAAAGAAAAGAGGAAGGAAACCTGTTTCTTTAATAAGAGGCAGACTGTGCAGTCCCCCATCGATTCCCCAGTCCGGGCTGAATCTCATACAGTATCATCTCAACTATGGAGTTTAAAGCGCATTACTTTCTATCTGATTTTTTTTACAGTGACTAAGAGAGGGAAAATAGAGAAATCCGTGGAGTGAAAATGGAACAAACGTTCACCACCTAACTAAGTATTCTTTAGAAAATGATCTTATCTTTTCTGGAAGGAAAGTAGACAAGGAGAAGAAAGCCACTTTAGACTAGAGAGACACAACCTTGGCTGCCACTGTAGTAATCGAACATGTACAGTACACTTTGGGCCGTATTCAATTTTCAGACAAAAAAAGGGAATATCTGCTCACCTTTTTTCTTGTTTTGTCCTGCTCCTGATATTACATTGGACGTTCATAAAACCTCCTCCTTTCAGATTCACTCGTCTAACTTCTCCTTCCACTCTCTGTCCTCCAGGGTTGTTCCAGAGGGCCATAGCCCAGAGTGGCTCAGCCATCTCCAGCTGGTCGGTCAACTACCAGCCCCTCAAGTACACCAAGATCCTGGCCCGGAAGGTAGGCTGCAGCCACTCAGAGACGGCAGAGTTGGTGGACTGCCTGAGGAAGAAGAACTTCAGGGAGCTGGTGGATCAGGACATCCAGCCGGCCCGCTACCACATCGCCTTCGGACCCGTAGTGGACGGAGACGTGGTGCCGGACGACCCTGAGATACTCATGCAGCAGGTGGGAGTAAGGAGCAGGGGGCGGGTGTATTGTTGGGGGTGGGGATAGGGTGGAGGTTAGTGTGGCTATATTAGTCATGGCTCTCAGAGACATATTCTATTGGTTCTGATGAAATCTCAGTGACAGGGTTACCAAGAGTAACGTAAAAAAGATGAAGGTTATGATAAGACATTACTATAATGGTTAAGTGTAATTTAAGACAGGTTTATATTTTATGATTTTTGGTGTTAATTTTCAAGGAGCCCAAAGTGCTTAAAATGTTATGAGGCAGCAAAATCTCATGCACTTCTAATGTGTCTACATACCTAACATGTCCTTCCCTCGTTTTGCCACAAGGGGGAGTTCCTGAACTATGACATCCTGATAGGAGTGAACCAGGGAGAGGGGCTGAAGTTTGTAGATGACAGTGAAGACAATGATGGGATCTCAGCTGCAGCGTTCGACTACACCATCTCTAACTTTGTGGACAATCTCTATGGATATCCTGAGGGTAATGGTCTCTATATCCCTACTAATTGTAAACTGTCATTGTCAAAACATATTGATTCAAAGGTTGTAAAGATGGGTAGAGGTCTGTCCGTGATAAAGAGATGGTCTGCTTTTTTGACACCACACTCCACAAAGCAAGTCCTGCAGGCTCTAGTTGTATCTTATCTTGATTATTGTCCAGTCATATGGTCAAGTGCTGCAAAGAAGGACCTAGAAAAAGCTCTAACACTTACCCCACCAGACATACCACCAGGGGTCTTTTCACACTTCCCAATTCCAGAAAAAAGTTAAAGAAAACGTAAATTATTATATAGAGCCATGATTTCATGGAACTCTTCAAGTGAGTTTTTTTTAATCAACACGGCGTGGACGATAACTGCCGCTATCGCAACAGCTAATGGGGATCCTAATAAAATACCAGAATACCAATACCAATTCATGTGCAGCTTTTTATTGAGTAAAGTAACAATATAATAACGGTGTAAGAGTATAATAACAAGAATAATAATATTATAACAATATAATACATAACCTCTTGAGAGGAATGATGTCTCAAAGCCAACTTCTGTGGTTTACTATTTGGTAAAAATGTCTCTTTAAACTTCAATTCGCTATCATGTGCCTTTTTGTCTGACCCCTCCCTTTCCCTCCCTTTCTATACTCTCTATCTCTATTTCTATACTCTCTATCTCTCTTTCCCTTTCTCTCCCTTTCTATACTCTATCTATATTTCTCTTTCCCTTTCTCTCCCTTTCTATACTCTATATCTCTATTTCTCTTTCCATTTCTCTCCCTTTCTATACTCTCTATCTATATTTCTCTTTCCCTTTCTATACTCTCTATCTCTATTTCTATACTCTCTATCTCTATTTCCCTTTCTCTCCCTTGCTATACTCTCTATCTCTATTTCCCTTTCTCTCCCTTTCTATACTCTCTATCTCTATTTCCCTTTCTCTCCCTTTCTATACTCTCTATCTCTATTTCCCTTTCTCTCCCTTTCTATACTCTCTATCTCTATTTCCCTTTCTCTCCCTTTCTATACTCTCTATCTCTCTTTCCCTTTCTCTCCCTTTCTATACTCGCTCTCTCTCTATCTCTCTTTCCCTTTCTCTCCCTTTCTATACTCTCTCTCTCTATTTCTCTTTCCCTTTCTCTCCCTTTCTATGCTCTCAATCTCCATTTCTCTTTCCCTCCCTTTCTATACTCTCTCTCTCTATTTCTCTTTCCCTTTCTCTCCCTTTCTATACTCTCTATCTCTATTTCTCTTTCCCTTTCCCTCCCTTTCTCTCCCTATCTCCATTTCTCTTTCCCTCCCTTTCTATACTCTCTCTCTCTCTATTTCTCTTTCCCTTTCTCTCCCTTTCTATACTCTCTCTCTCTCTATTTCCCTTTATCTCCCTTTCTATACTCTCTATCTCTCTTTCCCTTTATCTCCCTTTCTATACTCTCTATCTCTCTTTCCCTTTCTCTCCCTTTCTATACTCACCTTTCGCTCATCTTCTGGCTCCGTCTGTATCTCTCTTTCTCAACTTCCCTCTCTTGAATTTTCACTCTCTCTTGTGTCCTCCCTCCCCTCTCCCCACTCTCCCTCTCCTCCCACCACCCTCCTCCCTCTCCTCCCCTCTAGGTAAGGACATCCTGAGAGAGACCATTAAGTTCATGTACACTGACTGGGCCGACCGTGACAACGGAGACATGAGGAGAAAAACCCTCCTCGCCCTGTTCACGGACCACCAGTGGGTGGCGCCAGCGGTGGCCACGGCCAAACTGCACGCCGAGTTCCAATCTCCTGTTTACTTCTACACCTTCTACCACCACTGTCAGACGGAGACGCGGCCGGAGTGGGCGGACGCAGCCCACGGGGATGAGATCCCTTACGTGTTCGGGGTTCCCATGATCGGAGCCACCGACCTGTTCCCCTGCAACTTCTCTAAGAATGATGTCATGCTCAGTGCTGTAGTCATGACGTACTGGACAAACTTTGCTAAGACGGGGTAGGTAGTGAACGGTAGAGGGTAGAAGGTGGAAAGAATGGGGCTTTGTTTGGTTTGCTCTCTCTGCTCTTGAGGACTATTTAATTTAGGGCTCAATTCAAACCGTATCGCCAAAATTCAGCACTATAATGCGCTTGAAATGTAAAGGTTATTTCCGATTGAGCCAAACTCCAGCTAACCTATAAGAATCTAAGCCCTGTCTAAGCCCTGTCTAAGCCAGGGGGGGGGGGGGGTTCCACTAAGCTATATGGAATTGTTTTAAGAAGGTCATACCAAGGATTTCGATTTTTGAAGTATCCCAAAAATTTGATGAAAAATAATTTTGGGCCTTACTGCTCTTACCCCAAACAAACACATTGAATAACAGATAGTCCTTACTGCTCTTAGCCCATACAAACACATTGAATAACAGATAGTCTTTACTGCTCTTAGCCCAAACAAACACACTGAATAACAGATAGTCCTTACTGCTCTTAGCCCATACAAACACATTGAATAACAGATAGTCCTTACTGCTCTTAGCCCATACAAACACATTGAATAACAGATAGTCCTTACTGCTCTTAGCCCAAACAAACACATTGAATAACAGATAGTCCTTACTGCTCTTAGCCCATACAAACACATTGAATAACAGATAGTCCTTACTGCTCTTAGCCCATACAAACACATTGAATAACAGATAGTCCTTACTGCTCTTAGCCCATACAAACACATTGAATAACAGATAGTCCTTACTGCTCTTAGCCCAAACAAACACATTGAATAACAGATATTAGAAAGATCAGGAAACATTTGTTATTTGTTTTTACATGTGTTTAACCCCCTATTTTTGGCACTAAACAGTCTCCATATGTACTTCCATACATTTTATTCAACTGGTGCCAGGGGACCTTCAGACGAGTCTTGTGAGGCCTGTGGGCGTCCGTCAGAGAGTAAACGCTATACTACAAATGATTTTGTGAGAAGACCGATTTCCAGATGTCTCATGGTCTGACATACACCACTCTAGCTCTGTCATCTTTCACCGCAGATGTCTCATGGTCTGACATACACCACTCTAGCTCTGTCACCTTTCACCGCAGATGTCTCATGGTCTGACATACACCACTCTAGCTCTGTCACCTTTCACCTCAGATGTCTCATGGTCTGACACACACCACTCTAGCTCTGTCACCTTTCACCTCAGATGTCTCATGGTCTGACATACACCACTCTAGCTCTGTCACCTTTCACCTCAGATGTCTCATGGTCTGACATACACCACTCTAGCTCTGTCACCTTTCACCTCAGATGTCTCATGGTCTGACATACACCACTCTAGCTCTGTCACCTTTCACCTCAGATGTCTCATGGTCTGACATACACCACTCTAGCTCTATCACCTTTCACCGCAGATGCGAAAGTGCAAAATAGGCGTATGTGGTGGATTGAGACGCATCCAATTTATGGGGACATGGACATCAACCTTAAGGGGTGAATACAGTCTCCGCTAGGCAGGAATTTAGCCTTTAAATGTAAATTGCACTATACCGCTGAACTTCAGCGATACGGATTGAATCGAGCCCTAAGTCTATGATTTCCAGACAGAACAAGTGTATCATACTATATGCAGGGGTGAAAGGAAGCTGGTATTGTCTGGTACGAAGCACCAGCAAAATAAATAGTGGGGGTACCCATACAGGTTAAACATGAGACTATCACAATAATGAAAGCAAAAATGCCATGTAAACTGTAGGCTATTAAACTATTATTTATCATTACCGCATGTTAGTCACATGAAAACTGTGTGAATGGACTTGAAAACGTGTGAAATACCTCCAAAATGCGGTGTGGTTTGAAAAAACAGTGACATTTTGCAAAGGCAGACTTGGCCAAGACCGAGACACTCGCGGACAGTGGCTACATCAATTCAGGTTACAAGTGTAGGCCTAAGGGATGACAATCACTGAACGTCACCAACGTTTTGTTACAGGTGTTTCTTTCTATTCCTCATATTATGTGCACAGTGCACTGTATGGATGCAGGAATTATTTTAGAGTGAATGAATACGAGCAGGTAGCCAGGTTTACAGAAGCCTTGTGAACTGATCGTTGGACAATCAGATTAAAACATCATGACTGGTTGTGTTTATGCCACAAAAAAAAGGTCATACATTTTAAAAGTGAAATGACAAAACTTTAGGACTACGCCCACAGAGATCCTATTGAATGAATAGGGATTCTCTAGGTAATTCTATGATTAGGCCCATAAACAACTAAATAAATGGTCATGCAATTGTTGTCATGCAAGCATGTGCACACATAGGAGGTGCCACATCAGGAATCAAATGTAATCTACTTTCACCCCCGACTACACAGTTGAAGTCAGAAGTTTACATACACTTAGGTTGGAGTCATTAAAACTCGTTTTTCAACCACTCCACAAATTTCTTAACTATAGTTTTGACAAGTCGGTTAGGACATCTACTTTGTGCATGACACAAACAATTGTTTACTGACAGATTATTTCACTTATAATTCACTGTATCACAATTCCAGTGGGTCAGAAGTTTACATACACTAAGTTGACTGTGCCTTTAAACAGCTTGGAAAATTCCAGAAAAGGTTGTCATGGCTTTTGAAGCTTCTGATAGGCTGAATGACATCATTTGAGTTAATTGGAGGTGTACATGTGGATGTATTTCAAGGCCTACCTTCAAACTCAGTGCCTCTTTGCTTGACATCATGGGAAAATCAAAAGAAATCAGCCAAGACCTCAGAAACAAAATTGTCGACCTCCACAAGTCTGGTTCATCCTTGGGAGCCATTTCCAAATGCCTGAAGGTACCACGTTCAGCTGTACAAATAATAGTACGCAAGTATAAACACCATGGGACCACGCAGCAGTCATACCGCTCAGGAAGGCGATGTGTTCTGTCTCCTAGAGATGAACGGACTTTGGTGCGAAAAGTGCAAATCAATCCCAGAACAGCAAAGGACCTTGTGAAGATGCTGTAGAAAACAGGTACAAAAGTATCTATATCCACAGTCAAACAAATCCTGTATCGACATAACCTGAAAGGCCGCTCAGCAAGGAAGAAGCCACTGCTCCAAAACCGCCATAAAAAAAGCCAGACTACGGTTTGCAACTGCACATGAGGACAAAGATCGCACTTTTTGGAGAAATGCCCTATGTTCTGAAACTAAAATAGAACTGTTTGGCCATAATGACCGTTGTTATGTTTGGAGGAAAAAGGGGGAGGCTTCCAAGCCGAAGAACACCATCCCAACCGTGAAGCATGGGGGTGGCAGCATCATGTTGTGGGGGTGCTTTGCTGTAGGAGGGACTGGTGCACTTCACAAAGTAGATGGCATCATTAGGATGGAAAATTCTGTGGATATATTGAAGCAACATCTCAAGACATCAGTCAGGAAGTTAAAGCTTGGTCACAAATGGGTCTTCCAAATGGACAATGACCCCAAGTATACTTCCAAAGTTGTGGCAAAATGGCTTAAGGACAACAATGTCAAGGTATTGGAGTGGCCATCACAAAGCCCAGACCTCAATCCTATGGAAAATGCATGTGCAGAACTGAAAAAACATGTGCGAGCATGGAGGCCTACAAACCTGACTCAGTTACATCAGCTCTGTCGGGAGGAATGGGCCAAAATTCACCCAACTTATTGTGAAAGGCTCCCTGAAATGTTTGACCCAAGTTAAACAATTTAAAGGCAATGCTACCAAATACTAATTGAGTGTATGTAAATTTCTGACCCACTGGGAATGTGATGAAAGAAAATAAAAGCTGAATTAAATCATTCTCTTGTATTATTCTGACATTTCACATTCTTAAAATAAAGTGGTGTGTCACGATCGTCGTACGAACTGGACATATACTCAGACTAACGTTTTGGGTACCACATGTTTAATAAAGGAAACTCACAAAGCAATAAGCAGCAAAGGAAACGTGAAGTCACAGGCAACTACACACAAACAAGATCCCACAAAAACCAGTGGGGAAATGGCTGCCTAAATATGATCCCCAAGCAGAGACAACGATAAACAGCTGCCTCTTATTGGGAATCATATCAGGCCAACATATAAATAATTTACCTAGATAGGAACACCCCCCCTAGTCACACCCGACCTAACCAAAATAGAGAATAACAAGACACTGGGGGCCGGCACACTTCAGGGCGAATGCGATGAGCAGGCACAGGACGTACCGGGACTGGGGACACGCACTTCAGGGAGAGTGCGAGGAGCAGGCACAGGATGTACCTGACTGGGAAGGCGTACTTGAGGGAGAGTGCGTGGAGCAGGCACAGGACGTACCGGACTAGGGACACGCACATCAGGGAGAGTGCGAGGAGGAGGCACAGGACGTACTGGGCTGTGGAGGCGCACTGGAGACCTGGTGCATAGAACCAACACAAATTGTACAGGAACAATGACACACTTTGCACGGTGAGTGCGGGGAGCTGGCACAGGACGTACTGGGCTGTAGAGGCGCACTGGAGACCTGGTGCGTAGAGCCGGCAGAAATCGTACCGGAACGGTGAAACACACTTTAGGGCGAGTGCGTGGAGGAGACACAGGACGTACCGGACTGGGGAGGCGCACTGTAGGCCAGATGTGTGAAACTGGTGCAGATGACACCGGACTGGTGTCACGCTCCTCAGCACGCCCGCTCTGCAGCACTCTCATCGCCACTACCTCTCTCCGGAATCTTTTGTCGAGTTCCTCCTTCGACTCCCTGACGGTCTCTGGCTCATTCCTCAGGTCCGCCGACCACGCCGTGGTGGCATTTGTTTGGTAAAAACAGTAGGATAAATACACATGTAGGTAGAGTCCATTCTCCTTTTACTCCCTTTCTTTTAAGAGCTTTGTCCCAATGGACCAGTCAGTCGATGCCCCCGCCCCCAAAGAATTAGGGCTAACTTTTGGGCTTACTCTGTGGCCGCGAACCCCGGCGTCGTCTCTGTCCTCCCTTCTCTCCCTGCATCTGCTTCCATGGAAGGCTTTCGTGGAAAGCCATAATTTCAGCCATAATTTCCTCCCAAGTCCAGGATGTCTTCTCCTCCTTTATCACCTCCCAAGCCCAAGATACCTTCTCTTCCCGGGCACGCTGCTTGGTCCTGTTGTGGTGGGATCTTCTGTCACGATCGTCGTACAAACTGGAAATATACTCAGCCCAACGTGCAGCGTGATTTTGGGTTCCACATGTTTAATAAAGGAAACTTACAAAAACAGCAAAGGAAACGTGAAGTCATGGAGTGCTCACAGGCAACTACACACAAACAAGATCCCACAAAAACCAGTGGGGAAATGGCTGCCTAAATATGATCCCCAATCAGATACAACGATAAACAGCTGCCTCTGATTGGGAACCATACCAGGCCAACATAGAAATAATAAACCTAGATAGGAACACTCCCCCTAGTCACACCCCCGCCTAACCAAAATAGAGAATAACAAGGCTCTCTATGGTCAGGGCGTGACATGGTGATCTTAACTGACCTAAAACAGGTAATTTTTACTAGGATTAAATGTCAGGAATTGTGAAGAACTGAGTTTAAATATATTTGGCTAAGGTGTATGTAAACTTCCAACTTCAACTGTATGTAGTAAGAAGCTATGAAATGTATTGCGATTTTGAGGTTTTTTTCATGTTTTAATGTCAAATTCAAGAGGTTGTTTAACAGTGAAATATACTATATAGTGTCTGTGTGTAATAACTTTGGAATACCTTTGATTGAAATCCTTTAAATGAGATTGGTATTAATTTCTCCTCCAGGGACCCCAACCTGCCGGTGCCTCAGGACACCAAGTTCATCCACACCAAGCCCAACCGCTTCGAGGAGGTCATCTGGACCAAGTTCAACTCCAAGGACAAGCAGTACCTCCACATCGGTCTGAAGCCCCGCGTCAGGGACAACTACCGAGCAAACAAGGTGGCCTTCTGGCTGGAGCTGGTCCCTCACCTACATTCCCTCCATGACGAATTCCCCCCCACCACCAGGCTACCTCCAGGCAGCACCCGCCCCCCCGGGGTCCCCTGGAAGCCCAAACCCCGCACCACAGGCCACCCCTACCCCACATTCCCTGACCCCGTGGAGCCCTACGGATCAGAGCGGCCCAGACTGGACCTCTTCCCCGGTGACACACGGGATTATTCCACAGAGCTGTCGGTGACAGTGGCGGTGGGGGCGTCGCTACTCTTCCTCAACATCCTGGCATTCGCCGCGCTCTACTACAAGCGGGACAAGCGGCAGGAGATGAGGCGCCACCGGCTCTCCCCGCAGCGCCACGGCGGGCCCGCCAACGACCTGGCGCACAGCCAGGAGGAAGAGATCATGTCCCTGCAGATGAAGCACTCGGAGCATGACCCGCACCACGACATGGAGCCCCTCCGGCCCCACGACATCCTGCGGCCCGCCTGCCCGCCCGACTACACTCTGGCCCTGCGGAGGGCCCCGGACGATGTGCCCCTCATGACCCCCAACACCATCACTATGATCCCCAGCACCATCACCGGCATGCAGCCCCTCCACCCCTTCAATACCTTCCCCAGCACCGGCCACAACAACACCCTGCCCCACCCCCACTCCACCACACGCGTATAGTAAAGCTAGAGCTCCCCCTGGGGGACCGGTGGACCAACTACTACGCTCTCTGGCTCCCTCTATATGGATATCTCTCTCTCTCTTACTCTTCTGTTTCTCCGACCGTCAGCCTGCTGCCCTGATGCTGTATACTTCCTACAGTGCCACCTGTTGAGGTTAAGTGGAAGTGCAGCTGAACTGCAGGGGCAGCAGATGTTAAGGGGGGACATTGAGACATTTAGAAACTATTTTGATGGGGTCTCGTATTCTCTGACTCTGACAGCCCCCAGACCTTGCCAGAGGACAATCCTCTTACTGTGCTTTTCATTTTGTTGTTTTTTCATCCTCCTTTTTATCTGTTTCTGTGCTGTAATAGGGTTGGAGATAGTTTTTTGGGGTGTTGGGTAAAGTGACCTCTGATATATTGGAAAACCTCTATCTCTCTACTCATGTCATCTGCTTACTTGATATAGTGTTTTCTCTTTTCTACATCCATCTCTTTCCCTCTGTAGTTCTAAACCCCCCTCAAATGAACCCCTCAGCCCACCCTTAGGAATTGTTGGGAGTCTTTTTCATACAAGGCGTACAGTACATACAGTTAGCATCTATCATGAAAATATTGATATTCTGATATCGTCTTTCTACCAGCATTCTTGGTGCCAAGTACTGTGTTGTTTTCCCATAGGAGGGAACTGAGAGAGAATCAAGAGTGTGGAGCTGTATCAAGATAGCCTACTGACTGTGTTCATGAAAAGTGCCAATTTGGCCTATCTTGTGTGCTTTTTTCTTTGATTGTTTCATTGTTGCTTTCAGTTCTTTTTTTTTTGTGGAAAGAATTTTAAGTATATAGATATATAGTTATATGTAAATGTGTACAAAGAAGAAGATATATAAATGGCTTTCTCAGTGGGGGGGGGATCTATGCATGAATTATTTTTTTAAATGATGATGGGGGAAGGACACTGGATAGTCAATGTTTCCACACTTCTCCGGTTTTAAACCATTTCTATCTCTATTTCAAATGCTTTTTCTTCCTATTTTATTCTTCAAAAAACAAAAAATGGAGGCAATTAAAAAAAAACTGCACGGATGCTCCTTTGATTTGCACAATTATCCTTTACAACAAGAAAAACCTGACTGGAACAAACATGAATAAAATAATGATCATACACCTTGAATATACAACACATTGCGTATCATCACCATCCCCCATGTTCATTGCTTACTGTCTACTATTGCACTATAGACCACATGCTACCCCAACCAAATCAACTACCCCAGTAAATCAAAACAACTTTTATCCTTACAACACATTTCATACAAAGCAGGTGCAAACCAATGCGACCACATATCAGTCACACAGAGACCCCCCTCTCCCTGCTCTGCTATCATCAGGCCAGGGCCCCTGAGGGCCCCTCTTATGTAATGTGAGATATTGGTGCCACTCTAGCAGCTCTGTCTTTGTCTCGTAATAACCAGGCCATCCACTGAGCCCTGGGCCCCTGTATCTCTGTGAGTCATTATGGCAGGCATGGAAGCCATAATCTGCCACTGAAATGGCATCCTATTCCCTAGTGCACTACTTCTGGCCAGTCAGGCAAAAAGTAGTGCCTTATAGGCATTAGTGTGTTGTTTTGGACACATTTCTAGAAGTATTGGTGGCCATTATAATCTGGTCAAAAGAAGTGTACTATGTAGGGGATAGGGTGCCCTAGAGGTATTGGTGTCCATTATGCTCTGGTCAAAAGAAGTGTACTATGTAGGGGATAGGGTGCTGAAGGTAGAGATATTGAAGGTACATACAGTACTCAAGTCTTGGAGGCTCATAGAATGTTACTTTCCTAATTCTGTTAGTAGGAAGGAAAGAAAAGGACGGGCAGTTCTCACTCTCCCTCCTTCTTTCACACATTCTGTCCTATCTTCACCTCTATTTCCAGCACATGCATATTCTGTGTGCGTGCGTGGGTGTGGGTGTGTGTTTGTGTGGGTGTGTGTGTGTATGGGTGTGCGTGCGTGCGTGGGTGCGTGTGTGTGTGTGTACATACATGTCAGCACAGCTTCACCGGGGCATGGGTAATTAGAGTGCATGGAGAATGATGGAGGGAGACAGAGAGGGAGAGAGGAGAGAGAGAATGAGAGAGACAGACGTCTCAACTCAGAGGCTCATCCCCATAATGCGAACCGTACTCCAAAATAACATTTCTACAACTGCTTACACACACACATTCTATTTTCCCTATCCCTTTCTCCTTTCCTCCACCACTAACTAGGCGTAATAGCTACATGAATGTGAAGAGTTGAGTAGAACTCACATACTTTTAAACTCATAACTTTGCTGTGTACAGTCATTCAACCTTGCATCTCCTGACCCTTAATCCCTGACCCCTCACCCTGCTGACTCTGTTGCTCCCACAACCCCTTAGCTCTACTGCTGTATATGTCACTCTAAGCACACTGAGCAAGACTGGGGGTCTGTCAGCCAGGCCATGGTCTTTGATAACAAAGCTGGGAGAGGACCTTAGACCAAGAGGCAACAAAGTGATCAGTTGTTGCTGGTTTTAGTTTTTCTTTATTTTTTTTAACAGGGAAAAACACGTAAAAGTCGAGGGAAAGTCTATAGAGAACGTCCCCGACTGTAATGCTCTAATATGGCCAGTAGAGGGGGCCGAAGGGTTAATATGATTAATCCCACTGAACAGAACTGTAGAGCTGTGAGTCTGAACCCACAGTGCACTGTATCCTCTATGGGAAACCGTTAGCGACCATGTTGTGTCTATGCTTGTGTTTAGCTTCAGACTTTTTTTTCGTTTCTGTTTCATTAATACTTGAGGATTATGGAAGTTGAGGGGAGAATGTGAGAGAACACAGTGGTAGAGTCAGACTGTGTTAGCCTACTGAGAGAGACAGTGTGTGGTGGGGGAATGATCAGCTGCACAATATACTGTAACATAGACTGGACTGGGGTTATGGTCAGTGGGACCTAGAGAAGACTTAACACAAGCTGTGTTCTTGGACTAGAAGAAGAAACCTGGGAGAGAGACTCAAAGCATCCAAGTCATCATCACAACCTTAAACAAAGGGGAAAGGTTGTGAGATGTAACTGGTCAACTGGGACAGTGGACAGACTTATTTCATCGATGGGAGCAATCGGAGTCTGTCCTATGAAGAGTCGCTGTGCCATTATATCCTAGTGAACTATTTTATACTTATTCATGTGTCGCAGAGGAAACTACTACTAGTACATATACAACAAAACAGAACTTCAACCAGTAGAAGAGCGACAGAAGCTATTTATTTTTTTCTGTTCTTTTCCTCAACTATTTTATAGGTTTACACACAAGAGGGCGCCATGGTGACACACAATCACCATAACAACGTACATGTCATTCTCTGAACATTCGGAATGTGGAGGAATACATTGTTGCGTGACATAGAGACACCTCAAAAAAGAGGAGCAAAACTGTACATTTTTAAGTGTAAGAACAAACAAACAGGCAGAAATATTTGTAAATATAACGTTTCTTGTTTGTTTTTTCGAGTGAATGAAATGACTTTGTGAAAACACCAGAGACAACAGGTGCAAGTTGATAAGGGGCCACCAGCTAGTATTGTACCTTCACTGTACACCATTTGAATATATTCAGATTCTAGTTCCATTAGCCCCGTGTTGTCAGTGCAGGATGTAACCAAGTTGTGCAGAAGTGGGTAGACAATGGACATTCAGAACAAAGTCATAGAGTTGTCTATGTAGCATCTTGACTGCTAAAACCTGTGAAAGCACTAAGCAAACACTGTAGCAGGGATACTGGCGCATTCTTACCCTGTGCTGTTGTTTATATGGTCTCTCTCCCACATTCAAATGGGACAATGATAACTGCAGGCCTTTGTTAGCTGTCTACCACACCAGCATATTTGTATGATGATGCAGGATACCTTAAAGACAGAATCTGTCGTTCCCACTTCCCCCTATGGCAACTACAATGCAGGGACACTTTTACCGGAAATTAAAGTTACAGAGTGCACCTTTAAAAACAACCTTGTGACTTCTGGAGTCCGGATATTCACTCCCTGTTGACTTCCGTATTGTAGCGTAGACCCAAAATCACAGGGGGATAGAGAAACGAGGGCTTTATGTAACCTAAGATGCCTCTGATCTAGCCTAGTCCCAGATCTGGTTTTGCCCTCTTACCAACTAATACAGTCATTGTCACGACTAGGAGTTGACTAGACAGAACAAACTGGGATCTGGGAGCAAGCTACCTCTTATCCTCATGGGAAACCACATACTGCGGGTGGGTCACATGTCCCCCTGTATACACTGCGTTACGTACAATGTGTGTAGGTGTCCTGGTCATGTAGGTTGTGCTACATGACCTCATCATAAGCTATTGGTACAGCTACGCTTGCCTTCCAGGTGGAGAGGTGTGGTGGGAATGAGTTGCTTTAGCCACTGCACGCCTAGTGGCCAGACGGTTGAACTACATTACAAGACATGCATAGGTATGGACCTGGAAGTGAGTGTATAAGTGAGAGCATGTGTTAGGATAGCTAATGTATTGTGTATGCGTTAGGTGTGTACTCCATTTTGTTGTAGCCTTGGTTTGGACTGACACAGAGGGAGCAGATATCTAGTGTTAGTTTAAGATGACTTTCAAAAAATTGAACCGACCCCCCCAAAAAAAAATCCATATTGGATTTTAATGTATTATTCCTCGCACTCAGACCACGATGAGAGTCATTATTTTTGGTCCTAAACCAATTTTGTTGACGGTGTGTTGATTTTCAATGATAAATCAGTTGTTAAATGATTATAAAGCAGTTATCATAGTTTTATAGATTTGCCGGAGCGGCGCTCTGTTGGAAAAACACCTGAAATTAAAGGGTCAGTACGTAACAATGTTTCATGTAGGTGAACTTCCTGCCTTGCTTGTGACTACGTGTCATGGTTGACCTTCAAAACAAAGAAAGGTTTGTATATGTTCTGGTCGATGTACCTGAGTCCAGGTACACTGAAGCACATGACCAATAACCCTGGGAAACATTCGGAGTTGGGTGTCAGTTCGGCCTGCATAGCAACATTTGCACCTGTTGTCTTCTTTTACATTTCTTTATTGAATTAAGAAACCCAAGACTTGAGATGAAGAAAACATGTTAAAAATTCATTTCAAAAAAGAGCATTATTAAACAGGTAAAATCAAAGTATATAAACAAGGTGATGATATTTCTGTTTAGTTATGACACACTGTATGCTGTGATTCTGATGCGAGGCGCATAAAGACGTCCATAGCCAGGCTGTCGAGTACGTCTCTTCATTTACCTAATGCACCCCCTCAACTTCATTCAGAAGACTGCTTCTTCCATTAAAGCCCCACAAAAGCAAAAATGCACTTTTTCCAGCTGAAAGACAATCCCCAGAGTTTACCCATGATGTTGCACAATGATTTAAGCCAATAAAACATTGTTTTAGTCAAAGTATGATATGGGTTTGAGGTGGGAAATCCGAGGTGTCAAAGTGTTTCCCTTTGCAATGACATGCTAATACTTTTCAGACAACGTTTCTTTTCAGGGCTGGGTTTTATCACCCACCAGCATGGCATTGATTTATTTAGTTACCACCCACTAGCATGGTATTGTTTTATTTAGTTACCACCCACCCACTAGCATGGCATTGTTTTATTTAGTTACCACCCACCCACTTGCATGGCATTGTTTTATTTAGTTACCACCCACCCACTAGCATGGTATTGTTTTATTTAGTTACCACCCACCCACCAGCATGGCATTGTTTTATTTAGTTACCACCCACCCACTAGCATGGCATTGTTTTATTTAGTTACCACCCACTAGCATGGTATTGTTTTATTTAGTTACCACCCACCAGCATGGTATTGTTTTATTTAGTTACCACCCACCCACTAGCATGGTATTGTTTTATTTAGTTACCACCCACCAGCATGGCATTGTTTTATTTAGTTACCACCCACCCACTAGCATGGCATTGTTTTATTTAGTTACCACCCACCAGCAAGGCATTGTTTTATTTAGTTACCACCCACCAGCTTGGCATTGTTTTATTTAGTTACCACCCACCAGCATGGCATTGTTTTATTTAGTTACCACCCACCAGCTTGGCATTGTTTTATTTAGTTACCACCCACCAGCTTGGCATTGTTTTATTTAGTTACCACCCACCAGCTTGGCATTGTTTTATTTAGTTACCACCCACCAGCTTGACATTGTTTTATTTAGTTACCACCCACCAGCTTGACATTGTTTTATTTAGTTACCACCCACCAGCAAGGCATTGTTTTATTTAGTTACCACCCACCAGCTTGACATTGTTTTATTTAGTTACCACCCACCAGCTTGGCATTGTTTTATTTAGTTACCACCCACCAGCTTGGCATTGTTTTATTTAGTTACCACCCACCAGCTTGACATTGTTTTATTTAGTTACCACCCACCAGCTTGACATTGTTTTATTTAGTTACCACCCACCAGCAAGGCATTGTTTTATTTAGTTACCACCCACCAGCTTGACATTGTTTTATTTAGTTACCACCCACCAGCAAGGCATTGTTTTATTTAGTTACCACCCACCAGCAAGGCATTGTTTTATTTAGTTACCACCCACCAGCAAGGCATTGTTTTATTTAGTTACCACCCACCAGCATGGCATTGTTTTATTTAGTTACCACCCACCAGCATGGCATTGTTTTATTTAGTTACCACCCACCAGCTTGGCATTGTTTTATTTAGTTACCACCCACCAGCTTGGCATTGTTTTATTTAGTTACCACCCACCAGCATGGCATTGTTTTATTTAGTTACCACCCACCAGCATGGCATTGTTTTATTTAGTTACCACCCACCAGCTTGGCATTGTTTTATTTAGTTACCACCCACCAGCAAGGCATTGTTTTATTTAGTTACCACCCACCAGCAAGGCATTGTTTTATTTAGTTACCACCCACCAGCAAGGCATTGTTTTAGTTAGTTACCACCCACCAGCTTGGCATTGTTTTATTTAGTTACCACCCACCAGCTTGGCATTGTTTTATTTAGTTACCACCCACCAGCTTGGCATTGTTTTATTTAGTTACCACCCACCAGCAAGGCATTGTTTTATTTAGTTACCACCCACCAGCTTGGCATTGTTTTATTTAGTTACCACCCACCAGCTTGGCATTGTTTTATTTAGTTACCACCCACCAGCAAGGCATTGTTTTATTTAGTTACCACCCACCAGCAAGGCATTGTTTTATTTTGTTTACCTCCCTTCTAGGCCTACTGTATATAGTAGTAACCTCAAGGGGTGGGTGAGGCCAAGAGCACAAGTCTGTAGGAAGTGTTTGGAGCTGCTCAAAATAGGATATCATCAGGTCCCAGGTGGAATAAAATGAGTTTACCCTTGAATGGTATACTTAATTTTATTCCAATTTTAGGAACAACATCAAATCTTTGAGCCTAAGGGAGGATTGATAGATTTCCAATCCAATAAAATCCTTCTGCGGGCCAACATGGAGGCAAAGGCAATGACATCTAGCTGTCTGTTGGTCTATTGCTGTCTGGTTCTCCAAAAATAGCCATTTCTGCGCGAGGCTGCAACTCTATGTTATATGGTTCAGAAAGGGTTTTAAATCAATAATAGTGGACCAATAGTCTGCCAAGCGGGGACCAGAACATGTGAGTCAAGTCCGCCAAGGAGATTTTACACCAGTCACATGTACCATCAATATTTGGGTAGAATTTGGACAATCTGGCCTTACTGGAATGGATACAGTGAAGTACCTTAAACTGTATAAGGCTGAGCCGGGCACAAGAGGAGCTTTCATTTACCTGAAGGCAGGCTTTTACAGACTTTGTCACAGATCTCTCCACCAAGTTCCTTTTTCCACTCAGATCAGATTTTATTGAATGATGGGTTATCAAGGGACATGGTGATCTAAAGAATATCCCTTTAACCCGATGATAGAATTGGAAAGGTGGGGCTTTGAGTCAGATTTGGAAATACGTAAATACATTTGAATGGGGTAGATTACATTTGATAGTGAGGTCATTGAAATTGGCATAGGTGTCATCAATATAAAAGGTCAGTAAACTTAGTAGGGCCATTCATCTGCCATAGCCTAAAAGATACATCCAGTTTGCCTGGAAGGAAGAGGTGATTATTACATACAGTGCATTCAGAAAGTATTCAGACCCCTTGACTTTCCTGATCAATCTACACACAATACCCCATAATGACAAAGCAAAAATAGTTTTTATTTTTTGTATTTATTAAAAATAAAAAACAGATATCTTATTTACATACAGTTGAAGTCGGAACTTTACCTACACCTTAGCCAAATGCATTTAAACTCAGTTTTTCACAATTCCTGACATTTAATCAGAGTAAAAATTCCCTGTCTTAGGTCAGTTAAGATCACCACTTTATTTTAACAATATGAAATGTCAGAATAATAGTAGAGAGAATGATTTATTTCAGCTTTTATTTATTTCATCACATTCCCAGTGGGTCAGAAGTGTACATACACTCAGTTAGTATTTGGTAGCATTGCCTTTAAAATGTTTAACTTGGGTCAAACGTTTCAGGAAGCCTTCCACAAACTTCCCACAATAAGTTGGGTGAATGTTGGCCCATTCCTCTTGACAGAGCTGGTGTAACTGAGTCAGGTTTGTAGACCTCTTTGCTCGCACACGCTTTTTAAGTTCTGCCCACACATTTTCTATAGAATTGAGGTCAGGGCTTTGTGATGGCCAATCCAATACATTGACTTTGTCTTCCTGAAACCATTTTGCCACAACTTTGGAAGTATGCTTGGGGTCATTGTCCATTTGGAAGACCCATTTGTGACCAAGCTTTAACTTCCTGACTGATGTCTTGAGATGTTGCTTCAATGTATCCACAGAATTTTCCATCCTCATGATGCCATCTATTTTGTGCAGTGCACCAGTCCCTCCTGCAGCAAAGCACCCCCACAACATGATGCTACCACCCCCGTGCTTCACGGTTGGGATGGTGTTCTTCAACTTGCAAGCCTCCCTATTTTTCCTCCAAACATTATGGCCAAACAGTTCTACTTTTGTTTCATCAGACCAGAGGACATTTCTCCAAAAAGTATGATCTTTGTCCCCATGTGCAGTTGCAAACCGTAGTCTGGCTTTTTTATGGCAGTTTTGGAGCAGTGCCTTCTTCCTTGCTGAGTGGCCTTTCAGGTTGTGTCGATATGGGACTCATTTTACTGTGGATATAGATACTTCTGTGCCTGTTTCCTCCAGGATCTTCATAAGGCCCTTTGCTGTTGTTGATTTGCACTTTTCGCACCAAAGTACGTTCATCTCTAGGAGACAGAACGCGTCTCCTTCCTGAGCGGTATGACGGCTGGGTCGTCCCATGGTGTTTATACTTGCGTACTATTGTTTGTACAGCTGAACGTGGTACCTTCAGGCGTTTGTAAATTGCTCCCAAGGATGAACCAGACTTGTGGAGGTCCACCATTTGTTTTCAGAGGTCTTGGCTGATTTCTTTTGATTTTCCCATGATGTCAAGTAAAGAGGCACTGAGTTTGAAGGTAGGCTTTGAAATACATCCACAGGTACACCTCCAATTGACTCAAATGATGTCAATTAGCCTATCAGAAGCTTCTAATGTTAAATAATCTGTCTGTAAACAATTGTTGGAACAATTACTTGTATCATGCACAAAGTAGATGTCCTAACCGACTTGCCAAAACTATAGTTTGTTAACAATGTAAAGTTCCTGACTTCATCTTTAAGTATTCAGACCATTTGCTATGAGACTTGAAATTGAGCTCAGGTGCATCCTGTTTCCATTGATCACCCTTGAGATGTTTCTACAACTTGCCTACACACTTGTCTATATAAGGTCCCACAGTTGGCAGTGCATGTCAGAGCAAACACCAAGTAATGAGGTCGACGAAAGATTTCCGAGACAGGATTGTGTCGAGGCACAGATATGGGTAATGGTACCAAAACATTTCTGCACCATTGAAGGTCCCCAAGAACACAGCGGCCTCCATCATTCTTAAATGGAAGAAGTTTGGAACCACCAAGACTCTTCCTAGAGCTGGCCAACTGGCCAAACTGAGTAATTGGGGATGAAGGGCCATGATCAGGGAGGTGACCAAGAACCCGATTGTCACTCTGACAGAGCTCCAGAGTTCCTCTGTGGAGATGGGAGAACCTTCCAGAAGGACAACCATCTCTGCACCAATCCACCAGTCAGGCGTTTGTGGTAGAGTGGCCAGACGAAAGCCACTCTTCAGTAAAAATTCCCCGCTTGGAGTTCGCCAAAAGGCACCTAAAGGACTCAGAATGCCAAGTTTTACATCTGGAGGAAACCTGGCACCATCCCTACGGTGAAGCATGATGGTGGCAGCATCATGCTGTGGGGATGTTTTCAGCTTCGGGACAAGTCTCTGAATGTCTTTGAGTGGCCCAGCCAGAGCCCAGACTTGAACCCGATCGAACATCTCTGGAGAGACCTGAAAACAGCAGTTCAGTGACGCTCCCCATCTAACCTGACAGAGCTTGAGAGGATCTGCAGAGAAGAATGGGAGAAACTCACCAAATACAGGTGTGCCAAGCTTGTTGCGTTATACCCAGAGAGACTCGAGGCTGTAATCACTGCCAAAGATGCTTCAACAAAGTACTGAATAAAGGGTCTGAATACTTATGTAAATGTGATGTCATGACGTTGCCCTCTTTGGGTATAGCAAACCCCATCCCCCTCTCCCTGCCTCCCCCTTGCCTCCTTCAA
Organism: Oncorhynchus kisutch; assembly: GCF_002021735.2. NCBI lineage: Eukaryota > Metazoa > Chordata > Actinopteri > Salmoniformes > Salmonidae > Oncorhynchus > Oncorhynchus kisutch. The sequence goes on along the minus strand of NC_034189.2, from coordinate 19,870,628 downwards.
CTAGGCTGCTGTGGAGAGAGGTCATCAATTCCTGTGAAGATCCTGCCACATGGCCGCATAGTATAAGAGGCAGAGTACATTTTCATAGAGCACAAAGGAATTTCTTCCACCTCACAGAACTTAATGTATGAACAAATTTCATGTTCCGGAGAAAGTATAAAAGATCGGTGAAGAATCCAGCAACGAACTGGTCCGTTTGTTACAACTTGGGGAAGCTCATGGGAGACGGTGTGGCCACATTACCATAACGCTGTTTATAGAATAGCCTCAGATATTAGGTTTACATCTAATTGTTGTATAAGATCAGTAAAAATTCCCCGCTTGGAGTTCGCCAAAAGGCACCTAAAGGACTCAGAATGCCAAGTTTTACATCTGGAGGAAACCTGGCACCATCCCTACGGTGAAGCATGATGGTGGCAGCATCATGCTGTGGGGATGTTTTCAGCTTCGGGACAAGTCTCTGAATGTCTTTGAGTGGCCCAGCCAGAGCCCAGACTTGAACCCGATCGAACATCTCTGGAGAGACCTGAAAACAGCAGTTCAGTGACGCTCCCCATCTAACCTGACAGAGCTTGAGAGGATCTGCAGAGAAGAATGGGAGAAACTCACCAAATACAGGTGTGCCAAGCTTGTTGCGTTATACCCAGAGAGACTCGAGGCTGTAATCACTGCCAAAGATGCTTCAACAAAGTACTGAATAAAGGGTCTGAATACTTATGTAAATGTGATGTCATGACGTTGCCCTCTTTGGGTATAGCAAACCCCATCCCCCTCTCCCTGCCTCCCCCTTGCCTCCTTCAACTAGGCTGCTGTGGAGAGAGGTCATCAATTCCTGTGAAGATCCTGCCACATGGCCGCATAGTATAAGAGGCAGAGTACATTTTCATAGAGCACAAAGGAATTTCTTCCACCTCACAGAACTTAAGGTATGAACAAATTTCATGTTCCGGAGAAAGTATAAAAGATCGGTGAAGAATCCAGCAACGAACTGGTCCGTTTGTTACAACTTGGGGAAGCTCATGGGAGACGGTGTGGCCACATTACCATAACGCTGTTTATAGAATAGCCTCAGATATTAGGTTTACATCTAATTGTTGTATAAGATGAATGAGTGAGTATGATACTGTTTGTAAAAGTGTGTAATATGATTTTGGACTGTTTAATGTCAATTCAATTTAATGATAGTAAAGACACGACAGTGATTTCAGGTTTTTTCATAAGTTTGCAAATATGTCTAAACCTGTTTTTGGTTTGTCATTATGAGATATTGTGTGTAGCTTGATGAGGGGGAAAAACAATTTAATCCATTTTAGGATAAAGCTGTAAAGTAACAAACTGTGGAAAAAGTGAAGGGGTGTGAATACTTTCTGAATGTACTGTATAGGACCTTGAATAGAGAAATCACAGAATTGAAAATGTTCACATAATTGAGCCAGCATTTACATTCAAAATGGAATTGTCTTCAGGTGATTCTGATGTGTAAAAATCTTAGTAAAATGTTTTGAAAGTATTATTCGTTTCAATGGGACTAACTGTTAAAACACCCGAGGTTTTGTGAATTTGAGGGAGTGAGGCAGATTTGCACTTGATTGATGAGTTAGAAGTCGACCAGCATTTTCTCCATGCTCGTAAACAAAACCGCGCTTGCGGAGTAGCTGCTGCTCAGCCTTATCTGTGGATAGTATATTCTACTGAGTTTGAAGCCTATCTCTGTAAAGTTCTGGTGATGGAGAGGCAGATTATTGTTAGTCTAATTCCAGAATGGCATCGTTGTTTATTGAGAGTTTCCCAAAGTGTCAATGGAAAAATGTAATATTTTATTTGTCTCAATAAAGACATAATTCGCATTCGATAGAACGGTGCAGAATGAATTGTTCGAAAGTAAAGATGTGTTAAGTCTCCTCGGGGGGGGCGAGAGCATGGCATTGTTTATTAATCAGAAACAACTGCAAAGTCCTTCCTCATCATGAGTCGCGACTGAGCTGAGCCAAACTGCCTCTTGACGTCCCCTTGCCTGAGCCATTGGAACAAATAAAAATAGGGGGTGAAAACGTATGTTGTTTTTTTACCAGAAATGTTTTGAGTTAGTCTGTATATATATACATATATATACATCAAGAAACTTGTGAGAACCTCTGTTTTTATATTACTTTGAGGTATTAACAGACACTAGTAAATATTCCTATAATATTATGTAGTACTACTTTCTTACAGAGAAACAGACAAGCAGACTTGAGTTTATTTTCATTAAATGAAATGTGTGTTAGAATCTAAGAGAACATTGCCATTTCAGTGATGATCCTTTTCAACACTTGACTGAATCACATCAGAAATAGGGTAATAACAATGTGAGTAAGTTTATTTTGATTAAATGAAATGTGTAGGTACGTTAGAATCTAAGAGAACATTGCCATTTCAATGATGATCCTTTTCAACACTTGACTGAATCACATCAGAAATAGGGTAATAACAATGTGAGTAAGTTTATTTTCATTAAATGAAATGTGTAGGTACGTTAGAATCTAAGAGAACATTGCCATTTCAATGATGATCCTTTTCAACACTTGACTGAATCACATCAGAAATATGGTAATAACAATGTGTGGTTTGATCCGTAACAAAATTAAATGAAAATGTTAACCCTATTCACCACATAAGAACCAAATATATATATATTTTGAAATATATATAGGAACATTTTGACTCCCAAAACGTATAAGGCATGAATAAAATGCAATGAACATGTACAATTTTGAAACTTGAATTCTTTTTACTTACAGAAGTGAAGTTCTTAAGCATTTAAAAACAGATTTAGCCTCAGAGCCTAGTACCCTAGTAGGATTCATTATTTAATCAATTGCTTTCCAGCATAGCAAATAAAACCCACAATATGGCCAGACAATTATCTAAGGCCAAGTGCAGGACTGATTATCATACCAGCCACCATTCCATGGCTTTTTTATTGGTAGATTTCAAGGGCCCATGTCTTGACTGAAAACTAAGAATACTTGTTTGGTGTTTAATCTAAGAATGTTCCATGCAGTCTCTTGAGAACTATTGATGTGTCAGGACTCAGTCAAACCAAGTTAAGGCTATTGCTCTTTGAGGCAATTTAGAGAATCTCACTTGATGCTAAAAGACTCTTTGAGGCTTCTTTCTGCCTCTTCCTTTGTGATCCATTTCCAGGCAGGGGGAATATCTGCAGGCAGTGCATCATACTCTTCGGCAAAGTGCTTGTTGAATTTTGCCATCACAAATTTCCAGTAGTCCGAGGCCTGTATGCTGGAATCCGCAGGAATAAGCCAGTCAGGGTAAATGTCCCGGTATTTCTTGTAAGGATGCCACTGTCCACGTGTTTCATAGCATTTGAAGGCGCTATCACTGAACACTGAAGAGGAGCAGATGTCAGTGACAAGATTTCTTGAGCCCTCAAACCTAACACGACCAAGTCCCTCTGGTCGATGTATTGAGGCACTGTGGTCTGTGTGGGCTTTTCCTCCTGACTCGCACGGTGCCTTGCAGAATGGACACTGCTTCCCACAGCCAAACACTTTTGTGAACAGCTCGTTCTGTGGCTTGATGTTCTGTCTTTCCAATTTCGTTTTCACATCTTTTGCTCTTTGGAACTCTTCTCTCAGCGACTGTTCCATATCCACTACAGATATTTTAAGCCAGTGGGCAAACGATTCCTGGTTGGAATTGTTCAGGATCATGGTGGCTTCCAATGCATCTTGGGGAAGCACCAGCTTCTCTCCTAGGAGGCTGCATATGTCATTAATGAATTCCTTTATGTTGCCCTTCTCATTCATCTGTGCTTTTGTGAGTGCCTCAGTGATGAGACTGATGATCCCTTTGAGTTGACAGTCTTCCAAATCAAACATTTTGTTTCCTTGTGAGAAGCGCTTCAAGATTTCATCCAAAATCCAATTCTTGACAAAGCCTTCGTAGTCACAAATGTAGCTCACATAGTTAGCAAAGTTGAATTCTGACAGTAGTTGCTTCAAGATAGAGGACTGGAAAAATGTCCGAGAGCTGAATTGAAAGGCATTCTGTCCCGTCAGCATTACATCAACAATTTCCAGACCCAGGGAACTGGCAACATAGGCTTTTACTGCTGGTTTAAGACACAGGGTGGTGAACTGCTCAGCTTTCTTCTGACACTGATCTTGTCCACTGATCAAGTCTTTGAAGTCTTCCAAGTATTTATCTTTGAACTGTTCAAGGCACAAACGAGGATTATTGTCAGTTATGAACTTTTCATGCAGATTCTGAAAGGTCCTGGCTGCAAACCCACAAATATTCAATTTGATGTTCAGTTCAAATTTGAGGCTTGTGTCAAGTTGTTTGTTGGCATCCAGCTTCTCTTCAATCATGTGCAGAATCTCTTGTATGTATGTTTCATGGTAGTCTGTTTTCTTTTGGACCTTCTCGAACACAAACTCTTTGCATTTGGCTATAAGGTTGTCTGCCATGGCCTGGGTTTTTCTTGTGTGCTCATCCATGTACAAACCCTTTAATAATCTCTTGAAAAACCCCTGTGGAGTGACTATGAAGGGTTCTTCTCCATGATCTTTAAGTTTCACTTGGTTCAGCTTTTCATTCACTGAACCTCCCTTCTGCACCATGTTAGACCGAAGCTGGTTGAAAACATCACTCGAAACATCTCGTGGCCGCAATCCTTCAAAGTTGGATAGCTCATACACGGTTTCCTCCCATACCTTTTCAAATTCTCTATCAAGGTCCTTCTCTGACCGCTCAGAATGGCTTTTTCTGCAGTTCTCAAGCAAGTTCAGCACTTTTTTCTCCATCACGGCTGTGTGGTTCTTCTTGATTGTGTCAAGCTTGATCATTCCTTTTCGAATCTCAAAAGCAGCTTCCAGTTTACTCATTATAGAGTTTTCCATCTCCCTTTTCAAACCTTTGGTGCTGTTTGCAAAATCCTCTCTGTATCTCTCCACAAGATGGACATGGCCCTCTGTCTGTTCGAAGTACTTGGTCAGGTTGTCAAGAATGGTCTTCTCCCATTTGACAAGTTCCGTTGAGGCTTCCATTTTCAATTTGCTGTGAAAATCCCTCATGTTGTCCATCTGGTATTTCATTGCAACTGTCCCAAAGTTGGAAATCCTTGTTTCAGCATTTGTTGTCCATGTGTGCATGTGCTTTTTGAATGACCATTCCCACTTACTGAACTCAATGCACAACTTCATGTAGGCATCAGCCACCAGGCTGTTTCTGAAGCTGAAGATGAAGTTTTCATACTTCACAGCATTCCAAAGGCTTTTTGTCCACTCCAGAAAGTCCATGATGTTCCCAGGGGCCTCACAGTCCTGGAAAACCTTGATCATGTTCTTTTTGAACTCGTAGACGGACTCGCTGTACCCGGCGCTGACAGGTGCCATTGGAGGGTTACCATGCCAAAGTCCAGGGATGTACCAGTTACCAGTCTCTGGGTTGTACTCCATCACATCTGTGAAGATCTTGTTCTCTTCCTTTTTTTCCATTCTGGCTGCTGCTTGGGTCATCTCGTTCAATTGCTCCAAGAGCATCTTCCGGTCTCTCATGTTCTTGTCGTGTGCCGAGACATCTGCCACATTCTGGTGGACAAACAGACACTTGGGCTTCTTTCCCACCTCTTTCATTCGAAGAAAAGCATGGACAACAATTTGAAGGATGTCCTTCATGTCGGTCGAATTCTCCATGGCAATATTGACAATTGTGACATCACTCAGCCCAACAACTAGAGTGGCTAGCTCATTGTCGTGCTCATAGCTGTCATTCAGCTGTGCCAGCTCTGGCGACTTCAGTCCTTCTGTGTCGATGATCACTAAAAAATCGCAGTTCAGCTCCTTTTTAAAGTCGTCTTTGACTTTGATGAGAAGCATGAAGGCCCCTCTTGTGCATCTGCCGCTACTGACTGCGAACTGCACTCCAAACATAGTGTTCAGTAGAGTGGACTTTCCTGTGCTCTGAACACCTAGAACAGTTACCACCAGGATCTTGTTCTTCGGCTGCACTAAGACATTGAGCTGATGCAGTACATCACTCACCCATCTCAGAGGTATGTTGGACGCGTCTCCGTCCACCAGCTCCAGAGGAAACCCATCCAGAAGCAGCTCAGCACATAGTCTGGGCAGGTGCTGCATTTGTTGCCGTGACACATCAGTTTCTCTGAGTAAGACAGAAGACTCATAAAGTTGACCCATTTCACGTAGGAAATGCTCGGTTCCCAAAGAACTGTTTGAAATCTGTCTGTCAAGGTCTGCAATTTCTTCTTTGTTTTCAGAGGAGTTCTGGCACTTCTCTTTGTACTGCTCTCTGAGGCCAGACAAGTTTCTACGAGACAGATTGTCCAGGTTCATTCGCATCCATTTCAAGAAGTAGGACCTTTCTAGCCCTGTCCTTGACATTGCATTTATGAAGCAAGACATCGCACCTGATATGTCATAGTTTCTCTGCTTTTTCCTGAGTTGTATCTTCTGTGATTGGAGATCACTTTTATACATCTCTATGTTCTGATTCCTAGCTTTCCGCAGTCTGCATTCCTCCTTCTCTAGACGTGCCAGCTCCTTCCAGACCTGTCCTTGCAAGGGAAGCTGACTGTCCTTATACTGTGGTGTGTCATGTATGTTTGAAGTAATTGCATCAGCATTTTGCTTTGCACTTTGACATTCTTGGCAGTCCTCGTCAACCAAAATCCCAAGATTGTGTGCCACTTCAGCCATCTGCTCCAATGCCATTTTGGACTTTGAACTCTTGATCACCTGACCAACTGCATTTTGCAGCTTCTTCACAAAGTCTGCATCATTCATCTGTTTGTTCTTCAGGATGACGTTGCTCGTCTTCAAGTTTAGCTCTTTGGCGGTTTTCTTCAAAGCATCAATGCTGAAGCTCTTGCTCTGTAGGTTACCCACTAGAAAAAGCTGTGCCTTGGTGTTTTGGCTGGCTAGTAGCTTGTAGTTGTTGTCCAGGTTGTCAAAGAACACAAAGACTGCTGCGGAAGTCTGACAAAGAAAGGAGTACTGGGTCTCAAACAAACTGATGTCCCCTCTCAGATTAGCTACAGCGACAGGTTCACCAAAGATGTCAATGTTCTTGTTCCCACAGGGAAGGTACCAGGTTATCTCAACTAATCCATTGGATATCCTCCTTGGACTATCACCACACTCCATGTCATGGTGGACAAACGTATCGTGATACTGTTGGGGATTACTCAGAAGCTTGTTCAGAATCTGCGACTTGGACAGAGAGCACTCACCCAATCTAACAAAAGAGACCATGGGGAGGTCAGAGAGAACAATCCTGTCTTCAACAAATCCTCTTGGGTCTGACAATGAATGAGGTCTAAACTTCTTGATAATGTCTCGCATTGCCCAAAGCATCAGCATGCACTGTTTTGTGTCACAATTGGGGAGAAGTAGGGGCACAGAAAACTGACACATTGACATTTTCAAGACCATCTCTTGCTGCAGAAAACCATTAGAGCACAGAAAGAGAGCAGTAACAACGTCTAAGGGGTTTACAACATTATTAGAGTCCATGTTATCAACCAGACTCTCCAGATCTAGCTCTATGTTGCAAAATGAAGCATCACAACTTTCCTCGCCTCCTGATGAGATGCATTTCACACTCCTAGCTGTTACATTAACCATCATTAACCTCTTCAAGAAAGTCCATGGTAGGGCTGAGAGAGTCTGAGCGGGTTCATCTGTGACGGTCTTATCATCGATCTGCAGCACGGTGCTCAGGGCGAGCTTCTCTGTGTAGTGTTTCTCCAACCCCAGGTTTAGCAGCAAGCTCTCCAGGTGGATTTCTGTGGGGGGAAAGAAAGAGATATTTGATCAGGTGAATTTAATAAATATTTTTTTCATTAAATCTGTAAAGCACAACCCTTATTTTATAGATGACATATCAGAACAGGGGTAGACTGGCCATCTGCCATTTCGAAAAAATGCCAGCTGGTCCATTTTGAGCTCAGTGGGCCGGTCTAGTTATCATTATCTGGCTTATACTGTGTGCCTCAAAGAATTATGAAAAGGAAAACACGAATATATCTTAATTAGATAAGTATTCACCCCCGAGTAAATACCATGTTAGAAACACATTTGGCAGCATTTACAACTGTGAGTCTTTTTGGGTAAGTCTATGGGCTTTGCACACCTGGGTTGTAGAATATTTGCCCATTCTTCAAGCTCTGTCAAGTTGGTTGTTGATAATTGCTAGACAGTCATTTTCAAGTATTGCCAATGATTTTCAAATAGATTTAAGTCAAAACTTTAACTTGGCCATTTTGGAACATTCAACGTCGTCTTGACGTTGAATGTGGCCTTGTGTTTTAGATTATTGTCCTGCTGAAAGGTGTATTTGTCTCCCAGTGTCTGTTGGAAAGCGGACTGAACATGGTTTTCCTTTAGGATTTTGTACGTGCTTAGCTCCATTCTGTTTCTTTTTATCCTGATGACAAGCATACCCAAACAGGATGCATGTTTTGGAATATTTGTCTTCTGTAAAGACTTCCTTCTTTTCACTTTGTCATTTAGTTGAGTATTGTGGAGTAACTATAATGTTGTTGATCCATCCTCAGTAGTCTCCTATCACAGCCATTAAACTGTTTTAAAGTCACCATTGTCCTTATGGTGAAATCCCTGAGTGGTTCCCTTCCTCTCTGGCAACTAAGTTAGGTAGGACGCCTGTATCTTTGTAGTGACTGGGTGTATTGTACACCATCCAAAGCCAAATTAATAATTTTAGGCTAATGTTAACCACTATTATTGCACACAGAGTGAGTGCTAGTTAAAACTTTTATATGAAGAACAATTCTCATTTAGAAGGCTAACATCACGTTACATTTTTTCACAAATAGTTTAATATTTACTCATTCATTTTATCCAACATCTATATGTAAATCTGATAATTGAAAAGTGTACACAAACAGATACAGTAATGAGATCACCAAATGAAACACTCATCATGACTGTCCTTTAAGTGTCCACACCACTCCCACATTCTCAAAAATAGAAATATTGTTTAATTATTCAAACTTTTGATGTGCAAAGGTCTCTCTGTGTTCCACAGTTTACATTCCAATCTCAAACACTACAGAGCATAGGGGCAGCGTATTTTACGACCGGCTTACAGCCGACTTCCTGCTCTCCCCCTCTATGAGAGAGAGCACGCTGTAGAGCAGACCCACTGTAACCTGATCCTTCTAACAGTCACAGGAGAGTTATGACAAGTACCGACAGGATGCACTGTGTCACTGTGTGTAGACAGCCTGGTCTCATAAACTGGATGCACTGTGTCACTGTGTGTGACGAATGCAGAGAAAAGCTCAAACCAAGTTCTCACCCCACTGGATTCTGCATTTATATGCCATAGCTTGCACATAACCGAACACTATTTTATATGTCAAGACAAAGTTTAGGGTGTGACTTCTCATAAATGTTCATCTGTTTCCCAGAACTGCCTGTTGGTCTATTGTTGAGCGGCTGGTCTCACCCCCCCCCCCCCTCCATTATTGCTTAACACATTGCATTGGTGTCAACCATACTTTTATTCAGTCAAATCCAGCTGAACCCAGTTATATCTGTTGTAAATGTTTTTTTTATCGTAACAAACTGTGTCTAAAGTTTCATGATATATATTTGAGACTTTAACAGTTAACATGGACATGGGAGGAGATCCTGGATGGTAAGAGACCCTGGAGGCAGGCTGGGGAGTATCGCCGCACACGGGAGGAACTGGAGGCAGGCTGGGGAGTATCGCTGTCCACGGGAGGAACTGGAGGCTGGCTGGGGAGTATCGCCGTCCACGGGAGGAGTTGGAGGCAGGCTGGGGAGTATCGCCGTCCACGGGAAGAACTCGAGGCAGGCTGGGGAGTATCGCCGTCCACGGGAGGAACTGGAGGCAGGCTGGGGAGTATCGCCGTCCACGGGAGGAACTGGAGGCAGCTAAGGCGGAGCGGCAACAGTATGAGGGAACACGGCTGGCAAGGAAGGCAGCCCCCAAAACATTTTGGAGGAAGGCACACGGGGAGTGTGGCTGAATCAGGTTGGAGACCTGAGCCAACTCTCCATGCTTCCCGAGCATTGACTGGTTCTTGGTACCAGTACCCCCTGTATATAGCCTCGCTACTGTTATTTTACTGCTGCTCTTTAATTATTTGTTATTTACATGTTTTACTTTTCTATTTTTTACTTAACACTTATTTTTCTTAAAACTGCATTGTTGGTTAAGGTCTTGTAAGTAAGCATTTCAATGTAAGGTCTACACTTGTTGTATTCGGCGCATGTGACAAATACATTTTGATTTGATTTGATACAAGAGATGAAGGCGAGCCTTGAAATGAGTGTTGAGAAAGCCGCAACAGTTGAAAAATAAACTAAAAAGTCGAAGGGTACAGTTAATGTTATCGAAGCTGACGATAATGAACCTAAAAAAAGAGAGCAAGTTGTTAAGAGAACTTGTTATACAGACTAGATCAATGCACGAAAATCAGGTGAATTCATGATTAAAGCGGTGCAGATCCCAGGCGATATACTGTTGACCAAATTTAGGGCATCGATACAAGTGCCAATCATTGCCAAATTCACACCCTTTAAAGATGAAATATTGGTTAAAAGCCGGGGCAAAAAACTTGCCGGCTTTCAAAAAGGCCTGAACGATCCGTTCCCAAAGGAAATAGCAGAACGACGCAAAGTACTGTACCCATCTTCAAAGACAATAGACTAAAAGGCAGACGAGTAGCTCTCATAGTCAACAAGCTATACATACATCGATAACTGTTTCAAGAAACCAAGACCACTCCATGGCTATTCAAAATGAAATGGAAATCAAAACCTATCAATGGTAGGGATTGTAATGTAGAAAAATAAATATTTAAAAAATACAATTTATAAAGAAACTACACAGTGCATTCAGAAAGTATTCAGACCCCTTCACTTTTTCCATATTTTGTTAAGTTACAGCTTTATTCTAAAAATGATTAAATAGTTTTTTCTCCCTCATCAATCTACACACAATAACACATAATGAAAAAGCAAAAACAGGTTCATTTTAATACATTCGCAAATGTAAAAAATGACATAGCACATTTACATTCAGACCCTTTACTCGGTACGTTGTTAAAGGCACACCTGTATTTGGTGTGCCTTTATCACTGCAGATCCTCACAAGCTCTGTCAGGTTGGATGGGGGGTGTCGCTGCAGAGCTATTTTCAGGTCTCTCCAGAGATGGGCCACTCAAGGATATTCAGAGACTTGTCATGAAGCCACTCCTGAGTTGTCTCGGCTGTATAATTAGGGTCGCTATCCTGTTGGAAGGTGAACATTGGCCCCAGTCTGAGGTACTGAGCACTGAGGAGCAGATTTTCATCAAGGATCTCTCTGTACTTTGCTCTGTTCATCTTTGCCTTGATCCTGACTAGTCTCCCAGTCCATGCCACTGAAAAACATGCCCACAGCATGATGCTGCCACCACCATGCTTCACCGTAGGGATGGTGCCAGATTTCTTCCAGACATGAAGCTTGGCATTCAGGTCAAAGAGTTCAATCTTGGTTTTATCAGACCAGAGAATCTTGTTTTTCATGGTTTGAGAGTCTTTAGGTGCCTTTTGACAAACACCAAGCGAGCTGTCATGTGCCTTTTACTGAGGAGTGGCTTCAGTCTGGCCGCTCCATGATAATGGCCTCATTGGTGGAAAGCTGCAGAGGAACTCTAGAGCTCTGTCAGAGTGAACATCGGGGTTCTTGGCCACATTGCTGACCATGACCCATCTCCCCCAGATTGTTCAGTTTGGCTGGGCAGCCAGCTCTAGGAAGAGTCTTGGTGGGCCTTGACACAATCCTGTCTCGGAACTCTATGGACAATTCCTTCGACCTCATGGCTTGGTTTTTGCTTTGACATGCACTGTCAACGGTGGGACTTTTTATAGACAGGTGTGTGCCTTTCCCAAATGTTTTTATGGAAACCCAAAGGAATCATACCTATCCGCCCCAGTGACTTTCCATGTCACCTTTACACATACAGTTGAAGTCGGAAGTTTACATACACTTAGGTGGAGTCATTAAAACATGTTTTTCAACCACTCCACAAATGTCTTGTTAACAAACTATAGTTTTGGCAAGTCGGTTAGGACATATTTTCCAACAATTGTTTACTGACAGATTATTTCATTTATAATTCACTGTATCACAATTCCAGTGGGTCAGAAGTTTACATACACTAAGTTGAATGTGCCTTTAAACAGCTTGGAAAATTCCAGAAAATTATGGCATGGCTTTAGAAGCATCTGATAGCATAATTGACAGAATTTGAGTCAATTGGAGGTGTGCGGCTTGCTATAGACCACCCTCTGCCCCCAGCTGTACCCTGGACACCATATGTGAATTGATTGCCCCTATCTATCTTCAGAGCTCGTGCTGCTACATGACCTAAACTGGGACATGCTTAACACCCCGGCCATTCATCAATCTAAGCTTGATGTCCTCAATCTCACACAAATGATCAATGAACCTACCAGGTACAACCCCAAATCCGTAAACATGGGCACCCTCATAGATATCATCCTAACCAATTTGCCCTCCAAATACACCTCTGCTGTTTTCAACCAAGATCTCAGCGATTACTGCCTCATTGCCTGCTTCCATAATGGGTCTGCAGTCAAACTACCACCCCTCATCACTGTCAAACTCTCCCTAAAACACTTCAGCGAGCAGGCCTTTCTAATCGACCTGGCCCGGGTATCCTGGAAGGATATTGACCTCATCCCGTCAGTAGAGGATGCCTGGTTATTCTTTAAATGTGCCTTCATCACCATCTTAAATAAACATGCCCCATTCAAAAAATGTAGAACCCTTTGTTCACTCCAGACCTGACTGCCCTTGACCAGCACAAAAACATCCTGTGGCGTACTGCATTAGCATCGAATAGCCCCTGTGATATGCAACTTTTCAGGGACGTTAGGAACCAATATGCACAGGCACTTAGGAAAGCACAGGCTAGCCTTTTCAAACAGAAATTTGCAGCCTGTAACACAAACTCAAAAGAGTTCTGGGACACTAAAGTCCATGGAGAAAAAGAGCACCTCCTCCCAGCTGCCCACAGCTCTGAGGGTAGGAAACACTGTCACCACCGATTTATCCACAATAATTGAGAATTTCAATAAGCATTTTTCTACGGCTGGCCATGCTTTCCACCTGGCTACCCCTACCCCGGTCAACTGCGCTGCACCCTCCACAGCAACTCGCCCAAGCCTTCCCCATTTCTCCTTCACCCAAATCCAGTTAGCTGATGTTCTGAAAGAGCTGCAAAATCTGGACCCCTACAAATCAGCTGGAATAGACAATCTGGACCCTCTCTTTCTAAAATGATCTGCCGAAATTGTTGCAACCCCTATTACTTGCCTGTTCAAGCTCTCTTTCGTATTGTCTGAGATTCCCAAAGATTGGAAAGCTGCCGCGATCATCCCCAGCTTCAATTCCATACAACTCTCTTTCTGTGGCCTCCAACTGCTCTTAAATGCAAGTAAAACTAAATGCATGGTCTTCAACCGATCGGGGCCGCACCTGCCCGCCCGTCCAGCATCACTACTCTGGATGGTTCTGACTAAGAATATGCGGACAACTACAAATACCTAGGTGTCTGGTTAGACTGTAAACTGTCCTTCCAGACTCACATTAAGCATCTCCAATCCTAAATTAAATCTAGAATCGGCTTCCTATTTCGTAACAAAGTCTCCTTCACTAATGCTGCCAAACATACCCTCGTAAAATGACCATCCTACCAATCCTCGACTTCGGCAATGTCATTTGCAAAATAGCCCCCAACACGCTACTCAACAAATTTGATGCAGTCTATCACAGTGCCATCCGTTTTGTCAGCAAAGCCCCATATACTACACACCACTGTGACCTCTACGCTCTCGTTGGCTGGCCCTCGCTTCATACTCGTTGCCAAATCCACTGGCTCCAGGTCATCTACAAGTCTTTGCTAAGTAAAGCTCCGCCTTATTTCAGCTCACTGGTCACTATAGCAGCACCCAGCACACGCTCCAGCAGGTATATCTCACTGGTCACCCCCAAAGCCATTTCCTCCTTTGGTCGCCTTTCCTCCCAGTTCTCTGCTGCCAATGACTGGAACGAACTGCAAAAATCACTGAAGCTGGAGACTCATATCTCCCTCATTAGCTAAGCACCAGCTGTCAGAGCAGCTCACAGATCACTGCACCTGAACATAGCCCATCTGTAAATAGCCCATCCAACTATCTCATCCCCTTACTGTATTTATTTATTTATTTATCTTGCTCCATTGCACCCCAGTATCTCTACTTGCACATTCATATTCTGCACATCAACCACTCCAGTGTTTAATTGGTATATTGTAATTACTTCGCCAACATGGCCTATTTATTGCCTTACTCCCTTATCTTACTTAATTTGCACACACTGTATATAGACTTTTTCTACTGTATTATTGACTGTATGTTTGTTTATTCCATGTGTAACTCTGTGTTGTTGTATGTGTCGAACTGCTTTGCTTTATCTTGGCCAGGTCGCAGTTGTAAATGAGAACTTGTTCTCAACTAGCCTACCTGGTTAAATAAAGGTGTTCTCAACTAGCCTACCTGGTTAAATAAAGGTGTTCTCAACTAGCCTACCTGGTTAAATAAAGGTGTTCTCAACTAGCCTACCTGGTTAAATAAAGGTGTTCTCAACTAGCCTACCTGGTTAAATAAAGGTGTTCTCAACTAGCCTACCTGGTTAAATAAAGGTGTTCTCAACTAGCCTACCTGGTTAAATAAAGGTGTTCTCAACTAGCCTACCTGGTTAAATAAAGGTGTTCTCAACTAGCCTACCTGGTTAAATAAAGGTGTTCTCAACTAGCCTACCTGGTTAAATAAAGGTGTTCTCAACTAGCCTACCTGGTTAAATAAAGGTGTTCTCAACTAGCCTACCTGGTTAAATAAAGGTGTTCTCAACTAGCCTACCTGGTTAAATAAAGGTGTTCTCAACTAGCCTACCTGGTTAAATAAAGGTGTTCTCAACTAGCCTACCTGGTTAAATAAAGGTGTTCTCAACTAGCCTACCTGGTTAAATAAAGGTGTTCTCAACTAGCCTACCTGGTTAAATAAAGGTGTTCTCAACTAGCCTACCTGGTTAAATAAAGGTGTTCTCAACTAGCCTACCTGGTTAAATAAAGGTGTTCTCAACTAGCCTACCTGGTTAAATAAAGGTGTTCTCAACTAGCCTACCTGGTTAAATAAAGGTGTTCTCAACTAGCCTACCTGGTTAAATAAAGGTGTTCTCAACTAGCCTACCTGGTTAAATAAAGGTGTTCTCAACTAGCCTACCTGGTTAAATAAAGGTGTTCTCAACTAGCCTACCTGGTTAAATAAAGGTGTTCTCAACTAGCCTACCTGGTTAAATAAAGGTGTTCTCAACTAGCCTACCTGGTTAAATAAAGGTGTTCTCAACTAGCCTACCTGGTTAAATAAAGGTGTTCTCAACTAGCCTACCTGGTTAAATAAAGGTGTTCTCAACTAGCCTACCTGGTTAAATAAAGGTGTTCTCAACTAGCCTACCTGGTTAAATAAAGGTGTTCTCAACTAGCCTACCTGGTTAAATAAAGGTGTTCTCAACTAGCCTACCTGGTTAAATAAAGGTGTTCTCAACTAGCCTACCTGGTTAAATAAAGGTGTTCTCAACTAGCCTACCTGGTTAAATAAAGGTGAAATTAAACCAATTTAAAAATAAAAGTACCTTCCTTCAAACTCAGTGCCTCTTTGCTTGACATCATGGGAAAATCAGCCAAGACCTCAGGAAAATCATTTGTAGACCTCCACAAATCTGGTTCATCCTTGGGAGCAATTTCCAAATGCATGAAGGTACAACGCTCATCTGTACAAACAATAGTACGCAAGTATAAACACAATGGGACCACGCAGCCGTCATACCGCTGAGGAAGGAGACTCATTCTGTCTGCTAGAGATGAATGTACTTTGGTGCGAAAAGTGCCAATCAATCCCAGAACAACAGCGAAGGACCTTGTGAAGATGGAGGAAACAGGTACAAAGGTATCTATATCCACAGTAAAACGAGTCCTATATCAACATAACCTGAAAGGCCGCTCAGCAAGGAAGATG
Source organism: Oncorhynchus kisutch (assembly GCF_002021735.2). NCBI lineage: Eukaryota > Metazoa > Chordata > Actinopteri > Salmoniformes > Salmonidae > Oncorhynchus > Oncorhynchus kisutch. The sequence goes on along the minus strand of NC_034189.2, from coordinate 19,854,489 downwards.
CCACTGCTCCCAAACCGCCATTAAAAAAAATCTAGAATACGGTTTGCAACTGTACATGGGGACAAATATCGTACTTTTTGGAGAAATGTCCTCTGGTCTGATGAAACAAAAATAGAACTGTTTGGCCATAACGACCATCGTTATGTTTGGGGGAAAAAGGGGGTGGCTTGCAAGCCGAAGAACACCATCCCAAATGTGAAGCACGGGGGTGGCAGCAGCATATTGTGGGGGTGCTTTGCTGCAGGAGGGACTGGTGCATGTCACAAAATAGATGCATCATGAGGATGGAAAATTATGTGGATATATTGAAGCAACATCTCAAGACATCAGTTAAAGTTAAAGCTTGGTCGCAAATTGGTCTTCCAAATGGACAATGACCCCAAGCATACTTCCAAAGTTGTGGCAAAATGGCTTTAGGACAACAAAGTCAAGGTATTGGAGTGGCCATCACAAAGCCCTGACCTCAATCCTATCGAAAATGTGTGGGCAGAACTGAAAAAGCGTGTACGGGCAAGGAGGCCTACAAACCTGACTCAGTTACACCAGCTCTGTCAGGACGAATGAGCCAAAATTCACCCAACTTATTGTGGGAAGCTTGTGGAAGGCTACCCAAAACGTTTGACCAGAGTTAAACAATTTAAAGCCAATGCTACCAAATACTAATTGAGTGTATGTGAACTTCTGACCCACTGGGAATGTGATGAAAGAAATAAAATATTAAATAAATAGTTGTCTCTACTTTAATTCTGACATTTCACATTTTTCAAATAAAGTGGTGATCCTAACTGACCTAAGACTGGGCATTTTTACTAGGATTAAATGTCAGGAATTGTGAAAAACTGAGTTTAAATGTATTTGGCTAAGGTGTATGTAAACTTCCGACTTCAACTGTACCCCTGCGTGCTCTGTCATTGTGCTGAGACAGCGCAGCGGAGATACAGATTTTGCGCCAACCTGTCACTTAATCATTTGGATCTTTTTGCTCTATATATAGGAACATAAAACTAAAACTGAGGGGGCACAAGTTTCAACAGAGGGGGCTAAGCCCCCTTTTGCCCCCTTGTGGAGCCGGGTAAAGTTCACACATTATTGCAGGAATCATACTTGAGTAAAAGTAAATATAGCCTACCTTATAGCCTAAAATACTACTTGAGTAAATGTCTAAAAGTATTTGGTATTAAATATAATTATCAAAAGTAAATTAAATTGCTCAAATAATATACTTAAGTATCAAAAATATTAATAATTTCACATTCCTTATATTAAGCAAACCAGACAGCACAATTTTCTTGTTTTTTAAATTTATGGATAGCCAGGGGCACACTCCAACACTGGCATAATTTACAAAATAAATCCGCCAGATGAGAGGCAGTACGGATGACCTGGGACATTCTCTTGGCAAGTGTTTGAATTGGACCATTTTCCTGTCCTGCCAAGCATTCGAAATCCAAAGGACTTTTTGGTGTATGGAGTAAAAGGGAAATGTATGGAGTAAAAGGGAAATGTATGGAGTAAAAGGGAAATGTATGGAGTAAAAGGGAAATGTATGGAGTAAAAAGTACATCATTTTCTTTTTAACCTTTATTTAACTAGGCAAGTCAGTTAAGAACAAATTCTTATTTACAGTGACGGCCTACCCCGGAAAAACCCGGAGGACACTGGGCCAATTGTGCGCCGCCCTATGGGACTCCCAATCATGGCCGGTTGTGAAACAGCCTGGAAACGAACCAGGGTCTGTAGTGACACTTCTAGCACTGAGATGAAGTGCCTTAGACTGCTGCGTCACTCGGGAGCCCTATAAGAATGTTGTGGAGTAAAAGTGAAAGTAGTCAAATATAAAAATAGGAAAGTACAGATACCCTCAAAAACGACTTAAGTAGTAATTTAAAGTATTTTAGTTTAGTACTTTATACCACTGCATTCTAGTCAACACAATGTGCCACGCCAATCTCGCCACAGTGGAGTAAAAGGGAAATGTATGGAGTAAAAGGGAAATGTATGGAGTAAAAGGGAAATGTATGGAGTAAAAGGGAAATGTATGGAGTAAAAGGGAAATGTATGGAGTAAAAGGGAAATGTATGGAGTAAAAGGGAAATGTATGGAGTAAAAGGGAAATGTATGGAGTAAAAGGGAAATGTATGGAGTAAAAGGGAAATGTATGGAGTAAAAGGGAAATGTAGGCCCTCGGATCTTTATTTGTATTTTTTTGGAACTCATTTGGGTAATCAACTTATTGTTGAGAGATAGAATAGTAGTAAACACAAAGTAGGTGCAATTTCGAAATTTGCTTGTGCATCAGAAATGTTATTTTTTTATGTCAGTCACCGACAGTCACTGAATTAGTCCATGTCAGCTAAACATTTTTAGATTGGTAAAGCCCCGGGATACCCAAGGATGGGCAACTGGCGGCCCTCCGTTTTGTAGCCCTGCGGATCAATTTCCCAAAAGAATAATAACAACCCAAAAAAATTTTAAATGAATTTGGGGAGGGGAACTTAGTCGATGTCTTAACTTAAAATCAAATCAAATCAAATTTATTTGTCACATACACATGGTTAGCAGATGTTAATGCGAGTGTAGCGAAATGCTTGTGCTTCTAGTTCCGACAATGCAGTAATAACGAACAAGTAATCTAACTAACAATTCCAAAAAAAACTACTGTCTTATACACAGTGTAAGGGGATAAAGAATATGTACATAAGGATATATGAATGAGTGATGGTACAGAGCAGCATAGGCAAGATACAGTAGATGATATCGAGTACAGTATATACATATGAGATGAGTATGTAAACCAAGTGGCATAGTTAAAGTGGCTAGTGATACATGTATTACATAAGGATGCAGTCGATGATATAGAGTACAGTATCTACGTATGCATATGAGATGAATAATGTAGGGTAAGTAACATTATATAAGGTAGCATTGTTTAAAGTGGCTAGTGATATATTTACATCATTTCCCATCAATTCCCATGATTAAAGTGGCTGGAGTAGAGTCAGTGGCATTGACAGTGTGTTGGCAGTAGCCACTCAATGTTAGTGGTGGCTGTTAAACAGTCTGATGGCCTTGAGATAGAAGCTGTTTTTCAGTCTCTCGGTCCCAGCTTTGATGCACCTGTACTGACCTCGCCTTCTGGATGACAGCGGGGTGAACAGGCAGTGGCTCGGGTGGTTGATGTCCTTGATGATCTTTATGGCCTTCCTGTAGCATCGGGTGGTGTAGGTGTCCTGGAGGGCAGGTAGTTTGCCCCCGGTGATGCGTTGTGCAGACCTCACTACCCTCTGGAGAGCCTTACGGTTGAGGGCGGTGCAGTTGCCATACCAGGCGGTGATACAGCCCGCCAGGATGCTCTCGATTGTGCATCTGTAGAAGTTTGTGAGTGCTTTTGGTGACAAGCCGAATTTCTTCAGCCTCCTGAGGTTGAAGAGGCGCTGCTGCGCCTTCTTCACGATGCTGTCTGTGTGAGTGGACCAATTCAGTTTGTCTGTGATGTGTATGCCGAGGAACTTAAAACTTGCTACCCTCTCCACTACTGTTCCATCGATGTGGATGGGGGGGTGTTCCCTCTGCTGTTTCCTGAAGTCCACAATCATCTCCTTAGTTTTGTTGACGTTGAGTGTGAGGTTATTTATTGACACCACACTCCGAGGGCCCTCACCTCCTCCCTGTAGGCCGTCTCGTCGTTGTTGGTAATCAAGCCTACCACTGTTGTGTCGTCCGCAAACTTGATGATTGAGTTGGAGGCGTGCGTGGCCACGCAGTCGTGGGTGAACAGGGAGTACAGGAGAGGGCTCAGAACGCACCCTTGTGGGGCCCCAGTGTTGAGGATCAGCGGGGAGGAGATGTTGTTGCCTACCCTCACCACCTGGGGGCGGCCCGTCAGGAAGTCCAGTACCCAGTTGCACAGGGCGGGGTCGAGACCCAGGGTCTCGAGCTTGATGACGAGCTTGGAGGGTACTATGGTGTTGAATGCCGAGCTGTAGTCGATGAACAGCATTCTCACATAGGTATTCCTCTTGTCCAGATGGGTTAGGGCAGTGTGCAGTGTGGTTGAGATTGCATCGCCTGTGGACCTATTTGGGCGGTAAGCAAATTGGAGTGGGTCAAGGGTGTCAGGTAGGGTGGAGGTGATATGGTCCTTGACTAGTCTCTCAAAGCACTTCATGATGACGGATGTGAGTGCTACGGGGCGGTAGTCGTTTAGCTCAGTTACCTTAGCTTTCTTGGGAACAGGAACAATGGTGGCCCTCTTGAAGCATGTGGGAACAGCAGACTGGTATAGGGATTGGTTGAATATGTCCGTAAACACACCGGCCAGCTGGTCTGCGCATGCTCTGAGGGCGCGGCTGGGGATGCCGTCTGGCATCAACAGTTGAGAGTTAGAATAGTAGAATACTAGGGATGTGCACCTTTCCCTTTGAAGATAATTTGATACGTACAGTCCATTTAAATTGAGAAAATAAATGCATTAAAAGTATTTATGTGAAGATTTGTGATTGACAAGGACAATTTGATGTTGGACAACAAACTTTAAATCATGCTTAAGACAGATGAAAGGCAACGTTTGTACTGGTGGGGTTGGCGGGACTTTTAAATACATCATGACTAGGTCACAGAGAGGAAGTTTCCATGACACTCTGCAGCTTGCAGTCTCATGGCCTATTCCCAGGAACTAACTACAGTACAAGGTGTTATTGTGTGTGTGTCCCTCACAGAAAAAACCACAAGAGAAATATAACGTGAAATCAGGTTTTCACATGTACAGTTTCATGTCATCACATGTTGCTTCACATGTTGTCACATGTTATCACATCAACTTCAAATAAGATCACATTAAATTAACATAAGATTGGGTTTTATATATGTGGGTTTTCAAGATTAACATTATGTTGTTAAGAATATCACAATTCATTGTATGAATGTTTCTTTTTGCTCAAAGTTGTCTGTATATATTAGAGCTATTGATACTCACAGACTAATCTGCTGCAAATAAATTAAGAGAGGTACATTTCAAGTACCACCAGCAGAGCTATTGAAGTACGGGCCATGTTCAATACGCAAACGATGTGGGAGGATGCAGATAGAAATGCCATGAATAGAGTTGTCGTGATTCCTTATTCTACATCCCAGAGAGGCATGTTTCTTATACAAAATAAATGTGTATCTGAAAGCTGGCCAACGTTGTGTCCTGCTGAACATGGCCCTGTTTAGATGTCTGTTTAATACCTGCTACGGCAGCATCCATTGGTTGAGCTGGCTCAGACTTTAGACCGTCAGTTTGTGCTCGGTGAGATGAATCCTCTTCTTCCCCAAGGTATAAGTCACAGTCCTGCAAATTAAGAAAAAAAATCCAAGATTTAACAAGTTAAAATGAATGGTTTAATCTTTTGAAATGTCAGCCAATCGAATCATTTCAGAATTTCACACAGGGGGCTCTTTGAGACAAAAACAGGGAGACTTTGTTCAGCTGGAAATGCAATCTAGTCTGTATTGTCACATGCTATTCCCACCTAGAAGTGGGAACTATGGAATTTTCATCCCAAATTGCCCCACTCACTCTTTAACAGCGAAATTACTGCCCCTCGAGCCAGGTGTAACTCTTGAGGACTTCTTGTTCGTTCATTTTGTGGGCTGAGAGAGGAAATAGCTTTTCCTTCTAACACAAATAATACTTTATAAAATATTTAAAGTTATTTCAAAATAGTAATTACCATCAGAGTGATACAAATACAGCAGTTCGGTCAATAGTCCGACTGTCACGACTCCTACCGAAGGTGGCCCCTCTTCCTGTTCGGATGGCGCTCGGCGGTCGTCGTCACCGGCCTACTAGCTGCCACCGATCCCTTTTTCCCTTTTCTGTTTGTTTTTGTCTGATTAGTAACACCTGTTTCTTGTTTAGGTTTAGTTGGACTATTTAAGCCGGTAGGCCCGCCTGCTCTTTGTGCAGGCTTATGTCATTTCCAACTGTGTATTTTGTGTGGTAGTGCTGGTTGTTTTGGATTTTCCTTCCGGACTGGTGTGGTCCTGGTTTTCGGCGATTGTTTATGTGCGTCCAGTTTCTTGGCGAGTACATTTTTCCCGGTGCGTAATAAAGCGCTTCTCCACCACACCCAGTGCGTTACAGAAGCACGCACCCCAAATGGAGTCAGCAGGAGCAGCACCCCACTTCCATCGATGGAGGAACGCATCCTCCATCATCCTCCATCGGATTGGGTCCGCGATGGACCAGATGATGGAGCGAATGGACCGATGGGAGAGGAGTGGTCTCCCCACTTCACCTCCGGCTCCTCCGACAAGTCCACCTACTCCTTCCCCGGCGTCCGGCTCCAGCGCACTTCGTCTTGCGCCCCCGAGGGAGTACGATGGAGCGGCAGCTGGGTGTCAGGGGTTTCTACTCCAGCTCGAGTTGTACCTGGCTACCGTGAGGCCGACTCCCTCGGGGGAGGAGAGTGTGAGCGTCCTCATCTCCTGCCTGACAGGTATAGCTCTGGAGTGGGCCAACGCGGTGTAGAATGGCCCAGACTCGGCGAGGAAGCACTATCCGGAGTTCACCCACCGTTTCCGGGCTGTATTCGACCACCCTCCGGAGGGCCGAGCAGCGGGTGAGCAACTAATCCACCTTAGGCAGGAGACGAGGAGCGCGCAGGACTTTGCGTTTTCGAGTTCCGGACCTTGGCTGCTGGGGCCCGGGTGGAACGATAGGGCCCTGATGGACTACTACCGGTGCAGCCTCCGGGAGGACGTCCGAGGGGGCTAGCGTGTCGGGACGCCACTCTCTCCCTCGACGAACTTATAGACATGTCAATCCGGCTGGACAATCTGCTAGCTGCCCGCTGGTGTTCAGAAAGGGTTCTGTCAGTTCCACCTCCTAGCCCTCTCGCTCCCATTCCTATGGAGTTGGGGGGGGCCGTGTCGAGGCTCCTCCTGCACCAGCTGTGGTCGGAGAGGACACACGGCCGACTGGTGCTGGAGGAGCTCGGCAGGGAGTCGAGAGGGCAGGCAGAACACTTCTCGGTCACCCCAGGTGAGTCAGCATCAAACTCACCCAGAGCCCCCTGTTGGTCACATGTTTGCGTTAATTTTTTCCCTTGATTTTTCTCCCTCTTCCCAGCATAGGGCGCTAGTCGATTCAGGCGCAGCTGGGAACTTTATGGATCGCGGACTCGCCCTCAAGCTGGGAATTCAGCTGGTGCCGATAGATCCCCCCTTTCCGTGCACTCCTTAGATAGCTGGCCATTAGGGTCAGGGCTGGTCAGGGAGGCCACGGTCCCACTGGACATGGTAACGCAGGGGATCATAGGGAGCGGATTAGTCTCTTCCTTATCGATTCAACTGCGTTTCCAGTGGTGCTGGGGGTTCCCATTGTCACAGGAGGAGACGTTGGCTATGGAGACGTATGTCATGGAATCTCTGGAACAGGGGTACATTCGGCCCTCCATTTCACCCGTCTCCTTGAGTTTATTTTTTTGTGAAGAAAAAGGAGGGAGGTCTGCGTCTGTGCATTGATTATAGAGGTCTCAATTCCATCACAGTGGGGTTTAGTTACCCGCTACCTCTCATTGCTATGGAGGTGGAATCATTTTGCGGTTTTTCACAAAACTGGACCTCAGGAGTGCGTATTATTATCCTGGTGCGTATTTGGGAGGGAGACGAGTGGAAAACCGCGTTTAGTACCACATCGGGCCACTATGAGTACCTCGTCATGCCGTATGGGTTAAAGAATGCTCCAGCCGTCTTTCAATCCTTTGTAGACGAGATTCTCAGGGACCTGCACGGGCAGGGCGTGGTTGTATATATCGATGATATCCTGATCTATTCCGCCACACACGCCGCGCATGTGTCTCTGGTGCGCAGGGTGCTTGGTAGACTGCTGGAGCATGACCTATAGTCAAGGCTGAGAAGTGTGTGTTCTCCAAACGAGCCGTCTCCTTCCTGGGTTATCGCATTTCCATCTCGGGGGTGGTGATGGGAGTGTGACCGCGTTAAGGCCATGCGTAATTGGCCGACTCCAACCACGGTGAAGGAGGTGCAGCGGTTTTTAGGGTTTGCCAATTACTACCGGAGGTTTATCCGGGGTTTTGGCCAGGTAGCGGCCCCCATTACCTCACTGCTGAAGGGGGGGCCGGTGCATTTACGGTGGTCGGCAGAAGCTGACAGAGCCTTCAATCGGTTGAAGGCGCTGTTCACTGATGCGCCCGTGTTGGCGCACCTGGACCCCTCTTTAGCGTTCATAGTGGAGGTGGACGCGTCCGAGGCTGGGGTGGGTGCCGTGCTATCACAGCGCTCAGGTACGCCACCGAAACGCAGCCTCTGCGCTTTCTTTTCGAGGAAGCTCGGTCTGGCGGAGCGTAACTATGATGTGGGGGACCGGGAGTTGTTAGCTGTGGTAAAGGCCCTGATGGTGTGGAGACACTGGCTTGAGGGGGCTAAGCACCCTTTACTCATCTAGACTGGCCACCGGAATCTGGAGTATATCCGGTCAGCTAGGAGACTGAATCCGCGTCATGCAAGGTGGGCAATGTTCTTCACCCGATTTAGGTTTACTATCTCGTATAGACCATTATTTTTCCCACAATAGTATTTTGATCTTTGAAAGCTGTATTTTTCCCACAATAGCATTTTGATCAACGGTCATATACTTGTGCTTCTCAGAATGCATCTCTCCCTCATACGTGCGGACAGTGGGGACAGGGAGTGAGAGTCAGCAGCCGAAAGCGTAACAGGGACAGGCAGATACTTTCATAGCAGGAATTAACATAATGCAGATTTACGGGAGCGTTGTGTATATTTTCTTTCTTTAAATCACAGAAAATTACTGATGTAAGCTAAATGTTTAGGTAAGAGGAAAGCAATGTAGGTGCTGGTCATTTTCGGTTTATCTTCCCAGGTCTACTATAACACTAACCACACCACAACAACGCAATAAGGCACAGGGGCATGTCGTATATGGCCAATATACAACGGCTAAGGGCTGTTCAAACGCACAACGCAGCCTGGATACAGCCCTTAGCCGTGGTATATTGGCCATATACCACAAACCCCCGAGGTGCCTTATTGCTATTATAAACTGGTTACAAACGTAATTCCAACAGGAAAAATAAATGTTTCGTCATACTCATGGTATACGGTCTTGTATACCACAGCTCTCAGGCAATCAGCATTCAGGGCTCAAAACCTCCATCTTAAAACTACATTTTAGTCATTTAGCAGACTTACAGAAGCAATTAGGGTTAAGTGCCATGCTCAAGAGCACATCAACACATTGTTCATCTTGTCGGCTCACGGATTTAAGCCCACAACCTTCCGGTTACTGGCCCAAAGCTCTTAACCTCTAGGCTAAGGTGTAATCGTTTAACCATCAGTTACCTATAAACAAGTGTTCAGAACATGTCAAAACAGAACAGCTCAAACCAAGCTACAACTTTAGCTCATCAGGTTCAAACAAGGTAACAAGACACTTGCCAAGCTCGGTCTAAATTCACTCTCTATTAGCAACGTTCAGCTTCAAAATAGTCAAAGGCAGGAAGCAGTTTAGCTCATTTCAACAGGAAGCTACATGCACACAGGGTCAGCTCGCCTCCACGCTATTGCCCTCCTTTTCAGCCTTAGCAGAGTTGCAAAAATGGTGTAACAGAAAGGTGCAGTTGATGATGGCACCAAAATAGCCTCTCTTTTTCTCTGCCCATCATCTGTTCATCTTCACCAACATGGTCAGATGACCAAGTTAACCAGCAGTGAGGCCTCTCATTGACATTTCCAGTCCCTTTTCTCTCCACCCTCCTCTCAGTCTCTGGGCAATAGACAACTTTAGCCTCTGCTCCGTCTGCCTGAAGGGGTATCCTCGGTGGTGCTATAGTTTTACACGATCTTGACAGTATGCAAAGCATCTAGCTATCTGAACAAATATGAATGCCCTCCAATCTGGACACTGTCCTCGTGTACCTATGTAAAAGCATCAAAAGTCTTTCCTTGAATTCTATCTCCTTTCCTCCTTTCTCAAAACGCATCAGAGATCCATTGCATTGCTTTTAAGAAGGGGGTGAGGAGAGAGGACATGAGGAATTGAGAAAAGATTTAAGGTTCAACCCCAAGTGTCACAACCTACCTCTTCATTTATATCCATTAGCAGGGTGTTTTCAGCCATGCCACTCTTACCCCGCGTCAAAGGTCAAAAACTTTCAGATGGCCTGGATCTGAAATAAGTATGGGATAATAGATAAGTTAACCAATGTAACAATGCTAATTAAATAACCTTAGGATAAAAAAAAACAGCATAAACTTCCATTACAAGTGTTGGTAAAAACATTAATAGATGCTTTATTGTAAATGGTCACTGGGGCGGCAGGGTAGCCTTGTGGTTAGAGCGTTGGACTAGTATCCGAAAGTTTGCAAGTCCCCAAAATGACATTGTAAAGGAGAACCAGTATTATCAAATTAATTAAAGATCTAGAAATGGTATGTTATTGTGGCACTCACTAACCATTTTGCCAGAATTTACATCACTGACAGGTAGCAGTATGACAAAATACCCAGGCAGCACATTTGGATCCTTGGAAGTTGAGGGACCATACATTTTTGCTTTTTCATTGGTTCTGGGAAAGAAGCCATTTTGGAGGCTTTTTCTAAGATAAAAATAGACCGATAAAACTGAACGTTTGTAAAGCTTCTGAGAACGAAAGTAAACATTTAGCCTGTTCTGGGAACACACATTGTTTGGTTGCAGGGAGGCTCTGAAAATGTTTTACTATGGTTCTCTGAAAGTTTTCCAGGGAGGTTTCATTAACATTCTGAGAATTAAAATGATAGGTTATTATTTGAAAATAATTAATAATGTTATGAGAACATGTTTCAATAAGGCTTTTAATAACACTGCTAGCTTAGTGTAATGGATGTGAAATGGCTAGCTAGTTAGCGGTGGTGCGCGCTAATAGCATTTCAATCGGTGACGTCACTTGCTCTGAGACCTTCAAGTAGTGGTTCCCCTTGCTCTGCAAGGGCCGCGGTTTTTGTGGAGCGATGGGTAACGATGCTTCGAGGGTGACTATTGATGTGTGCAGAGCATGGGCGAGGGGACTGATTAAAGTCATACTGTTACATTAGTTTGGGTTAACTGTTTTGAACTCCAAGCACAGATAGAACACATGGAACTTAATTTAGTTAGGCATTAATAATGCAAAAAAAAATGTTTATTGTGGCACATGGTCAGTGAGATTCAAACCTATGATCTTCTGGTCCCTATTCAAGGGATTATTCCACTGCGCCACCAGGATGGGGCACAGTGAGATATAAACTCAAGTCAGTTAAGAACAAATTCTTATTTTCAATGATGGCCTAGGAACAGTGGGTTAACTGCCTGTTCAGGGGCAGAATGACAGATTTGTACCTTGTCAGCTCGGGGGTTTGAACTTGCAACCTTCCGGTTAATAGTCCAACGCTCTAACCACTAGGCTACACTGCCGTTAGCATGCCATCTTTTTTTTAAACTTATACAATCCATTAATTTTATTCTATTCAAACAGACCCTATTTCAGAGGAAACAAGTACTCATTAAGATCAGGTGTGGCCAATAATTGGAGGAAGCCAACACACCTGAACACACTTAACAAGATCGAGGCTAGAGAGTTTTATTGAAGCTGAGAAAGGAATGTAAGTTTTTAAATAACATTCTTATAACGTTACCAGTGTTTTCTTGTGGTTTATGGTAAGTTTCTTAATGTCCTGAGAACATGACTTTAAATAAATAGAACCACAAGGAAACCTGCAGAAAATGTTATACTGAAGTAATGAAATTCCCACAGAAAAACGGTTGTTTCTTAACCTTCTCGGAATAATTTGAGAAGATTACTTCAAATAGAACCATGAAGAAACCTGTAGGAAACATTATGCTAAAGTAAAAATATGTCCACTTTAGAAACACATGGTTCTCAGAACGTTATGTGCTAGCTGGGTATTCTGCACTATTCCCAGAATATTGTGGGAAGGTTGTATGCAAAATAAACATAGGTCAACCATGGCTCTCACCAAACTCGAATAAGCATATGGTTCTTGGATTGTTAACGTTATGTGCTAGCTGGGTACATATTTAGTTTTCACTCATAAAACAGCCATGACTCTCCTCTCTTCCTCCATTGCATTTCAAGCAAAACGGATGTCCCTCACAAAGCATGAGACATCGAGGACACTTCATTTACAGCAAATAACCTGCCACACAACAAGAAGTACGCTACTACATCTCAAGCTGAAACTCTTTTGCATTGCATGTGTAACTCTAGGCCACGTAGCATATTATGAATATTTACATTTGCCATCATGCATGTGTGCACACGTGCAGTCACTGAGTTAAATCAGAAAATATGACTGTTGGAATTGATGATGCAGAGCGCACCGATTAAGCTAATGATAGCCTAACAACAAGCCTCACAATTTATTTTAAAGGCTTCTATTGCCGTTATTAAAACATAAAACAAACAACTTGTCTATTGCCTTGATTATTTAAACGATTATTTGAAAGTTTAATGTATTCTTACTAGCATATCACATACTTTCCGCGAACCAGCTCACCTTAATACATCTTCCAGAGAGTTCAGCAATCTAATAAAAATGTGTTTCATTTTCACCATAAATGCTCTCGGAAAGAGGTGGTGGGAGGAACCATATGAAACGAGAACGACGTATCTTTCATGGCTGACTGTTTCTGACCAAATGTGGTGTTCACGATCACATTGCCGAAGTTTGATTTTGTAATTAACATTTTAAAAGCAAGGATAAAGTTTTGCTTCAGTCCGTCCAATATTCTTTCAGTTTCGTGTTTCTGTAAATTGGAAGCAAGCAGTTTTGTTTCGACCAACAGTTTACAGAGAAGGAAAGAAGGGTTAGAAGTTAGAAACAGATCACATTATTGGATATTTTTGGCTTTAATTTTTACAGTGTGTTTGGATCACAGCTCAGGGAGGCGATGGTGACCATAATCCCTCTATTTCACCAGGAAGGCCCTACAGTGGCATGTATTCATTGATGTCAAAGGAAGGCGATAAAATATTTGGCCAGCATAAACTTCCATTACAAGTGTTGGTAAAAACATTAATAGATGCTTTATTGTAAATGGTCACTGGGGCGGCAGGGTAGCCTTGTGGTTAGAGCGTTGGACTAGTATCCGAAAGTTTGCAAGTCCCCAAAATGACATTGTAAAGGAGAACCAGTATTATCAAATTAATTAAAGATCTAGAAATGGTATGTTATTGTGGCACTCACTAACCATTTTGCCAGAATTTACATCACTGACAGGTAGCAGTATGACAAAATACCCAGGCAGCACATTTGGATCCTTGGAAGTTGAGGGACCATACATTTTTGCTTTTTCATTGGTTCTGGGAAAGAAGCCATTTTGGAGGCTTTTTCTAAGATAAAAATAGACCGATAAAACTGAACGTTTGTAAAGCTTCTGAGAACGAAAGTAAACATTTAGCCTGTTCTGGGAACACACATTGTTTGGTTGCAGGGAGGCTCTGAAAATGTTTTACTATGGTTCTCTGAAAGTTTTCCAGGGAGGTTTCATTAACATTCTGAGAATTAAAATGATAGGTTATTATTTGAAAATAATTAATAATGTTATGAGAACATGTTTCAATAAGGCTTTTAATAACACTGCTAGCTTAGTGTAATGGATGTGAAATGGCTAGCTAGTTAGCGGTGGTGCGCGCTAATAGCATTTCAATCGGTGACGTCACTTGCTCTGAGACCTTCAAGTAGTGGTTCCCCTTGCTCTGCAAGGGCCGCGGTTTTTGTGGAGCGATGGGTAACGATGCTTCGAGGGTGACTATTGATGTGTGCAGAGCATGGGCGAGGGGACTGATTAAAGTCATACTGTTACATTAGTTTGGGTTAACTGTTTTGAACTCCAAGCACAGATAGAACACATGGAACTTAATTTAGTTAGGCATTAATAATGCAAAAAAAAATGTTTATTGTGGCACATGGTCAGTGAGATTCAAACCTATGATCTTCTGGTCCCTATTCAAGGGATTATTCCACTGCGCCACCAGGATGGGGCACAGTGAGATATAAACTCAAGTCAGTTAAGAACAAATTCTTATTTTCAATGATGGCCTAGGAACAGTGGGTTAACTGCCTGTTCAGGGGCAGAATGACAGATTTGTACCTTGTCAGCTCGGGGGTTTGAACTTGCAACCTTCCGGTTAATAGTCCAACGCTCTAACCACTAGGCTACACTGCCGTTAGCATGCCATCTTTTTTTTAAACTTATACAATCCATTAATTTTATTCTATTCAAACAGACCCTATTTCAGAGGAAACAAGTACTCATTAAGATCAGGTGTGGCCAATAATTGGAGGAAGCCAACACACCTGAACACACTTAACAAGATCGAGGCTAGAGAGTTTTATTGAAGCTGAGAAAGGAATGTAAGTTTTTAAATAACATTCTTATAACGTTACCAGTGTTTTCTTGTGGTTTATGGTAAGTTTCTTAATGTCCTGAGAACATGACTTTAAATAAATAGAACCACAAGGAAACCTGCAGAAAATGTTATACTGAAGTAATGAAATTCCCACAGAAAAACGGTTGTTTCTTAACCTTCTCGGAATAATTTGAGAAGATTACTTCAAATAGAACCATGAAGAAACCTGTAGGAAACATTATGCTAAAGTAAAAATATGTCCACTTTAGAAACACATGGTTCTCAGAACGTTATGTGCTAGCTGGGTATTCTGCACTATTCCCAGAATATTGTGGGAAGGTTGTATGCAAAATAAACATAGGTCAACCATGGCTCTCACCAAACTCGAATAAGCATATGGTTCTTGGATTGTTAACGTTATGTGCTAGCTGGGTACATATTTAGTTTTCACTCATAAAACAGCCATGACTCTCCTCTCTTCCTCCATTGCATTTCAAGCAAAACGGATGTCCCTCACAAAGCATGAGACATCGAGGACACTTCATTTACAGCAAATAACCTGCCACACAACAAGAAGTACGCTACTACATCTCAAGCTGAAACTCTTTTGCATTGCATGTGTAACTCTAGGCCACGTAGCATATTATGAATATTTACATTTGCCATCATGCATGTGTGCACACGTGCAGTCACTGAGTTAAATCAGAAAATATGACTGTTGGAATTGATGATGCAGAGCGCACCGATTAAGCTAATGATAGCCTAACAACAAGCCTCACAATTTATTTTAAAGGCTTCTATTGCCGTTATTAAAACATAAAACAAACAACTTGTCTATTGCCTTGATTATTTAAACGATTATTTGAAAGTTTAATGTATTCTTACTAGCATATCACATACTTTCCGCGAACCAGCTCACCTTAATACATCTTCCAGAGAGTTCAGCAATCTAATAAAAATGTGTTTCATTTTCACCATAAATGCTCTCGGAAAGAGGTGGTGGGAGGAACCATATGAAACGAGAACGACGTATCTTTCATGGCTGACTGTTTCTGACCAAATGTGGTGTTCACGATCACATTGCCGAAGTTTGATTTTGTAATTAACATTTTAAAAGCAAGGATAAAGTTTTGCTTCAGTCCGTCCAATATTCTTTCAGTTTCGTGTTTCTGTAAATTGGAAGCAAGCAGTTTTGTTTCGACCAACAGTTTACAGAGAAGGAAAGAAGGGTTAGAAGTTAGAAACAGATCACATTATTGGATATTTTTGGCTTTAATTTTTACAGTGTGTTTGGATCACAGCTCAGGGAGGCGATGGTGACCATAATCCCTCTATTTCACCAGGAAGGCCCTACAGTGGCATGTATTCATTGATGTCAAAGGAAGGCGATAAAATATTTGGCCAGCATAAACTTCCATTACAAGTGTTGGTAAAAACATTAATAGATGCTTTATTGTAAATGGTCACTGGGGCGGCAGGGTAGCCTTGTGGTTAGAGCGTTGGACTAGTATCCGAAAGTTTGCAAGTCCCCAAAATGACATTGTAAAGGAGAACCAGTATTATCAAATTAATTAAAGATCTAGAAATGGTATGTTATTGTGGCACTCACTAACCATTTTGCCAGAATTTACATCACTGACAGGTAGCAGTATGACAAAATACCCAGGCAGCACATTTGGATCCTTGGAAGTTGAGGGACCATACATTTTTGCTTTTTCATTGGTTCTGGGAAAGAAGCCATTTTGGAGGCTTTTTCTAAGATAAAAATAGACCGATAAAACTGAACGTTTGTAAAGCTTCTGAGAACGAAAGTAAACATTTAGCCTGTTCTGGGAACACACATTGTTTGGTTGCAGGGAGGCTCTGAAAATGTTTTACTATGGTTCTCTGAAAGTTTTCCAGGGAGGTTTCATTAACATTCTGAGAATTAAAATGATAGGTTATTATTTGAAAATAATTAATAATGTTATGAGAACATGTTTCAATAAGGCTTTTAATAACACTGCTAGCTTAGTGTAATGGATGTGAAATGGCTAGCTAGTTAGCGGTGGTGCGCGCTAATAGCATTTCAATCGGTGACGTCACTTGCTCTGAGACCTTCAAGTAGTGGTTCCCCTTGCTCTGCAAGGGCCGCGGTTTTTGTGGAGCGATGGGTAACGATGCTTCGAGGGTGACTATTGATGTGTGCAGAGCATGGGCGAGGGGACTGATTAAAGTCATACTGTTACATTAGTTTGGGTTAACTGTTTTGAACTCCAAGCACAGATAGAACACATGGAACTTAATTTAGTTAGGCATTAATAATGCAAAAAAAAATGTTTATTGTGGCACATGGTCAGTGAGATTCAAACCTATGATCTTCTGGTCCCTATTCAAGGGATTATTCCACTGCGCCACCAGGATGGGGCACAGTGAGATATAAACTCAAGTCAGTTAAGAACAAATTCTTATTTTCAATGATGGCCTAGGAACAGTGGGTTAACTGCCTGTTCAGGGGCAGAATGACAGATTTGTACCTTGTCAGCTCGGGGGTTTGAACTTGCAACCTTCCGGTTAATAGTCCAACGCTCTAACCACTAGGCTACACTGCCGTTAGCATGCCATCTTTTTTTTAAACTTATACAATCCATTAATTTTATTCTATTCAAACAGACCCTATTTCAGAGGAAACAAGTACTCATTAAGATCAGGTGTGGCCAATAATTGGAGGAAGCCAACACACCTGAACACACTTAACAAGATCGAGGCTAGAGAGTTTTATTGAAGCTGAGAAAGGAATGTAAGTTTTTAAATAACATTCTTATAACGTTACCAGTGTTTTCTTGTGGTTTATGGTAAGTTTCTTAATGTCCTGAGAACATGACTTTAAATAAATAGAACCACAAGGAAACCTGCAGAAAATGTTATACTGAAGTAATGAAATTCCCACAGAAAAACGGTTGTTTCTTAACCTTCTCGGAATAATTTGAGAAGATTACTTCAAATAGAACCATGAAGAAACCTGTAGGAAACATTATGCTAAAGTAAAAATATGTCCACTTTAGAAACACATGGTTCTCAGAACGTTATGTGCTAGCTGGGTATTCTGCACTATTCCCAGAATATTGTGGGAAGGTTGTATGCAAAATAAACATAGGTCAACCATGGCTCTCACCAAACTCGAATAAGCATATGGTTCTTGGATTGTTAACGTTATGTGCTAGCTGGGTACATATTTAGTTTTCACTCATAAAACAGCCATGACTCTCCTCTCTTCCTCCATTGCATTTCAAGCAAAACGGATGTCCCTCACAAAGCATGAGACATCGAGGACACTTCATTTACAGCAAATAACCTGCCACACAACAAGAAGTACGCTACTACATCTCAAGCTGAAACTCTTTTGCATTGCATGTGTAACTCTAGGCCACGTAGCATATTATGAATATTTACATTTGCCATCATGCATGTGTGCACACGTGCAGTCACTGAGTTAAATCAGAAAATATGACTGTTGGAATTGATGATGCAGAGCGCACCGATTAAGCTAATGATAGCCTAACAACAAGCCTCACAATTTATTTTAAAGGCTTCTATTGCCGTTATTAAAACATAAAACAAACAACTTGTCTATTGCCTTGATTATTTAAACGATTATTTGAAAGTTTAATGTATTCTTACTAGCATATCACATACTTTCCGCGAACCAGCTCACCTTAATACATCTTCCAGAGAGTTCAGCAATCTAATAAAAATGTGTTTCATTTTCACCATAAATGCTCTCGGAAAGAGGTGGTGGGAGGAACCATATGAAACGAGAACGACGTATCTTTCATGGCTGACTGTTTCTGACCAAATGTGGTGTTCACGATCACATTGCCGAAGTTTGATTTTGTAATTAACATTTTAAAAGCAAGGATAAAGTTTTGCTTCAGTCCGTCCAATATTCTTTCAGTTTCGTGTTTCTGTAAATTGGAAGCAAGCAGTTTTGTTTCGACCAACAGTTTACAGAGAAGGAAAGAAGGGTTAGAAGTTAGAAACAGATCACATTATTGGATATTTTTGGCTTTAATTTTTACAGTGTGTTTGGATCACAGCTCAGGGAGGCGATGGTGACCATAATCCCTCTATTTCACCAGGAAGGCCCTACAGTGGCATGTATTCATTGATGTCAAAGGAAGGCGATAAAATATTTGGCCAATTAAAAAAAATACATAGATATACACATTACCAGTCAAAAGTTTGGACACACGTAGTTGTAAAGTTGCTAAAAAGTAGTAAGTAGTAAGTAGTTGCAAAGTTGCTAATTAGTTAAAATTGTCTGGGATGAGATTTGAACATGCAACTTTAGAGTTGGTAGCTGTTCAGGTTGCAACACATTCATGCCCATCCAGCCATCCAGCCATTCTTCTGAACTTTTATTTCCCTCACCAACTTTAAACATCAGCTATCTGAGCAGCTAACCGATCACTTCAGCTGTACATAGTCTATCTGTAAATAGCCCACCCAATCTGCCTACCTCATCCCCACACTGTTTTTTATTTACTTTCCTGCTCTTTTGCACACCAGTATCTCTACTTGCACATCATCATCTGCTCATTTATCACTCCAGTGTTAATCTACTAAATTGTAACTCTTCGCTCCTATGGCCTATTTATTGCCTCCCTCCTCATGCCTTTTGCACACACTGTATATAGACTTTATTTTTTCTACTGTGTCATTGACTTGTTTATTGTGTTATTGGCTTGTTTATTGTTTATTCCATGTGTAACTCTGTGTTGTTGTCTGTGTCACACTGCTTTGCTTTATCTTGGCCAGGTCGCAGTTGTAAATGAGAACTTGTTCTCAACTAGCCCACCTGGTTAAATAAAGGTGAAATAAAAATCAAATAAATGTAAAGAACAAACCACCCTCCTTTCGTTAATGCCTTAAGTAACCTATCTATCTAAGGTAACCAGTTCTACAGCTGCACCATCGAGAGCATCCCGACAGGTTGCGCCACCGCTTGGTAAGGCAACTGCTTGGCATCCGACTGTCAGGCGCTTCAGAGGGTTGTGCGTACAGCCCAATACATCACTGGGGCCAAGCTTCCAACCATCCAGGACCTATATACTAGGTGGTGTCAGAAGAAGGCCCAAAAAATTTTCAAAAACTCCAGTCACCCAAGTCATAGACTGTTCTCTCTGCTACCGCATGGCAAGCGGTACCGGAGTGCCAAGTCTAGGTCCAAAAGGCTCCTTAGCAGCTTCTACCCCCAAGCTATAAGGCTGCTAGACAATTAATAAAATGGCCACCCGGACTGTTTACATTGACCCCCCACCCCCTTTGTTTTTACACTGCTGCTACTCACTGTTTAATATCTACGCATGCTCACTTTACCCCTACCTACATGTACAAATTACCTCGACTAACCTGTACTAGGTACCAATACCCCCTGTATATAGCCTCGTTATTGTTATGTAATTTTATTGTGTTACTTTATTGCATTTTTTTATTTAGTTTATTTGGTAAATATTTCCTTAACTCTATTTCTAGAAGCGCATTGTTGGTTAACGGCCTGTAAGTAAGCATTTCAAGGTAAGGTCTACCTACACCTGTTGTATTCAGCGCATCTGACAAATAAAATCTATTTGATTTGATAGTAAACGTTTACATTAGTCTACAAGACCTGTCTGGGCTGCCATGATACATGTGACACAGACCCAGCTACAACGGGCTGGACACTGCACTCTCCCTGGATGTAATTCTACACTTTACAGTAAAACAATACAATTAAACATGGCTGCGTCTGACACCCTATTTCTTCTATAGTGCACTACTTTTGAGCCCTTGTTTTAAAAGTTTGTTGGCTACGTAGAGAACATTTGCCATTTAATTTTTTGGGACCAAGCAGACGTTGAAGGGAAAGTGTTCAATGGCTCGGATTCAAGCCACACACATTTGAACCAATACACCAACTAGTCTGCTAAATGTTCATTCATGTTCAAGACCATTCTTCATTACGTGCCATTGAAAACGTTCTGCAGTCTGCCTTGTCAAAACGAAACTCAACCTAGTCTATTCTATTCTATCCCCTTACCATTTGAGTGAAATGAAACTGAAATAAAAGTATAGACGGACTGAACCAAATGATAACAAAATCAGGCTATATATATTATATATTAAAAAAATGTAACGTTAACTACATTCTAATAAAGTGTAGGCTAAAGTTATATTTGAATACAGGGAACTACTGAGCATTTTCAAAATGTGATGGCATGAATGTTGTCAGTCTGGCACAGTAGACAGTTTCAATCTTACACATGGTTCATCCCAATGGCATTTAGTGCTGTAGCTGGAACGTTTGATTATGCGTTGTCATTGAGCTGCGGTGTGATATGCAGGTGAGTCGTGTCTCGTAAAGTGTTGCTTATCAAACTGTCTAATAGCTTAAATCACAGGGCCACTTATGTTTTTATCCTAACGAAGTGAAAGATAATACAACCTGTAAGCCAACGAAATTGTAAATCTAATATCACATTAGCTGATTATAAACCAAGGTTGCTGTAAGCCAATACTTTTTACGAATGCAAATGTTTGAAAGGGTAGACTAATAGATGTCCTTTTTTTCCAACATTCTTATGATCTGATTATGCGGCATTGATAAACAGTTTTATTCATTCTATGGGGTGTCTAAATTAGTACAACATTTCACTTTACTGTTAGGCACATATTTTTATTGAGTTGTGTTCCAGACATTTTCAGAAAATGAAGTGTCCTCGATGTAACACCCTTTGTGAGGAGGGACAGCAGTTTTGCTTGAGATGCAACGCAAACGTCGAAGAAGAGATAGGTAAGTAGCGTCGGGCCTTTTCTAGACGAGTGATGAGTCCTGTCGGCTGGAGGCCTATTTCTTCAATTATTGACAATACACTACCAACTAGAAAACGGTATTCATTCAAACAACAATCTCTTCACATTCACAAGTAGAAAAATAAATGCATCAATAGTTTTTAAAAAGTATTTCGTAACATCGTGAAAATAGGGCCTGTGATCATTTCATTTTATGAATATGATAGTTTACTTGTGTATATATAATATATATATATATCTTAGAACCTTTTTATTAAATTAATAATAATCAAATCTGTATAGTATTCCCACAAACTCTGAACAATCAAGATGGTAAGATCTGGCGAAACGAGTCATTGCCAAAATATTTGCCTTGTGTATAGGCCCTGCTAACTATTGCCCATGGAATTTCATGTTAAGTAACTGATAAACTATGCTCCAGATAGATCCTGTTCTTAGTCTTTGATCTGGGGTGTGGGGGGGGGGGGGGGGTGATCCTATCCTGTATCAGTGTCAATAGTGGTCCTCCAGCTCAGTTGGTAGGATATGACGATTGGAATAGGATAGTGGGTTTAATTCCTGGGAACACCCATATGTATGCACGCACGACTGCGTCTCTTTAGATAAAATAGTCTGCTAGAATATCATATTACATACATTTAACCCTATTCCGATAAACTATTGGTCCATTGTCTG
The DNA here is from genome assembly GCF_002021735.2 of Oncorhynchus kisutch. Classification (NCBI taxonomy): domain Eukaryota; kingdom Metazoa; phylum Chordata; class Actinopteri; order Salmoniformes; family Salmonidae; genus Oncorhynchus; species Oncorhynchus kisutch. The sequence continues at coordinate 19,832,563 of NC_034189.2, read as the reverse complement.
TATACAGTATGTATTTATTATGGATGCCCATTAGTACCTTCCAAGGCAGCAGCTACTCTTCCTGGGGTCCAGCAAAATTAAGGCAGCTATATACAATTAAAAAACATTACATTACATTAAGTGTGTGAACTCAGCCACTACTCTACTACCACATACACTATTGTTCAAAAGTTTGGTGTCACTTAGAAATGTCCTTGTTTTTAAAAGGAAAGCACATTTTTTTGTCCTTTAAAATAACATCAAATTGATCAGAAATACAGTGTAGACATTGTTAATGTTGTAAATGACTATTGTAGCTGGAAATGGCTGATTTTTAATGGAATATCTACATAGGTGTACAGAGGCCCTTTATCAGCAACCATCACTCCTGTGTTCCAATGGCACGTTGTGTTAGATATACAAGTTCATCATTTTGGGGGGTGGCAGGGTAGCCTAGTGGTTAGAGACCTGACGTTCTGCCCCTGAACAGGTAGTTAACTCACTGTTCCTAGGCTGTCATTGAAAATAAGAATTTGTTCTTAATTGACTTGTCTAGCTAAATAAAGGTAAAACATTTAAAAGGATAATTGATCTTTAGAAAACCCTTTTGCAATTAAGTTAGCACAGAACTGCAATAGAAGCAATAAAACTGGCCTTCTTCAGACTAGTTGAGTATCTGGAGCAACAGCATTTGTAGGTTCGATTACAGGCTCAAAATGGCCAGAAAAAAAGTACTTTCTTCTGAAACTCGTCAGTCTATTGTTCTGAGAAATGAAGGCTATTCCATGCAAAAAATTGCCAAGAAACTGAAGATCTTGTACAACGCTGTGTACTACTCCCTTTACAGAACAGCGCAAACTGGCTCTAACCAGAATAGAAAGAGGAGTGAGGAGTGGGAGGCCCTGGTGCACAACTGAGCAAGAGGACAAGTACATTAGGGTTTGAGAGAGAAACAGACTCCCCACAAGTCCTCAACTGGAAGCTTCTTTAAGTAATACCCGCAAAACATAATTTGTTCTTAACTGACTTGCCTAGTTAAATAAAGGTAAAATAAAAAAACTGTGCCATTGAAACACAGAAGTAATGGTTGCTATCTGCCAGCTACGATTAACAATGTCTACACTTTATTTCTGATCAATTTGATGTTATTTTAATGGACAAAAACTTGTATTTTCTTTCAAAAACAGGGACATTTCTAAGTGACCCCAAACTTTTGAACGTTAGTGTATCTGCAAAACAAAATCCATGTGTATGTGTGTGAGTGTATTTTATAGTGTGTGTGTGTGTATGCTGTGCATGAGGATGAGGGAGTGGGAGGGCTGTATCATGAACAGTTGTCACAATGAGGACGGTCAGTTTAGTGCTTTTTGTCACTGGTGTTACAGTGGGGAGAACAAGGTTTTACTACTTACAAAGCATGTAGAGGTCTGTAATTTTCATCATATGTACACTTCAACTGTGAGAGACGTAATCTAAAACAAAAATCCAGAAAATCACATTGTATGATTTTTAAGTAATTAATTAGCATTTTATTGCATGACATAAGTATTTGATCACCTACCAACCAGTAAGAATTCCGGCTCTCACAGACCTGTTAGTTTTTCTTTAAGAATCCCTCCTGTTCTCCACTCATTACCTGAATTAACTGCACCTGTTTGAACTCATTACCTGTATAAAAGACACCTGTCCACACACTCAATCAAACAAACTCCACCCTCTCCACAATGGCCAAGACCAGAGAGCTGTGTAAGGACATCAGGGATAAAATTGTAGACCTGCACAAGGCTGGTATGGGCTACAGGACAATAGGCAAGCGGCTTGGTGAGAAGGCAACAACTGTTGGCGCAATTATTAGAAAATGGAAGAAGTTCAAGATGACGGTCAATCACTCTCGGTCTGAGGCTCCATGCAAGATCTCACCTCGTGGGGCATCAATGACCATGAGGAAGGTGAGGGATCAGCCCAGAACTACACGGCAGGACCTGGTCAATGACCTGAAGAGAGCTGGGACCACAGTCTCAAAGAAAACCATTAGTAACACACTACGCCGTCGTGGATTAAAATCCTGCAGCACACGCAAGGTCCCCCTACTCAAGCCAGCGCATGTCCAGGCCCATCTAAAGTTTGCCAATGACCATCTGGATGATCCAGAGGAGGAATGGGAGACGGTCATGTGGTCTGATGAGACAAAAATAGAGCTTTTTGGTCTAAACTCCACTCGCCGTGTTTGGAGGAAGAAGAAGTATGAGTACAACCCCAAGAATACCATCCCAACCGTGAAGCATGGAGGTGGAAACATCATTCTTTGGGGATGCTTTTCTGCAAAGGGGACAGGACGACTGCACCGTATTGAGAGGAGGATGGATGGGGCCATGTATCAAGAGATCTTGGCCAACAACCTCCTTCCCTCAGTAAGAGCATTGAAGATGGGTCGTGGCTGGGTCTTCCAGCATGACAACAACCCGAAACACACAGCCAGGGCAACTAAGGAGTGGCTCCGTGAGAAGCATCTCAATGTCCTGGAGTGGCCTAGCCAGTCTCCAGACCTGAACCCAATAGAAAATCTTTGGAGGGAGCTGAAAGTCCGTATTGCCCAGCGACAACCTCGAAACCTGAAGGATCTGTAGAAGATCTGTATGGAGGAGTGGGCCAAAATCCCTGCTTCAGTGTGTGCAAACCTGGTCAAGAACTACAGGAAACAAATGATCTCTGTAATTGTAAAGATTTCTGTTCCAAATAGTAAGTTCTGCTTTTCTCATGTGTCAAATACTTATGTCATGCAATAAAATGCAAATGAATTACTTAAAACTCATACAATGTGATTTTCTGGATTTTTGTTTTAGATTCCGCCTCTCACAGTTGAAGTGTACCTATGATAAAAATAACAGACCTCTACATGCTTTGTAAGTAGGAAAACCTGCAAAATCGGCAGTGTATCAAATACTTGTTCTCCCCACTGTATATAATTATGTAATAAGGGCCAAGGGAGTGTGGTACATGGCCTGTATACCACGGCTATGGGCTGTTCTTATGCACGACGCAACGTAGAATACCTGGATACAGCCCTTAGCCGTGGTATATTGGCAATATACCACAAACCCCTGAGGTGCCTTATTGCTATTATAAACCGGTTACCAACCTCATTAGAGCAGTAAAAATACATGTTTTCTCGTCCCTGTGGTATATGGTCTGATATACCACAGCTGTCAGCCATTCAGGGCTCAAACCACCCAGTTTATAATGGAAAATAAAGCATCTTATAATGTTTTTGATGTGCTGCAACATGAGCTCATCTATTATCCCAAACGTATTGCAGAGCCAGGCAGTCTGAAAGATGTGACCTATGACCTGGGTAGGAGTGGGGCGGCTGAAGACACCTTGCCAATGGACAGTTCCTCAGATGAAGAGGTAGGGTTTTCTGTTCCTCTTTCACCAAAAGGTTTTTGAAGATAGATATGTATTGTATAACTTATCATACAGAATCAAAAACTTTGTCAGTTCAATATACAGTACCAGTCAGAAGTTTGGACACACCTCCTCATTCCAGGGTTTTTCTTTCTTTTTACTATTTTCTACATCTTTGAAATAACACATATGGAATCATGTAGTAACCAAAAAAGTGTTAAACAAATCAAAATATACCTTCTTTTTGAAATTATTCAAAGTAGCCACCCTTTGCCTTGATGACAGCTTTGCACACTCTTGGCATTCTCTCAACCAGCTTCTTGAGGTAGTCAACTGGAATGCATTTCAATGAACAGGTGTGCCTTGAAAATGTCTTTCCTTAATGCAATTGAACCAATCAGTTGTGTTGTGACAGGGTAGGTTGGTATACAGAAGATAGCCCTATTTGGTAAAAGAACATGTACATATTATAGCAAGAACAGCTCAAATAAGCAAAGAGAAACAACAGTCCATCATTACTTTAAGACATGAAGGTCAGTCAATGCGGAACATTTCAAGAACTTTTAACGTTTCTTCAAGTGCAGTCGCAAAAACCATCAAGCGCTATGATGAAACTGCCTCTCTTGAGGACCACCACAGGAAAGGAAGACCCAGAGTTTCCTCTGCTGCAGAGGATAAGTTCACTGCACCTCAGATTGCAGCCCAAATAAATGCTTCACAGACACCGAGTTCAAGTAACAGACATCATAACATCAACTGTTCAGAGGAGACTGCGTGAAATCAGGCCTTCATAAACGAATTGCTGCAAAGAAACCACTTCTAATGGACACCAATAATAAAGAAGAGACTTGCCTGTGCCAAGAAACACCAGCAATGGACATTAGAAAGGTGGAAATCAGTCCTTTTATTTGATGAGTCCAAATTTGAGATTGTTGGTTCTAACCACCATGTCTTTGTGAGACGCAGTGTAGGTGAACAGATGATCTCCGCATGTGTGGTTCCCAACGTGAAGCATGGACGAGTGATTGTGTTGGGGTGCTTTGCTGGTGACACTGTCAGTGATTTATTTAGAATTCAAGGCACACTTAGTCAGCATGGCTACCACAGCATTCTGCAGCGATACACCATCCCATCTGGTTTGCGCTTAGTGAGGCTATCATTTGTTTTTCAACAGGACAATGACCCAACACACCTCCAGGCTGGGTAAGGTAAGGGCTATTTTACCAAGAAGAAGAGTTATGGAGTGCTGCATCAGATGACCTGGCCTCCACAATCACCTGACCTCAAACCAATTGAGGTGGTGTTTAGATGAGTTGGACCGCAGATTGAAGGCAGATTGAAGGCATGTACGACATGTACGACATGTACGACATTGTGTTCCAGTTCCCGCCCATTTCCAGAAACTTCGCACAGCCATTGAAGAGGAGTGTGACAACATTCCTCAGGCCACAATCAACAGCCTGATCAACTCTATACGAAGGGGATGTGTCGCGCTGCATGAGGCAAATGGTGGTCACACCAGATACTGACTGGTTTTCTGATCCACACCTCTATCTTTCTCTTAAAGTATCTGTGACAGACAGATGCATTTCTGTATTCCCAGTCATGTGAAATCCATAGATTAGGACCTAATGAATTTATTTAAATTGAACAATTTCTTTATATGAAGTGTAACTCCGTAAATTCACATCACATCAACATCCTAGAGGAAAACCTGGTTCAGTCTGCTTTCCACCAGACACTGGGAGAGGAATTCACCTTTCAGCAGGTCAATAACCTAAAACACAAGGCCAAATCTACACTAGAGTTGCTTACCAAGAAGACAGTGAATGTCAAGTTACAGTTTTGACTTAAATCAGCTTCAAAATCTATGGCAAGACTTGAACATTTTAACATTGTTGTGTAGATTTGTTGACAAAAACATTTAATTCCATTTTATTCCCACTTTGTAACAGAGTAAAATGTGAAGAAGTCCAAGGGGTGTGAATGCTTTAGCAAGGCACAGTATACATACAGTGTATTCGGAAAGTATTCAGACCCCTTGATTTGTTCCCACACTTTGTTATGTTACAGCCTTATTCTAAAATAGATTTTTTTTCTCATCAATCTACACACACTACCCCATAATGACAAAGCAAAACCATTTTTTTTTTATATATATCATATTTACATAAGTATTCAGACCTTTTACTCAGTACTTTGTTGAATTACCTTTGGCAGCGATTACAGCCTCGAGTCTTGGGTATGACATTATAAGCTTGGCACACCTGTATTTGGGGAGTTTCTCCCATTCCTCTCTGCACAGCTATTTCCAGGTCTCTCCAGAGATGTATGATTGGGTTGAATTCTGGGCTCTGGCTATTCCACTTAAGGACATTCAGAGACTTGTCCCGAAGCCACTACTGCATTGTCTTGGTTGTGTGCTTAGGGTTGTTGTCCTGTTGGAAGGTGAACCTTCACCCCAGTCTGAGGTCCTAAGCACTCTGGAGCAGGTTTTCATCAAGGATCTCTCTGTACCTTACTCCGTTCATCTATGCCTCAATCCTGACTAGTCTCCCGTTCCCTGCCGCTGAAAAACATCCCCACAGCATGATGCTGCCACCACCATGCTTCACCGTAGGGATGGTGCCAGGTTTCCTCCAAACTTGACGCTTGGCATTCAGGCCAAAGAGTTCAATCTTGGTTTCATCAGACCAGAGAATCTTGTTTCTCATGGTCTGAGAATCTTTTAGGTGCCTTTTGGCAAACTCCAAGCGGGCTGTCATGTGCCTTTTACTGAGGAGTGGCTTCCTTCTGGCCACTCAACCATAAAAGCCTGATTGGTGGGTTGCTGCAGAGATGGTTGTCCTTCTGGAAGGTTCTCCCATCTCCACAGAGGAACTCTAGAGCTCTGTCATCTGCTTCTTGGTCACCTCCCTGACCAAGGCCCTTCTCCCCCGGTTGTTCAGTTTGGCTCTAGGAAAATTTTAGGAAGAGTCTTGGTGGTTCCAAACTTCTTCCATGTAAGAATGATGGAGGCCAATGTGTTCTTGGGGACCTTCAATGCTGCAGAATTTTTTTGGTACCTTTCCCCAGATCTGTGCCTCGACACAAACCTGTCTTGGAGCTCCACAGACAATAACTTTGACCTCATAGCTTGGTTTTTGCTCTGACATGCACTGTCAACTCTGGGACCCTATATAGACAGCCTTTCCAAATCATGTAAAATCAAATGAATTTACTATAGGTGGACTACAATGAAGTTGTAGAAACATCTCAAGGATGATCAATCAAAACAGGATGCACCTGAGCTCAATATCAAGTCTCATTGCAAAGGGTCTGAATACTTATGTAAATAAGGTATTTCATATTATTATTTTTATATACATTTGAAAAACTTCAAAAATATGTTTTTGCTTTGTCATTATGGGGTATTGTGTGTAGATTGATGTGATTTTTTTAAATACATTTTTGTAAAAGACTGTAACGTAACAAAATGTGGAAAAAGTAAAGGGGTCTGAATACTTTCCAAATGCACTGTATATATTCTTATTATTTTAATATTTTAAATATTTTGTATGTTTTACAAATATTAAAATGTTTCTTCCACTTTGACATTACAGAGTATGTTGTGTAAATCATTGACAGAAAATGACAATTAAATTCATTACAATGTCAATTTGTATCACAAAAAAATGTGGGAAAAATCATGGGGTGTGAATACTTTATGTAGTTGTCCTTAAAATCAATTAATTTAATTTGCTTTGCAATTTGCAATGTGGGGACATTTTTTAATCATTACATTGACAGAAATTTGAAAGTGTAAAACCTTTCATTCTAGCTGTGAACATTTTTCTATTCATTTGAAGGACTTTCATGATGCAAGTGATCAATTCCTTGACTTAAAACTTGGGGAAGATGAGGACACATGTCAGAGAGCACAAGTTGACGGTCTGGAGGTAGAGCCAGCTCAACAGATGGAGGCTGCTGTAGAAGGTGCTTCAGTAATATTAGAGAAAATTATATATAAATTATATAATTTACAAAATACTGTATCTCTGAATTATTGTCAAGCTTAGAGTAAGTATTCTTTATCATTTCATAAAATTAATATAAAATTAATATCAGTTTCTTTTCCATTCACATGAAAACACTGCATCTGTATGCATAGGGAGTTGTAGTGATATTATGTTGTAACCAGTGGTGTGGTGTAGTGGGGGGAAAACACACGTAAATTATTTGTATTATGTTCAAGAGTTTACTCGCATATCATGGAAAAGTGCATAAAATATAGGGAGCATTACTTTATTCACTGTGAACAATCATAAGCAGTTTGATTTATCACTACATCAGTTGTAGTTGTTAATAACCGTCAGCGGTTGTATCTGTTTTTCACTGCTAGCATAACAACAGTAGCGATAATACAGTATACAGAAAAAGCATTTATTTATAACCTTTTCATACCATCATCATAAAAACTTGTTTTAATTCAATTAAGAATATCAAATGTCATGGTATATCCCTGTGTGTAACAATGTCACAATGATAATATAATTTAATAACACAAGCTTTTCATTGTTATAATAGGCCTAATATTCATTTTCTCAAAAAACTAACATTCTTTTAAGTAATCGAATACTAAACTCCATTCGGATATTCGAATAACTGTGCCCATCCTTAGCTGCTACAACTGTTTCCCAGAGATGATCATTATTTTTTATAACTTTTTGCTCTCTTTCACAGAGCTGTCCTCCCCCGGAGAAATAACAGTTCACTATGTTGGCAGTGACTCTGTTTCTCTGAGCTGGCTTCCTTTTGACCCGGCATGGAGGTACAAATTGACCTACTCCTGCTACACCCAGAGAGAGATCCTGTCCATCCAAGGATCCAACAGCACTGACGTGGAAGGCTTGTACCCGGGGACAGAGTACACTTTCAGCATCACATCAGTCACAGGCGATAGGAATCACAGAGCATCGGTCACAATGTCCATGTACACAAGTAAGTGCTTTGATTCAAACATGTCTTGCATTACAGGGAGAATTATGTTTAACTTGTGTTTTCATTATTTCAGTTATAATTGGATTGGGTCCTTTGTCCTTTTTGCAGAACCTGTGCCACCTGAAAAGATAAAGATAGATCATGTCAGCAGTGAATCAGTGTCTCTGAGTTGGGACAAACGTGTTGGTGTTCCTGAGGCATGTCTCGTGACCTGTTCCTGTGATGGAGAGGATGTGCAGAAGATAACAACAGAATCCAACACCCTGACGTTCTCCAGTCTGAGTCCAGGTGTCAAATACTCCTTCCACGTCTCTATGGTGCTGAAAAACGGGACCCAAAGCAAGTCTGCTGTGACATATGTACGCACAAGTGAGTGTATTAAGAATTTTCACTGTGTTACTTTGACAGGAGGATGTTTTCTAATGGATTGATTGACAACCAAGGCGCTCAGATCTGAAACCCTTCTCGTTCCCCCACAGAAACCCACCTGGAGAGCTTGCTGTTGGACCTGGGGTTGGAGAAACACTACACAGAGAAGCTCGCCCTGAGCACCGTGCTGCAGATCGATGAGAAGACCGTCACAGATGAACCCGCTCAGACTCTCTCAGCCCTACCATGGACTTTCTTGAAAAGGTTAATGATGGTTAATGTAACAGCTAGGAGTGTGAAATGTACCTCATCAGGAGGCGAGGAAAGTTGTGATGCTTCATTTTGCAACATAGAGCTAGATCTGGAGAGTCTGGTTGATAACATGGACTCTAGTAATGTTGTAAACCCCTTAGACATTGTTACTGCTCTCTTTCTGTGCTCTAATGGTTTTCTGCAGCAAGAGATGGTCTTGAAAATGTCCATGTGTCAGTTTTCTGTGCCCCTGCTTCTCCCCAATTGTGACACAAAACAGTGCATGCTCATGCTTTGGGCAATGCGAGACATTGTCAAGAAGTTTAGACCTCATTCATTGGCAGACCCAAGAGGATTTGTTGAAGACAGGATTGTTCTCTCTGACCTCCCCATGGTCTCTTTTGTCAGATTGGGTGAGTGCTCTCTGTCCAAGTCACAGATTCTGAACAAGCTTCTGAGTAATCCCCAACAGTATCACGATACGTTTGTCCACCATGACATGGAATGTGGTGATAGTCCAAGGAGGATATCCAATGGATTGGTTGAGATAAGCTGGTACCTCCCAAGTGGGAAAAAAAACATTGACATTTTTGGTGAACCTGTTGCTGTAACCAATCTGAGAGGGGACATCAGTTCCTTTGAGACCCAGTACTCCTTTCTTTGTTCAACCTCTGCAGCAGTCTTTGTGTTCTTCGACAACCTGGACAACAAGTACAAGCTACTGACCAGCCAACACACCAAGGCACAGCTGTTTCTGGTGGGTAACCCACAGAGCAAGAGCTTCAGCATTGATGCTTTGAAGAAAACAGCAGCAGAGTTGAACTTGAAGAAAAGCAACATCATCCTGAAAACCAAACAGATGAATGATGCAGACTTTGTGAAGAACCTGAGAAACACAGTTGATGAGGTGATCAAGAGTTCATATTCTAAAATGCCATTGGAGCAGATGGCTGAAGTGGCACATGAGCTTGGGATCTTGGTTGACGAGGACTGCCAAGAATGTCAGATTGCCAAGCAAAATGCTGATGCAATCACGTCAAAAATTAATGACACCCCACAGTATAAGGAAAGTCAGCTTCCCTTGCAAGGACAGGTCTGGAAGGAGCTGGCACGTCTAGAGAAGGAGGAATGCAGACTGCGGAAAGCTGGGGAGATGAACATTGAGACGTACAAAAGTGAACTGCAGGCAGAGAAAAGACAACTTAGGGAACAGCAAAGGAGGTATGACATATCAGAGGCAATGACCTGCTTCATACATGCAATATCAAGCACAGGGCTAGAAAGGTCCTACTTCTTGAAATGGATGCGAATGAACCTGGACAATCTGTCTCGTAAAAACCTTTCAGGCCTTAGGGAGCTGTACAAAGAAAAGTCTCAGAACTCATCTGAAACCAAAGAAGAAATTGCATACCTTGATAGACAGATTTCAAACAGTTCTTTAGGAACCGAACATTTCCTACGGGAAATGGGTCAACTGTACGAATCTGCGGTCTTACTGAGCGAAACTGAAGAGTCACGGCAACAACTGCAGCACCTGCCCAGACTATGTGCTGAGTTACTTCTGGATGGGTTTCCTCTGGAGTTGGTGGACGGAGACGCGTCTAACATACCTCTGAGATGGGTGAGTGATGTGCTGCATCAGCTCAATGTCTTGGTGCAGCCGAAGAACAAGATCCTGGTGGTAACTGTTCTAGGTGTTCAGAGCACAGGAAAGTCCACCCTACTGAATACAATGTTTGGAGTGCAGTTCGCAGTCAGTAGCGGCAGATGCACAAGAGGGGCCTTCATGCTTCTCATCAAAGTCAAAGAAGACTTCAAGAATGAGCTGAACTGCGACTTTGTAGTGATCATCGACACAGAAGGGCTGAAGTCGCCAGAGCTGGCACAGTTAGATGACAGCTTTGAACACGACAACGAGCTAGCCACTCTAGTTGTTGGGCTGAGTGATGTCACAATAATCAATATTGCCATGGAGAACTCAACCGAGATGAAGGACATCCTTCAAATTGTTGTCCATGCTTTTCTCCGGATGAAAGAGGTGGGAAAGAAGCCCAAGTGTCAGTTCGTCCACCAGAATGTGGCAGATGTCTCGGCACACGACAAGAACATGAGAGACCGGAAAATGCTCTTGGAGCAATTGAACGAGATGACCCAAGCAGCAGCCAGCATGGAAAACAAAGAAGGGAACAAGATCTTCACAGATGTGATGGAGTACAACCCAGAGACTGGTAACTGGTACATCCCTGGACTTTGGCATGGAAACCCTCCAATGGCACCTGTCAACGCTGGGTACAGCGAGTCCGTCTACGAGTTTAAAAAAAACATGATTGAAGTCTTGGAGAAATGTGAGGCCTCTGGAAACAACATAACAGAGTTTCTGGAGTGGACAAAAAGCTTGTGGAATGCTGTGAAGTATGAAAACTTCATTTTTAGCTTCAGAAACAGCCTGGTGGCTGATGCCTACATGAAGTTGTGCACTGAGTTCCACAAATGGGAATGGTCATTCAAAAAGCACATGTATACTTGGGTAACAAATGCTGAAACAAGGATCTCCAACTTTGGTACAATCACTGTGAAATCTGAGGCATCAGACATGAATGACTTGATTGGCAAATTGAAAAACAAAGCTTTGTTTGAGCTTTCCAAATGGGAGAAGACCATTCTTGACAACTTGACCAAGTATTATGAACAGACAGAAGGAAATGTGCATCTAGTGGAGGGGTACAGAGAGGTCTTCTCCAACAGTGCAAAAAGCCTTCGACGAGAAATGGAGAACTCTGTGCTGAATCAACTGGAAGCAGCTGCTGAGATCAGACAGGGAATGAACAATTTGGACACAATAAAGAACACCCACACAGCAAGACTGGAAGAGAGTGTTCTGGGATTAATTGATCAATGCAGGAAGAGCAAATCTGAGAAGTCAGATCAGGAACTCGAGCGAGATTTCAATCAGATGTGGAATGAAACTGTGCAGAAGTTGTCCTTCCCAGGATTGAAGAAGAAAAACATTTTTGGAAAGATTTTTTGCCAGCTCCGTTCAAACATGTACCAAAAGGGAAGTCCTGTGAATGAAATGATAGCTAGAGTAAAGCTGGAACATTCAGGAAAAGAGCCATTCAAAGTGGCTTCAAATGGGTTTCTAAGGAAAGTTAAACGATGGCTTCACTTTGATCAACACACACAGAAAACCCAGTTGATGGCTGACAACCTCATAGAGACATGCAGACAATTTGTGATGGAGAAGGTGGAAAGGGAAACAGATTTCCATGATAATTATATTCTGGAGATCCTACACATGATTGAGGAAAGATTAAAAGCCAGCAAAGATCTTGAGACTGATGTCCTATTTGAAGTCTCACTAAAACTACATATCTGTGGAGCTGCAGCCAGGGAATTTCAGCAAATGCATGACCATTTCATAGAAGTCAATGACCCACGCCGATGCCTTGATCTGTACAAAGACAAGTACTGCTCTGACTTCAAGGACTTGTTCAATGAACGAGACCAGTGTCAGAAAAAAGCAGAGGAATTCACATGCCTCTGCCTCAGACCTGCAGTGGAAGAAAGTGTTGCCCATTCATTGGGTCCAGATATCGTCGATGAAATGCTGACAGGAAAAAATGCCCTTCAATTCAGCACTCGTGCATTTTTCCAGTACTCAATCTTGAAACATTTGCTTTCAGAATTTAACTTTGAGAGCTATGACAGCTACATTTGTTCATATGAAAAGTTTGTCAAGAATTGGATATTTGATCAAATCAGGGCTCGCTTTTCAAAGGGGCAAACAATGTTTCAGTTGGAAGATAAACATCTGAAAGCAATCGTCAAGAAAATAATGGATGCCATTACAAAGGCCCAAACCAAGAAAAACATCAACTTTGAGAAATTAATTCAGGACATTTGCACAGAGCTTGGAGATACACTGGTCATTCCCAAGGATGCTCTGAGTGCCTTCATGATTCTCAATAATGCTGAACAAGAGCAATTTGCCCATTGTCTCAAAACATCTGTTGAAGAAATGGAACAATCCCTGAGGACCAAGTTCCAAGAGGGAGTGGATGCACAGAGGAAACTGGAACAATTGAGGATTAAACCACAGAATGTTCTTTTCAAAAGAGTATTTGGCTGTGGGAAGCAATGTCCATTCTGCAAGGCACCGTGCGAGGCAGGAGGAGAGGCCCACACAGACCACTGTGCCTCAATACACAGACCACAGGGTCTGGGTCAGTACAGGTTTGTGTACTCAAGGAAACTCGTGACTGACATCTGCTCATCCTCTGTGTTCAGTGAGCAACAATTCCAATGCTACGAGACAAATGAAAAATACCATCCTTACAAAAATTACAGAGACATTTTCCCCAACTGGCATATCCCGGCTGATCCCAGCATCGAGGCCTCAGACTACTGGAAATATGTAATGGTAAAATTCAACAATGAATTTGCCAAAAAGTATGACGCACTCCCAGCAATAACACCACCTGCCTGGAAATTGATCACAAAGGAACAGGCAGAAAAAAGCCTCAAAGAGTCTTTTAGCATCAAGTGAGAGCCTCTACCTCAAAGAGGAATTGTAATATAATGAACAATGGTGTCGGGCCGTAGTCTAATAAAATACATTACCTGCAGTAATAAATGTCCGATTTCATGTCAGATTTCAAATATTAATTTTGTTTATGCACGTTTTCATACTCAAATCATGGTCCTTGCCATCTGCTTCATGAGCAGTATGTTCTCTAAATTGAAGAGCCTTGGAATGGGGGCTGGAATGATAATCTGTTATACACCACTGTGCCACAACTACTTGTCACTTACTCTGTTTTGCATTGCTTGAAAGCAATTCGCAAAAAATACATCAGTCTTTGAACTTGATGTGTTTACTTGGTAGGCACTGACAACGATCATTGAGGAATCTGTTTTCCAATGCTTTAAAGCGGTAATCAGCAGTTGGTATATCCACTTTTGGACTTATAAATTAATCATCATATGTACCCATTGATTCTTGAAGAATTTACAGTAACTTATGCCTCATGGGTTTAGTTCAACTGTCGTATCCCATCAGAAACCAAAATATAAGCTTGTTTTACTCCAACGTTTGTAAACCAAGAACATTTGAACAAACACTATATAGCCGCAAACATCCATAGTTCTGTCTATAAATAGCAGCCATTTAATGTTTGGGTTCTTACAGTATGTAAGTGGTGAATGGGATTCATATTTCATTCTTCTGTAACATTCATTGGGTTTGGTAAAATCAAGCATTTGGTCTGACCTTTTTCTTTTACTTACACTTAGTTGATTCAGGAAAGTGTTGAGAAACAATTACATTTGAAAATTGTGGTGTTCTCTGAGACTATAATTATAGTCTATTGCGTTATTGTCCCCATGAAATATCAGTACTATTGTAGTAGCTTAATATTTGGATTAGATTGTATAGTTGCTTACAATACTGTAACTGAAGTACACACACAATCATATTGATGCCTCTTACGGTATAAGTAGTTCCCACCAAATATATTACATAATCAACTAATCACTTTCTTGTATAATATATCAATGAAAAATAATCTTAACAGTTTGTCATTGAACTGGTCCAGTTTGTTGACGTGTTGCAGTCAACACTCTAGCTATGAATGTCTTTAAACAAGGTAGGCTATTCCAACAGTAGTAACAGTTCCTATGTAAACATGTATTAAATGATGATATATTTGAATACCACATAACATCCGATGTAATAAACGTACTGGATTATCAGTTCAATATTTCAATATCAAGCTTTTTATTGCATTGGCAGCACAAACATGGCACAGTCATGAGAGAATGAAAACAAAAGGCTGACAACTTGAGTTTCATTCATCATATTTCCTGTGAGAAGTATGTTGCAATTGTACGTGATCCTTGTCAAATAAACTTAAAATGTTTTTACATTTAAAGAAACCATTATCTTCAGAAATATATTGCTTATACTTTGGACGTTGTTGTTGATTTTCTTGTTGTTGTTTTGTTTCTTTTAATGACAAAAGTAAAATGCTTTCTGATTCAGAGCAAGAGGTTAGAAATGGTATGCATTAATGTTAGATAGGCAGGCTTAGGTTCAGAATATGCCAAGATTTACAGTGCATATGTTTTGATCACGACTCACTGAGGGCAGGGAGACAAAGGGTGACCATTATTACTCTGCTTCACCATAAAGGCCAAGGGGTCTCCTAGGGGCCGGCCCATCCGGATTTGAGCTATATTGCGGTTGTTGTTGGTCGTATAGAGGTCAGAGTTCATCCCAAAGGAGACATACTCCAGTCCTGGGGCACAGTGTATCTTGTAGGGGCAGTTTTTTAAATTTAACTCGGCAAGTCAGATTCTTATTTACAATGACAGCCTAGGAACAGTGAGTTAACTGCCTTGTTCAGGGGCAGAACGACAGATGTTTACCTTGTCAGCTCAGGGATCTAGCAACCTTTCGGTTACTGGCCCAATGCTCTAAGCACTAGGCTACCTGCTACCCAAACGGTAGTACACTGTTAAAATGAAGTGTTTTGTAACACTAAAACTAGTGCCAACTTAGCTGTCACCACCTTAAAGACGACGAAACCTTAACTTGGCTGGAGTATTGAAACATATGGTTGTGAGGGTATTGGGGCAGATTTAAGATGTACTGAAACATTCATCCTGAGGTGTTCTCAAACATGACATGGTGTGTGGTTGTTAGAATAATTATGAATAAACAATATCCTCATTTTAAATGGAACTGTAACTAAGTAAACTTATACTCTGTTTTATTATATCTGATTAACAATATCAGTTCATAAGAAGGGATTGTGTGACACAGATAAGGAGTAATTAAAGTTAATGAACACCATTCCAACTAGGAAGAAAGAAAGGGTTTGTGGATTAAGTAAACAGATAAGGTAGTTAACCTATGGTTGAACTGACGAAACTGAGCTCTGGGGTGTTTTAGATAAGGCTGTGAGTGCATTCCTAGGTTCTCTGTTAATTAGAACTATTAGAACTGTCAGCTAAGTGGTGATCGATAATGTTGGGGGGTCAAAAGTGAATTCAGTTATGTTGTGTGACCTGTGAGTGTGTTAGTGAGTTAGAATGAACTTTTAACCTCACTTTGTCCTGGTCGAGAGGAGGGGATTCTGTTAAGCAATGAAATGACGTCATGTTATTGTATATAAACTGTTGCTCGTGGTTATGTGGCAGCGCGTTCCGAGAATAAATTCTGTTAACTATTATTGAAATGGCTGGTCTCCATCTATTTTATGCAAACAAGAATCTTACAAATAATCATAAAATAGATTAAGGGTTTTCAATTAATGAAAACACATTGGCATAATTCAATTACAGTAACAGTGGTAACACCACATAATCAAGAGTTGTGCAACACCTTGGCTGAGTCTGGCAGCACAAACCCAGAAAAGGTTGAAAACACCTGGTGTTTCGAGTCCTGTGTAATGCAGAATTAGAAGTCGAAGCCTCTCAGTGCAAGGCTCCAAGACACTTGCCCAGAGGTAAGTTACAACCCTTACCCGTTCCACAACGGCCATGGTCGCACCTGTCGGTGGATTTCTTTACTGATCTTCCACCATCACAGGGTAACACCACGATCCTGGTCATTGTGGATCGTTTTTCTAAGTCCTGTCGTCTCCTCCCTTTGCCCGGTCTCCCTACGGCCTTACAAACTGCGGAGGCCCCGTTTACACTACCGGCACTATGGGGTGCCTGAGGATATAGTGTCTGATCGGGGTCCCCAGTTCACGTCTAGGGTCTGGAAGGAGTTCATGGAACTTCTGGGGGTCTCGGTCAGCCTGACCTCAGGTTTTCACCCCGAGAGTAATGGGCAGGTGGAGAGAGTTAACCAGGATGTGGGTAGGTTTCTGAGGTCTTATTGCCAGTACCGGCCGGAGGAGTGGGCAAAGTTTGTACCCTGGGCAGAGATTGCCCAGACCTCTCTCCGCCACTCCTCCACTAACCTTTCTCCCTTTCAATGTGTATTAGGGTATCAGCCAGATCTGGCTCCTTGGCACCAATCAGACCGAGGCTCCTGCGGTGGACAATTGGTTCCGGCATGCAGAGGAAACTTGGGAGGTCGCCCACGTCCACCTTCAGCGCGCCATAGTGCGCCAGAAAGTTGGCGCAGACCGTCACCGCAGTGAGGCCCCGGGGTTCGCACCAGGGGACAGGGTCTGGCTCTCGACCCGAAACCTGCCCCTTTGCCTGCCCTGCCGGAAGCTGGGTCCACGGTTTGTGGGGCCGTTTAAAGTCCTGAGGAGAGTGAACGAGGTATGTTATAGGTTACAGTTACCCACAAATTACCGTATTAACCCCTTGTTCCATGCGTCTCTCCTCAGGTCGGTGGTGGCTGACCCGCTCCAGGAGGCTGAAGTGCGGGATGTTTCTCCGCCCCCTCTGGACATTGATGGGGTCCCGGCGTACTCCGTTCAATGCATCTTGGATTCGAGGCGTCGGGCGAGGGGCCTTCCATACCTCATGGACTGGGAGGGGTACGGTCCGGAGGAGAGATGCTGTGTTCCGGTGGAGGAGTATGTTAGATCCTTCCATGCTGCGAGAATTCCACCGTCTCCATCCGGATCACTTCTGCCGGAAGTCGAAGCCTCTCCTTGTTCGGGTGGAGCTCGGCGGTCGACGTCACCGGTCGTCTAGCCATCATTGATCCATTTTTCATTTTCCATTGGTTTTGTCTTGTCTTCCTACACACCTGTTTTCAATCCCATTCATTACCTGTTGTGTATTTAACCCTCTGTTTCCCCTCATGTCTTTGTCAGAGATTGTTTGTTGGTCAGTTTTGTGTTTGTATTGGTGCGCTACGGGTCCTTGTACCCACTTTGTTTTATTATTATTCATAGTTTTGGAGTTATGTTTAGTTTACAGTCATTAAACAACGCCATTTCATTAAGTTTGATTCTCCTGCGCCTGACTTCCCTGCCACCTATACACACGACTCTGACAGAAATTCTGACAATCCCTTCTTCTGGAGTTTCCAAATACTGTAAATGGGAGTCCCTCCTCTTACTGTATATTCCCTACTCTTCTATGGTGTGTTTATAAAATCCTCATTGGTAATTCCAAAAAGTCAAAAGTTCCGTATTATGCTCAAACAAAGGACACAAGAAGAGATTGTTTTGTGAAAACACAAACTAAGTTTGTCTAGAATAATAATTTGTACACAATCACTTTTTCCAAGACATGATTTTGAAGCTTTAAATGCTTTGTCTTTTATTTGCAAATTATCAAATGACCAAACATTTGTATATTGATAAAGAAAGATAGTTCAACAATATGTGAGATATTTATCATATTAATATTCTTCCAAATCAACAGCTGCTGGCTCCAGGTGGTTGGGTTGGCGGAGACCAGGCAGTGCAGAGTGGTCTTGACGTCCTGGTTGGAAAAGCTATCCACCATGGTCAGGAGGGCGGTGTTGCCACCAGACGAGGAGAGACCCGTGACAAAGTCCAGGGTGATGTGACACCAGTGGCGAGGAGGGATGGGAAAGCTTTGAGGAGGACAGCTGGAGCTTGTCGAGGGGTTTTGTTCCGTGCACAGACAGTGTAGGCAGCGACAAAGGTGGCAACGCCTGGAAACATGGTAGGCCACCAAATGCATTGTCGCAAGTCAGGGTCCCCCGGGAGCCCCGGTGGCAGGCAAGCCTGGAGGAATGGGTCCACTGCTGTCCAAACAGCAGGGCCCATCTCGCCTGCCTAGGGTTGAGGCGCTTGGCGGTGCGGAGATACTCAAGGTTTTGTGGTCGGTCCACACTATGAATGGATGTTCCGCCCCTTCGAGCCAGTGCCTCCATTCCTCCAATGCTGTCTTCACCGTGAGGAGCTCGCGATTCCCCACATCGGAATTCCTCTCCGTGGCATTGAGGTGGTGGGAGAAGAAGGCGCAGGGATGCAGCTTCAGGTCCAGGGCAGAACGTTGTGTCAGGACAGCCCCCACTCCGACATCCAAATCCTCGGCCTCCACTAAGAACTGACGGGAAGGGTCCGGATGAACAAGGATTTGAGCTGTGGTGAAGCGGTGTTTAAGGTCCCGGAACACTCGGACAGAGGCCATGGACAACGTGAACCGAACCTTGGCAGAGGTGAGGGCAGATGGTGGAGGCCAGGGTGCTGTAACCCCGGATTAAGTGGCGATAAACGTTGGTGCAGCTGCACCCTCGACGTAGGCTGAGGCCAATCCATCACCGTTTTCACCTTCTTAGGATCCATCTGGACACTCCAAGCAGAGATGATGTAGCCCGGGAAGGGATTGATGGAGCAATGGAACTCACACTTTTCGCCCTTAACGAACAACTGGTTCTCCAGGAGGCACTGGAGAACCTGCCAGACATGGATTACGTGTTCTGGGGGAGCGGGAGAAGACGAGGATGTCATCAAGGTAGACGAAGATGAACTGGTTCAGCATGTCACGGAGAAATTCATTCACCAGAGCCTGGAACATGGCAGGGCCGTTGGTGAGGCCAAAGGGCATGACCAGATATTCGTAGTGTCCTTGGCCGTGTTAAAGGCGGTCTTCCACTCGTCCCCCTCTCATATCCGTACCAGGTGCTATGCGTTTCGTAGATCCAGCTTGGAGAAGATCGTGGCCCCCTGGAGTGACTCAAAGGCCGAGGACATGAGTGGTAGCGGAAAACGGTTTTTCACAGTAATGTCATTGAGATCCCGGTAGTTAATGCAAGGGTCTTGTCCTTCTTCTCCACAAAGAAGAACCCTGCGCCAGCGGGACAGAAGGAGGGAAGCATAAATCCTGTAGCTAGGGAATCCCCAATGTAGTTCTCCATAGCCTTGGTCTCTGGTCCCGACAGCGAGTACAGACGTCCCCTGGTACTAGGGAGAAGGTGCGACGAAAGGGAAGTGGCCTTGGCCTTGCTGAACACCTCCCGGAGGTCTTTGTACTCCATGGGAATGGGCGGAGAGGTCCACCAAAGTACTCGCTCCCTGGTGAGCCTGGTCCTTCACCGGGCACGAGGACACAAAATCCCGCAATAAATACAGCTCCTTGTGCTGATCCTGTGTTGCCGCTTTGCTGGCAACAGACCAGTCCTGTATAGTTGCATGGACTCGGAAAACAGTGCCTTGGCCCTCTTCGGTGACTCTCGGAGAAGGTCGGGTAACCTCTCGGCCACGATACCGTCGGGAACTTGCGGGATGGCTTGGAGGCGAGGTGGAATTCCTGGACATGTGAGTGACGTCAAATTCCCTCTCCATCTGTCTTTCCTGCAATCGCCCATCGATGAGAATGGTCAAAACGATGAGGGAGTCAAGATCCGTGGGCAACTCCCGAGCCGCAAGCTTGTCCTTAACCACTGCTGAGACGCATTGCAGGAACATGTCGAACAATGCTTCCGGGTTCCATGCACTCTCCACTGCCAACGTGAGGAAATCCACCGCATAGTAGGCCACTGTGCGGGCTGGATTAGCTTCCGGGCAGCTTCTCTCCCGGAGAGCGGGGCATCAAAAACCTTCCTTTCTTCTCCCACGAACCCCTCCAGGCTCATGCATATGGTCAGCTGCTGTTCCCATACGGTGGTAGCCCGGGTGAGAGCACTTCCAGACATCAGCGTGAAGAGGTAGGCTATTCTGGAACAATCCAAGGGGAAGGAGGTCTGAACCTTGAAAATGAGGGCACACTGAGCTAAAAACACCCTACATCTGTCACTTCAGGACGTGTTCTACTCAGCTAACTCCAACCTCAGTCTCCACTAAGCTTCCCCGGATCTGCACTCCATATCTCCATGTGTAACAATAAATATTTTGGTTCATTCATCCCTGTTTCCTCATCTGAGTCTGCTCTTGGGTTTCCCTGTGTCTCTTTGCTTAACAGTACAATCTGGCCAAGAGATGAACCCACTAGACTCCACTACTCTTCACCAAATTCTTGTTGGTCAAGGCGTCCTTCTTGAGCAACATGACCAAGCCTTGAAAGCCCTGAACATCAAGGAGTTTTCACAGAGCCTGTCTGACCTACAGGTCCGAACCTCCGCCCAGAGTTCATAACCGGTCTCAAGTCCCTCTTCTCCGCCCCGGGAGCCTTTTGTTCCGACTCCTGAGCACTTTGATGGTAATCTTGGCACTTGCAGATCCTTTCTTCTGCTATGTTCACTAGTATTTGAGCAACAGCCCTACTCTTATGCTAGTGAATGAGCCAAGATGTATTTCTTGATTGGCTGCCTTCGTGGAGCAGCGCTTTCCTGGGCCACTGAGTTGTGGGAGAGACGGTCACCTATCTGCTTCTCCCACGGTGGATTCACGATGAGATGAGTAAGGTCTTCGACCACCCGGTCCGCAGAAAGGATGCCGCTAAACAACTTCTGTCTCTTCGTCAAGGCTCCCAGAGTGTGGCTGAAATGGCATGGGAGTTCCGCACCCTCGCTGCAGAGAGTGGCTGGAATGACGAGGCTCTTCAGGGAACATTCCGAAACGCACTCACTGAGACCCTCTCTGTTGTCCAGAGAGGAGCCTGATGGATTTGATGTACTCATTTCTCTCACTATCCGCATTGACAACTGTCTTCCTTGAGCATCGGAGGGAGAGGGTAGGTAGGGTTGCATGCCCCATAACATCTGCTTCAGTGCCTTGCTCTCCTTCTCCGACTGCATCACATCTCCAGGCATGTTCTAATCCTGAACCCATATAGCTCAGCCAGACCCGTCTATCTCCAGAGGAGAGGCAGCAGCGTATCAGTACTAGGAGCTGTCTATATTGTGGCCAGGTTGGTCACCTGGTCTCCACTTGTTTCCTGTGTCCAGCAAAAGAGGGGGCTCAGTGGGGATATACTGTTGAGCCAAATCGCCTGCCCATCATCTCCCAGACCCCTGCTTGAGGCCAACCTTGTTTGGCAGAGCCAGGCTTTTCCTCTGCCTGCTCTCATCGATTCAGGCGTCGACTAGAGCTTTCTGGACCGAGGGATTGTTACTGACTCCAACCTAAGTGTATGTAAACTTCCGACTTCAACTGTAAATAACTTAATTTGAGTAAGGAAATGTTCAGCCTATAATTAGCTAACTAGAAAATGTATATTTAAAACACATTTAATTAGCTAGCTAATTTCAAGCTGCTAGCACGCAAGCTAAAGTTATTCGCTGGCTGGCTTTGGGCTTAACATTTCTAGCTATGCTTAGCTGACATTAGTTGCTACTTGCTAGCCACAAGATTGGAATGTTTTTCAGGTTGCAGTTGTCTGATATGTCACTCGTTTTACAAATACATTTTTTTTTAAAGGACAAATCTAACAGGGCACATGCCCTTGTACCCGCTATGGGCATGATGCCTCTGGGTGAGAGCACACCAAACACACAGATGAAACTCTCCAAAACAATCCAAGAAAGTATGTGTCAACAAAACATTGTGTTCTCACGTTTATCACATTAAAGAAGGAAAAAGAAAAAAGGAATTCACTCAACAAGAGTGTTTTGTTTTGTGTAGCATTTCGGCCGTTAATGCTAATAGTCCGAGCCAAACAGCCATTTTGATTCATTTATCAATTTTCATGATGCTACATGTAATTGACACGCTATTGTTTGCCCCTTTCGAGCACTTGTTTTTATGCAAATCAAGGCCTGCTTTAGTTAATACTGCTGGCTTGTTTGCCTACTAGCTTTGAAAATAAAAGAGTGTCGCACACTGGAGCTCAGATGCAAAAATGTAATTACCAACGTTTCGACAGCCAAGCTGTCTTCATCAGGGTATAATCACAAACACTGCGGGATGACTCGTTTATGTAGTGTCAAAAGACACAGGCGTCTAATCATGGCCAATAGTGGCCTAATATCATTGGTTAATTATCAAATATTAAAATGTCATACAATGAACAGCATACAAACAACAAATGGATAGCATAAGATCATACATTAATTTGACTACACAAGCTTACAAACAATTACAATGGCAAAGTCACAATAATCACAAAAATGGCTTCAGATCAAAGTCTACGTTGAGACCGAAGGGAGCAAGGGTCTTTAAGTTAAAGATCCAGGCAGCCTCTCATTTTAACAATAAAGGTACATCTCAAATTATCAGAACAGGGGTTAAGAAAAGCATCAAATCAAATCAAACTTCCATCCACTTCCTTATGTCTGAAACACAGGCTTCTAGCGAGGGCAGTTTTGGGGCTTCACCATGTTTCATTGAAATGTACAGCTGTGTGTCATCCGCATAGCAGTGAAAGTTAACATTATGTTTTCGAATGACATCCCCAAGAGGTAAAATATATAGTGAAAACAATAGTGGTCCTAAAACGGAACCTTGAGGAACACCGAAATTTACAGATGATTTGTCGGAGGACAAACCATTCACAGAGACAAACTGATATCTTTCCTACAGATAAGATCTAAACCAGGCCAGAACTGGTCCGTGTAGACCAATTTGGGTTTCCAATCTCTCCAAAAGAATGTGGTGATCGATGGTATCAAAAGCAGCACTAAGGTCTAGGAGCACAAGGACAGATGCAGAGCCTCGGTCTGATGCCATTAAAAGGTGATTTACCACCTTCACAAATGCAGTCTCAGTGCTATGATGGGGTCTAAAACCAGACTGAAGCATTTCGTCTTCAGGAAGGCAGTGAGTTGCTGCGCCAAAAAATCTTGAGAGGAATGGAAGATTCGATATAGGCCGATAGTTTTTGATTATTTCTGGGTCAAGGTTTGGCTTTTTCAAGAGAGGCTTTATTACTGCCACTTTTAGTGAGTTTGGTACACATCCGGTGGATAGAGAGCCGTTTATTATGTTCAACATCGGAAGGCCATGCACAGGAAGCAGCTCTTTCAGTAGTTTAGTTGGAATAGGGTCCAGTATGCAGCTTGAAGGTTTAGAGGCCATGATTATTTTCATCATTGTGTCTAGAGATATAGTACTAAAACACTTGAGTGTCTCTCTTGATCCTAGGTCCTGCCAGAGTTGTGCAGACTCAGGACAAAAGCATGGAATGCCTGGAGCTGTTTTGCATCACCCCTCCATAGAACAAAAATATCATCAATATACCGTTTCCAAATAATGATGTGAGGCAAGAAAACATTTTTGGGGAGGATTGAAAAAATACTGTTTCTCCATGTAACCCACATACAATAAATAATTTAGAAACATGAAGTAGTTGTGTGTGAGTACTATTTCAGCCAATGTTATAATGCATGCACTGGAAGGTAGTTCATTAGGGTCATGTTGCAGAAGAAAATGTTCCATAGCTTCAATACCGCCCTCATGTGGAATATTTGTGTATAACGACTCAACATCAAAAGTAACTGACAAGGTATTCTCAGGGAGAGGATCAAGAGATTTAATAATAGAGATCATACTGCTGGTGTCCTTTACAAAGGAGAGGAGCTGTTCTGCAGAGTGGTCTAATAAAAAAAGTCAACACAAGTAGATAGAAGGGCCGTTACTGCATCAATGCCCGCTACAATAGGGCGCCCTGGAGGTTTTGTAACATTCTTGTGTCATTTCGGGCAAAGTATAGAAAGTGACAATTTTAGGGTGTTGAATAGCCAAAAAATCATGTTATTTTTTGGTTATCTGACCAGAACTTAAATACCCATCTAGGACATTAAAGATAGTATTCTGAAATTGGGAAGTAGGGTCACTTCTGAGTTTCTTGTAAAAGGTGTTGTCAAGCAGCTGTCTATGACACTGTCCTACCCATGAGTACAACCGACCCACCCTTATCAGCAGGACGAATAAGGACTGACATGTCATATTGTAAATCAAGGAAAGCTTATTTTTCATCCTTAGGTAAATTATGGAAAGATTTGGACCCCTTTTTTCCACAAGTCTGCAATATGTCTCGATAGAGTGATTGCGATTGGCTGGAGGTATAAAATAACTCTTGCTTCTAAAAGGAGTCGGAATATGTGCAGGAGAGCAACCTGCTGGTTCAATAGAAGTGTCAGAATTAGGGGAGCTAAAGTATTCCCTTAAACGGATATTTTTAAAAAACTTAAACATGTCTACCTTAACATCAAAATCGTTGCACTGAGTTGTAGGCACAAAAGATAACCCTTTATTAAGCAAAGAGACATGGGCAGGGACACTCAGTCCCGTGGGTTCTGGGACCGTGTTAATGGTCTCCTCTGCCTCTGATAGTAGTTTATTCTTGCCCCGTCGGGTGCGGCATCTCGTCGATTGTGCGTACCTGCGGCCACCTCCTACTAGCTTTACATACTGTTTGATGTGTGACCCACATGTTGAACACTAAATTCCACTGCCAATTTAGCCTGTTCTAGCATGGGCCTGCCACACCATATGTTATATGATACAATAAATACCACTTCCAATTTAGTATGTTCTAGCATTGGCCTGCCACACCATATGTTATATGATACAATAAATACCACTTCCAATTTAGCCTGTTCTAGCATTGGCCTGCCACACCATATGTTATATGATACAATAAATACCACTTCCAATTTAGTATGTTCTAGCATTGGCCTGCCACACCATATGTTATATGATACAATAAATACCACTTCCAATTTAGTATGTTCTAGCATTGGCCTGCCACACCATATGTTATATGATACAATAAATACCACTTCCAATTTAGTATGTTCTAGCATTGGCCTGCCACACCATATGTTATATGATACAATAAATACCACTTCCAATTTAGTATGTTCTAGCATTGGCCTGCCACACCATATGTTATATGATACAATAAATACCACTTCCTATTTAGTATGTTCTAGCATTGGCCTGCCACACCATATGTTATATGATACAATAAATACCACTTCCAATTTAGTATGTTCTAGCATTGGCCTGCCACACCATATGTTATATGATACAATAAATACCACTTCCTATTTAGTATGTTCTAGCATTGGCCTGCCACACCATATGTTATATGATACAATAAATACCACTTCCAATTTAGTATGTTCTAGCATTGGCCTGCCACACCACATGTTATTGCATCCTACTTTTGACATTCATATTGTTATCTTGTTGCTATATTTGCATAGCTTAATCACGTAGGCATTTTGCATATTTCTATTCATGTTTAATAACTGTGTTATGACCATTTGCTTTGGAGAAATCTAAGATTTCTTAGTAGCCAATGTCACTAGGTGAGTGGAAGGTAGCAGTTAGACTTGTTCTTTGCGCACCTCAAACATAGCAATAGTGGTTACATTGAATGAATGTTGATCCGTAGAGTTGACTGTAGCAATCCTTTTTATCTTCTTTGGCGTTTCTTGCATTTTCTTGCATTCATTTGCTTTGGTGTCACACCCTGATCTGTTTCACCTTGTTTGTCAAGTCAACCAGCTGTTTTGTTTTTCAGCTCCTGCTTTTTCACAGTCTCTTTTCTCGCTCTCCTGGTTTTGACCCTTGCCTGTCCTGACCTCGAGCCCACCTGCCTGACCCCTCTTCCTGCCCACCGACCTGTACCTTTGCCCCCCCCCCCCCCTCTGGATCACCGACCTCTGCCTTACACTGACCCTGAGCCTGCCTGTCGCCCGGTACCGTTGCCCCACCTCTGGTTTACTGACCCCTACCTGCCTTGACCTGTCTTTTGCCTGCTCCTATTGGATCATTAAAACTAACTATTGTTTATTCGACGTGGTCTGCATCTGGGTCTTACCTTCAGAACTGGGCCAGCTGCGCAATGCCATCTCATCCCAAGGAGCCTCCATTGGTAGGCACGAGGAGTTGCTTTGTGGGCTGAGCAATTCTGCAGGTTGGCTGGGGGTCGGTCTGCCATGGTGGTAATCCCACCGCCCATCAGTAACTCGGCGGTTAGCAGCGCCACCCTACCGGCCACTCCTCCTTCCCAGTAGCCCCTGTTACCTCCCCCAGAATGCAATAAAAATATTTATTGTTACACAGGGAGATATGGAGTGCAGATCCGGGGAAGCTTAGATGAGTTGTAGAAAAAACAGATGTGGAGACTGAGGTTGAAGTTAGCTGAGTAGAACAGGGTAAACAGGTCCTGGGGGAATCCAAGGTAGTGGTGGTGAGTAAAATCCAGAGCAAGGTAGTTGGGTGGTGAGATGTGGACCAGGAGACAGGAGCCAGAGACAGAGCGGTAACTGTAATGAGAGGATAAACGGTGTCAGGCAGGGAAACAGGCACAGCAGAGTAACAAGATCTTGAATAATCATAAATGGCTGGTCTCCAACCACACAATCAGACAGAGAGGGAGAGAGAGAGAGTGTACAGGGGGAGTAACTGCAGGTCAAGAAGACACCGGATGAACACCAGACGGCGTAGCAGGAGCAGATGTGACAGTACCCTCCCCCTATGGACGCCACCTGGCTCACGACCCGGCTTGTCTGGGTGTGAGGTATGAAAATCCTGTAAGAGGGAGGAATCCAGAATGTGATGACAGGGCACCCAGCAGCGCTCCTCAGGCCCGTATCCCACCCAGTCCACCAGATACTGCCAATCACAATCCTGACGGCGCACATCCAAAAGCCGCCGGACGGTATAGGCAGGATGGTCGTCGATGAGCCGAGGGGGTGGAGGAGCAACTGCAGGAGGGGACAGAGGACTGGATCAGACTGATTAAATTAAGGATACATGGAAGGTGGGGTGAATTGAGAGTCTGAAAGTTTCAGATGAACAGCAGAGGATTTATGACATGATCAATCTCAAAGGCAACAATGAATCGGGGAGCTAGTTTTTTGGAAACCACTTTCAGGGGCAAGTCCTTAGATGAAAGCCATTCCTTTTGGCCTGGAATATAGATGGGGGCTGAAGCACGGCAACGGTTAGCTTGGGATTGGGTCCTGGCTGAGGCAGGAAGAAGAGCAGCCCGGGCCCTCCTCCAGGTGTGACGACAATGGTCTTGGACTGAGGGCACCGCTACTTTGACCTCTTGGGCAGGGAACAAGGGAGGTTGGTAACCCAGAGCACACTCAAAGGGAGAAGTACCTAATGAGAGGTTGAGGGCATATTCCACCCAGGGTAGCTGGGCACTCCAAGAGGAAGGATTAGCCAAAGTCACACAGCGTATTGCAGTTTCGTATTGCCCGCTCGGTCTGGCCGTTGGTCTGGTGATGATATCCAGACGAAAGGCTAACATTAATACCCAGAACTGTACAGAAGGTTCTCCATACCTGCGATGTAAACTGGGGTCCTCTGTCAGAAACAATGTCACTAGGGATGCCATACAGCTGCAAAAACATGGGATACCACCAGCAGGACCTCAGTCTCCCGGGAGGAAGGAAGCTTGGAAAGGGGAATGAAGTGAACCGCTTTGGAAAATCGGTCAATAATAGTGAGGATGACTGAGTTACCATTCGATGGGGGAAGGCCAGTGATGAAGTCCAAAGCTATGTGTGACCAGGGGCGACTGGGTATGGGAAGAGGACGAAGCAGACCAGATGGAGGTTTGGTGGAGGTTTTGTTCCGAGCACAGACCGAGCAGGCTGAGATTAATTCCTGAGCGTCCTTCTCCATGGTGGGCCACCAAAATCGCTCACGCAGGAAGGCGACTGTCTGGTTCATGCCAGGGGGACAGGTGAGGTGAGTAGAATGGGCCTATTGAAGAACATCTGAACGAACTGAATCTGGCACAAACAGAGCCTTACAAGGAGAGTTTCTAGGATCAGGATGGTTCAGCTGAGCATGATGTACATGGGACTCAATCTCCCAGGAGACAGCAGCAACGATGCAGGAGGATGGCATAATGGTTTCTAGCTCGGAACTTGTGTTGTCTGCGGTGAACTGACGGGAGAGGGCATCAATATTCTTAGTATTCTTAGATCCGGGGCGATAAGTAAGTGTGAAGTTGAATCTTCCAAAAAACAATGCCCGCCTGGCCTGTCGAGAGTTCAGACGTTTGGTGGTCTGGATGTAGGCTAGATTTTTGTGATCCGTCCACACAATGAAGGGAAGGACCAAACCCTCTAACCAGTGATGCCACTCCTCAAGAGCCAGCCTAACAGCTAGGAGTTCCCGGTTACCTATGTCAAAATTCCTCTCTGCAGGTGAGAGCTTGCGGGTCAAGAAGGCACAAGGATGGAGCTTCTGATCCGAGGGAGAACGTTGAGACAGGTCTGCACCTACCACGGTGTCGGAAGCGTCCACCTCGAGGACGAACTGGAGTTCTGGCTGGGTAAGGATAGGAGCAGAAGTGGAGCGGTGCTTGAGTTCCCGGAACGCTGCCTCTGCCTCAGGGGACCAGCGGAATGGAGTGGAGGTGGAGGTGAGAGTGGTGAGAGGAGCTGTGAAACGACTGTAGTCACAGATTAATCGTCTATAAAAATGTGCAAACCCCAGGAAACACTGTAACTGCTTCAGATTCGCGGGCACAGGCCACTCTGTGACTGCCCTAACCTTGGCAGGGTCCATTCATCGCTGTCCTTGAGCAATAATGTAACCCAATAAGGTTACAGAGGAAACATGAAACTCACATTTCTCAGCCTTAACAAATAGCTTATTCTCCAATAGGCTTTGGAGAACTTGGTGGACATGTTGCTTGTGAGACTCAAGGTCCTTCGAAAAAAATAAGAATGTCATCCACATAGACAAAAACAAAACACCCAATGACAAAGCAGGCTCTGAAAAATAGCCGGAGCGTTAGTGAGACCAAAAGGCAAAACCAAATATTCAAAATGTCCAAGTGGTGTGTTGAACGTCGTTTTCTACTCGCCCCCTTCTCTGATGCGGACAAGGTGGTAGGCATTCCAGAGGTCAAGCTTAGTGAACACCGTGGCACCATGGAGGGGGGCAAAAGCACAACTGATAAGTGGCAAGGGATACTTGTTCCTAACAGTGATACTATTCAACCCACTGAAGTCTATGAGCCCCAGATCGAGGGAGATTATCAGTGGTCTTGTATGTCTTCCATTTCCTAATAATTGCTCCCACAGTTGATTTCTTCAAACCAAGCTGCTTACCTATTGCAGATTCAGTCTTCCCAGCCTGGTGCAGGTCTACAATTTGTTTCTGGTGTCCTTTGACAGCTCTTTGGTCTTGGCCATAGTGGAGTTTGGAGTGTGACT
Source organism: Oncorhynchus kisutch (assembly GCF_002021735.2). Classification (NCBI taxonomy): domain Eukaryota; kingdom Metazoa; phylum Chordata; class Actinopteri; order Salmoniformes; family Salmonidae; genus Oncorhynchus; species Oncorhynchus kisutch. The sequence goes on along the minus strand of NC_034189.2, from coordinate 19,802,616 downwards.
GTTTGAGGTTGTGGACAGGTGTCTTTTATACTGATAACAAGTTCAAACAGGTGCCATTAATACAGGTAACGAGTGGAGGACAGAGGAGCCTCTTAAAGAAGAAGTTACAGGTCTGTGAGAGCCAGAAATCTTGCTTGTTTGTAGGTGACCAAATACTTATTTTCCACCATAATTTGCAAATAAATAAATTAAAAATCCTACAATGTGATTTTCTGATTTTTTTTTCTCATTTTGTCTGTCATAGTTGAAGTGTACCTATGATGACAATTACAGGCCTCTCTCATCGTTTTAAGTGGGAGAACATGCACAATTGGTGGCTGAGTAAATACTTTTTTGCCCCACTGTATATCCACAGGAAAACGAGTTATATATCGATATAACCTGAAAGGCCGCTCAGCAAGTGTAACAGTATAACTTTAGACCGTCCCCTCGCCCATACCCGGGCGCGAACCAGGGACCCTCTGCACACATCAACAACAGGCACCAACGAAGCATCGTTACCCATCGCTCCACAAAAGCCGCGGCCCTTGCAGAGCAAGGGGAACTCCTACTTCAAGGTCTCAGAGCAAGTGACGTCACCGATTGAAACACTGTTTAGCGCGCACCACCGCTAACTAAGCTAGCCATTTCACATCCGTTACCCAAGGAAGAAGCCACTGCTCCAATACCGCCATAAAAAAGCCAGACTACGGTTTGCAACTTTTTGGAGAAATGTCCTCTGATGAAACAATAATAGAACTGTTTGGCCATAATGACCATCGTTATGTTTGGAGGAAAAAGGGGGAGACATCAAGCCAAAGAACACCATCCCTACCGTAAAGTATGGGGGTGGCAGCATCATGTTGTGAGGGTGCTTTGCTGCAGGAGGGACTGTTGCACGTCACAAAATAGATGGCTTCATGAAGAAGGAAAATGATGTGGATATATTGAAGCAACATCTCAAGACATCAGTCAGGAAGTTAAAGCTTGGTCGCGAATGGTCTTCCAAATGGACAGTGACCCCAAGCATACTTCCAAAGTTGTGGCAAAATGGCTTAATTAAGGACAACAAAGGCAAGGTATTGGAATGGCCATCACAAAGCCCTGACCTCTATCCTATAGAAAATGTGTGGGCAGAACTGAAAAAGCGTTTGCGAGCAAGGAGGCCTACAAACCTGACTCAGTTACACCAGCTCTGTCAGGAGGAATGGGCCAAAATTCACCCAACTTATTGTGGGAAGCTTGTGGAAGGCTACCACAAATGTTTGACCCAAGTTAAACAATTTAAAGGCAATGCTACCAAATACTAATTGAGTGTATGTAAACTTCTGACCCACTGGGAATGTGATGAAAGAACTATAAGCTGAAATTAATCATTCTCTCTGTTATTATTATTCTGACATTTCACATTCTTAAAGCAAGTGGTGATCCTAACTGACCTAAAACAGGGAATTTTCTTGTAGGATTAAATGTCAGGAATTGTGAAAAACTGAGTTTAAATGTATTTGGCTAAGGTGCATTTAAACTTCCGACTTCAACTGTATATGTTCCTTCTTGGATTATCCTTATTGGATGTCTTCTGTTTACATAGTACAATGTGAATCACCCATGCATTCTAGCTACTACTTGTTTATTTCTGGTTGCATAACACCCCTGCTCTTACTTTCCTGAATTCATGAAGGACCCAAATACAGGGGAGGTGCACACAAATGTACCTGTTTTTATACTTGACCATAGAGTTTGCTAGAGGGCAAACCTGCCACGAATACCCTCTCTACACCTCCATGCCTCAGACTAGGTGAATTCTGAAATGCACAATGTTTGAAATTCACATTTTGCTTCTGGTATTGGAGACCAAGATCCTCACACAGTATGTGGCTGTGTGATTGAGTGGGTAAATTCCAAAGAAACGTACCATTTTACTGCCCCAGCATTCAAGGGTTAATTTCCCACTTCTGCCTATCCAACTTTCACTCCTGATCTGTCTCCTCCTGTTTATAATCGGTCTAAACAAAGCACAGAAACATTAAAGCTGGAATTTCAGATATAAATATTCTCTATTGGCCCTATTCAGGATTAACAAAGCATACTCCCTGCCACGGTTTCCCTAAAAAGCTGAGGGATTCATAGACAGAGCTGTGGATGCAAGGACTGACCATCCATGACATAAAAATGATAGTTTTAACCATATTTTACATGGTTTACATACAGAGTTTGTTACATTTTCTTTGTTTACAAACATTGGATTAAGACAAGCTCATATTTTGGATTCTGATGGGATACTACGGTTGAACTAAGCTCATAAGGCATTTATAAGTTATATTCTTCAAGAATCAATGGGTACATATCATTAATGTATATGTCCAAAATCTGATGTAGCTACTACGGATTGCCCCTTTAAGATAAGGTGATGTAACATGAATTGAAGTCCTTGCTTCAATTGATTCTATGTTAAGTCTACTTATCTCAAGTCTGAATCGGGCCCCATGTGCTCAGTGTAACAAGGGTGGTTCGGCATAACAATGCCGTCCTGAAGACTGGCTAAGTGGACTAAGGCATTGTTTTGACAAGAAGGAGACCCAGGTTCACATACACCTCCTCACATGAATACCAGTAAAGAAGGCACCGCCTATACATGTTACCTCTGCTATAACTTACATATCCCTTTTTTTAAGTGTTATTTCTTACATTAGTACCCCAGGTCATCCTAGGTTTCATTACATACAGTCGAGAAGAACTACTGAATATAAGATCAGCGTCAACTCACCATCAGTACGACCAAGAATATGTTTTTCGCGATGCGGATCCTGTGTTCTGCCTCTCAAACAGGACAACGGAATGGATCCCATGCAGCGACTCCAAAAAACGACTCCGAAAAAGAGGGAAACGAGGCGGTCTTCTGGTCAGACTCCGGAGACGGGCACATCGTGCACCACTCCCTAGCATTCTTCTCGCCAATGTCCAGTCTCTTGACAACAAGGTTGATGAAATCCGAGCAAGGGTAGCATTCCAGAGGGACATCAGAGACTGTAACGTTCTTTGCTTCACGGAAACATGGCTCACTGGAGAGACGCTATCGGAGGCGGTGCAGCCAGCGGGTTTCTCCACGCATCGCGCCGACAGAAACAAACATCTTTCTGGTAAGAAGAGGGGCGGGGGCGTATGCCTTATGGCTAACGAGACATGGTGTGATGAAAGAAACATACAGGAACTCAAATCCTTCTGTTCACCTGATTTAGAATTCCTCACAATCAAATGTAGACCGCATTATCTACCAAGAGAATTCTCTTCGATTATAATCACAGCCGTATATATCCCCCCCCAAGCAGACACATCGATGGCTCTGAACGAACTTTATTTGACTCTTTGCAAACTGGAATCCATTTATCCGGAGGTTGCATTCATTGTAGCTGGGGATTTTAACAAGGCTAATCTGAAAACAAGACTCCCTAAATTTTATCAGCATATCGATTGCTCAACCAGGGGTGGAAAAACCTTGGATCATTGTTACTCTAACTTCCGCAACGCATATAAGGCCCTGCCCCGCCCTCCTTTCGGAAAAGCTGACCACGACTCCATTTTGTTGATCCCTGCCTACAGACAGACACTAAAACAAGAGGCTCCCACGCTGAGGTCTGTCCAACGCTGGTCCGACCAAGCTGACTCCACACTCCAAGACTGCTTCCATCACGTGGACTGGGATATGTTTCGTATTGCGTCAGATAACAATATTGACGAATACGCTGATTCGGTGTGCGAGTTCATTAGAACGTGCGTTGAAGATGTCGTTCCCATAGCAACGATTAAAACATTCCCTGACGAGAAACCGTGGATTGATGGCAGCATTCGCATGAAACTGAAAGCGCGAACTACTGCTTTTAATCAGGGCAAGGTGACTGGTAACATGACCGAATACAAACAGTGCAGCTATTCCCTCCGCAAGGCTATCAAACAAGCTAAGCGTCAGTACAGAGACAAAGTAGAATCTCAATTCAACGGCTCAGACACAAGAGGCATGTGGCAGGGTCTACAGTCAATCACGGACTACAAGAAGAAATCCAGCCCAGGATGTCTTGCTCCCAGGCAGACTAAATATCTTTTTTGCCCGCTTTGAGGACAATACAGTGCCACTGACATAGCCTGCAACGAAAACATGCAGACTCTCCTTCACTGCAGCCGAGGTGAGTAAGACATTTAAACGTGTTAACCCTCGCAAGGCTGCAGGCCCAGACGGCATCCCCAGCCGCGCCCTCAGAGCATGCGCAGACCAGCTGGCCGGTGTGTTTACGGACATATTCAATCAATCCCTATACCAGTCTGCTGTTCCCACATGCTTCAAGAGGGCCACCATTGTTCCTGTTCCCAAGAAAGCTAAGGTAACTGAGCTAAACGACTACCACCCCGTAGCACTCACTTCCGTCATCATGAAGTGCTTTGAGAGACTAGTCAAGGACCATATCACCTCCACCCTACCTGACACCCTAGACCCACTCCAATTTGCTTACCGCCCAAATAGGTCCACAGACGATGCAATCTCAACCACACTGCCCTAACCCATCTGGACAAGAGGAATACCTATGTGAGAATGCTGTTCATCGACTACAGCTCGGCATTCAACACCATAGTACCCTCCAAGCTCGTCATCAAGCTCGAGACCCTGGGTCTCGACCCCGCCCTGTGCAACTGGGTACTGGACTTCCTGACGGGCCGCCCCCAGGTGGTGAGGGTAGGCAACAACATCTCCACCCCGCTGATCCTCAACACTGGGGCCCCACAAGGGTGCGTTCTGAGCCCTCTCCTGTACTCCCTGTTCACCCACAACTGCGTGGCCACGCACGCCTCCAACTCAATCATCAAGTTTGCGGACGACACAACAGTGGTAGGCTTGATTACCAACAACGACGAGACGGCCTACAGGGAGGAGGTGAGGGCCCTCGGAGTGTGGTGTCAGGAAAATAACCTCACACTCATAGTCAACAAAACTAAGGAGATGATTGTGGACTTCAGGAAACAGCAGAGGGAACACCCCTTATCCACATCGATGGAACAGTAGTGGAGAGGGTAGCAAGTTTTAAGTTCCTCGGCATACACATCACAGACAAACTGAATTGGTCCACTCACACAGACAGCATCGTGAAGAAGGCGCAGCAGCGCCTCTTCAACCTCAGGAGGCTGAAGAAATTCGGCTTGTCACCAAAAGCACTCACAAACTTCTACAGATGCACAATCGAGAGCATCCTGGCGGGCTGTATCACCGCCTGGTACGGCAACTGCTCCGCCCACAACCTTAAGGCTCTCCAGAGGGTAGTGAGGTCTGCACAACGCATCACCGGGGGCAAACTACCTGTCCTCCAGGACACCTACACCACCCGATGTTACAGGAAGGCCATAAAGATCATCAAGGACATCAACCACCCGAGCCACTGCCTGTTCACCCCGCTATCATCCAGAAGGCGAGGTCAGTACAGGTGCATCAAAGCTGGGACCGAGAGACTGAAAAACAGCTTCTATCTCAAGGCCATCAGACTGTTAAACAGCCACCACTAACATTGAGTGGCTGCTGCCAACACACTGACACTGACACTGACTCAACTCCAGCCACTTTAATAATGGGAATTGATGGGAAATGATGTAAATATATCACTAGCCACATTAAACAATGCTACCTTATATAATGTTACTTACCCTACATTATTCATCTCATATGCATACGTATATACTGTACTCTATATCATCGACTGCATCCTTATGTAATACATGTATCACTAGCCACTTTAACTATGCCACTTTGTTTACATACTCATCTCATATGTATATACTGTACTCGATACCATCTACTGTATCTTGCCTATGCTGCTCTGTACCATCACTCATTCATATATCCTTATGTACATATTCTTTATCCCCTTACACTGTATAAAACAGTAGTTTTGGAATTGTTAGTTAGATTACTTGTTGGTTAATACTGCATTGTCGGAACTAGAAGCACAAGCATTTCGCTACACTCGCATTAACATCTGCTAACCATGTGTATGTGACAAATAAAATTTGATTTGATTTGATTTGACATATTGATTGGAACATTATTTATAATCTCACAATGGGCCTGGCAATTGTGGCCTATAGTACGTGACAAAGAGGTGGGAAAGAAACCCAAGTGCCAGTTTGTCCACCAGAACGTGGCAGATGTCTCGGCACATGACAAGAACATGAGAGACCGGAAAATGCTCTTGGAGCAATTGAATGAGATGACCAAGACAGCAGCCAGAATGGAAAACAAGGAGGAGAGGATGAGCTTCACAGATGTGATGGAGTACAACCCAGAAACTGGTAACTGGTACATCCCTGGACTTTGGCATGGAAACCCTCCAATGGCACCTGTCAATGCCGGGTACAGCGAGTCCGTCTACGAGTTCAAAAAGAACATGATCAAGGTCTTCCAGGACTGTGAAGCCTCTGGGAACAACATCATGGACTTTCTGGAGTGGACAAAAAGCCTTTGGAATGCTGTGAAGTATGAAAACTTCATCTTCAGCTTCAGAAACAGCCTGGTACATGAAGTTGTGCATTGAGTTCAACAAGTGGGAATGGTCTGTCAGAAAACACATGCACACATGGATGACAAGTGCTGAAGCAAGGATTTCCAACTTTGGAACAATAGCAATGAAATCTCAGACAGGAGATGTGCAGCCTCAACGGAACTTATCAAATGGGAGAAGACCATTCTTGACAACCTGACCAAGTACTACGAGCAGACAGAGGGCCATGTCTATCTTGTGGAGAGATACAGAGAGGATTTTGCAAACAGCACCAAAAGTATGAAAAGGGAGATGGAAAACTCTATGATGAGCAAACTGGAAGCTGCTGTTGAGATTCGACAAGGAATGAAAAAGCTTTGACACAATCAAGAAAAACCACACCGCCGTGATGGAGGAGAAGGTGCTGACGTTGCTTGAGAACTGCAGAAAGAGCCAATCTGAGCGGTCAGAGAAGGACCTTGATAGAGAATTTGAAATGGTGTGGGAGGAAACCGTGCAGGAGCTCTCTTTTACAGGATTAAAGAAACGAGACATTGTGAGCGATGTTTTCAACCAACTTCGGTCTAACATGGTGCAGAAGGGAGGTTCAGTGAATGAAAAGCTGAACAAAGAGAAACTTGAAGATCATGGAAAAGAACCCTTCATAGTCACTCCACAGGGGTTTTTCAAGAGATTATTAAAGGGTTTGTACATGGATGAGCACACAAGAAAAACCCAGGCCATGGCAGACAACCTTATAGAAATATGCAAACAATTTGTGAATGAGAAGAACCAAAATAAAACAGATTACAATGACACATACATTCAAGAGATAATACATATGATTGAAGAGAAGTTGAATGCCAACAAACAACTTGAAACAAGCGATAAATTTGAAGTCTCCATTAAATTGTACATTTGTGGGTTTGCATCCAGGGCTTTCCAATCAATGCATGAACAGTTCATATGTGATAATAATCCTCGTTTGTGCCTTGAACAGTTCAAAGTTAAATACTTGGCGAACTTCAAAGACTTGTTCAATGGACAAGATCAGTGTCGGAAGAATTCTGTGGAGTTCACCAACCTGTGTCTTAAACCTGCAGTAGAAGTCTATGTTGCCAGTTCCCTGGGTCCGGAAATTGTTGACGAAATGCTGACAGGACAGAATGCCTTTCAATTCAGCTCTCGGACATTTTTCCAGTACTCTATCTTGAAGCAACTACTGTCAGAATTCAACTTTGCCAACTACGTGAGCTACACTTGTCACTATGAAGACTTTGTCAAGAATTGGATTTTGGGTGAAATGTTGAAACGATTTTCACAAGGGAAAAAAATTTTGAGTTGGAAGACTGTCAACTCAAAGGGATCATCAGAGTCATCACTGAGGCAATCACAAAAATACAGACGAATAAGAATGGCAACATAAAGGAATTAATTCAGGACATATGCAGGGAACTTGGAGAGAAGCTGGTCATCCCCCAAGATGCATTGGAAGCCACCATGATCCTCAACAATTCCAACCAGGAACAGTTTTCCTACTGGCTCAAAACATCTGTGGTGGAGATGGAACAGTCTCTGAGAGAAGAATTCAGAAATGCAACAGATGTAAGTAAGAAATTGGAACACCTGAGGATTAAACCACAGAACGTCCTGTTCACAAGAGTGTTTGGCTGTGGGAAGCAGTGTCCATTCTGCAAGTCACCATGCGAGGCAGGAGGGGAGGCCCACAATGATCACTGTGCTTCAATACACAGACCACAGGGACTTGGTCGATACAGGTGTGATGGTTCAAAGGAACTCGTGACTGATATCTGCTCCTCCTCTGTGTTCAGTGAGAGTTCTTTCAGATGCTATGAGACAAATGGAAAATACCACCCTTTCAAAAAGTACAGAGATATTTTTCCCAATTGGCATATTCCAGCAGATCCCAGCATACAAGCCTCAGACTACTGGAAATATGTGATGGCAAAATGCAACAAGGAATTTTCCAAAGAGTATGATGCATGCCCAGGAGATATCCCCCCATCCTGGAAATGGATCACAAAGGAACAGGCAGAAAGGAGCCTTAGAGAGTCCTTTAGCATCACTAATGCTTTGAGTCCCACGGTATCAGCAGCACATTCTAGTGCTTTTAACCCCTTTTAAACATTGTGTGTTTTAGCTACAGACTTTCTTTTGCATTAGATTCGTCTATATCTTCTGCATCTGCCAAAACCAACCATTCGCCTGCGCAAATTAACAAGTGCTGAACTAGAGCAGTGTTTGTGAGACGAGGGCAGATCCCAAAAACGGTTGTTCTCACAAAAAAAAACATCTGTAATGTCTGAACGATTTGAGCTATAAAACTATTATGATCCCACTATGAAAAGCTGAGACTCTCACGAACACACAGAAGTAATGTTTTGCTCTATGACATGCACAAGCCACACGAGCCATTAGAAGGTAAGGGTTCTTCTACATACGTCCCAGGACATAGTGGCTCAGCGGTCTAAGGCACTGCATCTCAGTGCAAAAGGTGTCCCTGGTTTGAATCCAGGTTGTATCACATCTGTCTGGGATTGGGAGGCCCATATGGCGGTGCACAATTGGCCCAGGTTTGGCATGGGTAGGCCGTCATTGTAAAGATTAATTTGTTCGTAACTGACTTGCCTAGTTAAATAAAACGTTTGGTCTATAATACTGTAATAAGCTCACAAAATTGTTTGCACAAACTCCACATAGTTGTCACTGGAAATAATATGGTATAACACTTGAATATGAGGGCAGAGTAAGCAGATAAATGAAAGGTATTTTGTCCAGGTATTCCCTGTGTCTAAAAAAGTTTTTAATTGAGAGCCCATTCATCCTCTCGAAGAGGAATAGCATCTTGTAGAGTAATGATGTGTCGGGCCATAGTAAAAAAAATAATAATACGCCTTTGCCGGTAAGAAAAAGGGTCAGATTTAACACTAAACAAAGAAGATACATTTATGATAAAGATGCTTAAAGATGCTTAAATCTGATTATGTTTTAGGTTTCAGTTTACAGAATCAAGACAAGGCATCTGCTTCATCACTTAGCAGAATAGTCTAATCGAAGAGCCACAAAATATATCCACCATAATTGAGAATTTCAATAAGCATTTTTCTACGGCTGGCCATGCTTTCCACCTGGCTACTCCTACCCCGGACAACAGCACTGCACCCCCAACAGCAACTCGCCCAAGCCTTCCCCATTTCTCCTTCTCCCAAATCCATTCAGCTGATGTTCTGAAAGAGCTGCAAAATCTGGACCCCTACAAATCAGCCGGGCTAGACAATCTGGACCCTTTCTTTCTAAAATTATCTGCCGAAATTGTTGCCACCCCTATTACTAGCCTGTTCAACCTCTCTTTCGTGTCGTCTGAGATTCCCAAAGATTGGAAAGCAGCTGCGGTCATCCCCCTCTTCAAAGGGGGGGACACTCTTGACCCAAACTGCTACAGACCTATATCTATCCTACCGTGCCTTTCTAAGGTCTTCGAAAGCCAAGTCAACAAACAGATTACCGACCATTTTGAATCTCACCATACCTTCTCTGCTATGCAATCTGGTTTCAGAGCTGGTCATGGGTGCACCTCAGCCACGCTCAAGGTCCTAAACGATATCTTAACCGCCATCGATAAGAAACATTACTGTGCAGCCGTATTCATTGATCTGGCCAAGGCTTTCGACTCTGTCAATCACCATATCCTCATCGGCAGACTCGACAGCCTTGGTTTCTCAAATGATTGCCTCGCCTGGTTCACCAACTACTTCTCTGATAGAGTTCAGTGTGTCAAATCGGAGGGTCTGCTGTCCGGACCTCTGGCAGTCTCAATGGGGGTGCCACAGGGTTCAATTCTTGGACCGACTCTCTTCTCTGTATACATCAATGAGGTCGCTCTTGCTGCTGGTGAGTCCCTGATCCACCTCTACGCAGACGACACCATTCTGTATACTTCCGGCCCTTCTTTGGACAGTGTGTTAACAACCCTCCAGGCAAGCTTCAATGCCATACAACTCTCCTTCCGTGGCCTCCAATTGCTCTTAAATACAAGTAAAACTAAATGCATGCTCTTCAACCGATCGCTACCTGCACCTACCCGCCTGTCCAACATCACTACTCTGGACGTCTCTGACTTAGAATATGTGGACAACTACAAATACTTAGGTGTCTGGTTAGACTGTAAACTCTCCTTCCAGACCCATATCAAACATCTCCAATCCAAAGTTAAATCTAGAATTGGCTTCCTATTTCGCAACAAAACATCCTTCACTCATGCTGCCAAACATACCCTTGTAAAACTGACCATCCTACCAATCCTCGACTTTGGCGATGTCATTTACAAAGTAGCCTCCAATACCCTACTCAACAAATTGGATGCAGTCTATCACAGTGCAATCCGTTTTATCACCAAAGCCCCATATACACCACCATTGTGACCTGTACGCTCTCGTTGGCTGGCCCTCGCTTCATACTCGTCGCCAAACCCACTGGCTCCATGTCATCTACAAGACCCTGCTAGGTAAAGTCCCCCCTTATCTCAGCTCGCTGGTCACCATAGCATCTCCCACCTGTAGCACACGCTCCAGCAGGTATATCTCTCTAGTCACCCCCAAAACCAATTCTTTCTTTGGCCGCCTCTCCTTCCAGTTCTCTGCTGCCAATGACTGGAACGAACTACAAAAATCTCTGAAACTGGAAACACTTATCTCCCTCACTAGCTTTAAGCACCAACTGTCAGAGCAGCTCACAGATTACTGCACCTGTACATAGCCCACCTATAATTTAGCCCAAACAACTACCTCTTTCCCAACTGTATTTAATTTTTATTTATTTATTTATTTTGCTCCTTTGAACCCCATTATTTTTATTTCTACTTTGCACATTCTTCCATTGCAAAACTACCATTCCAGTATTTTACTTGCTATATTGTATTTACTTTGCCATCATGGCCTTTTTTGCCTTTACCTCCCTTCTCACCTCATTTGCTCACATTGTATATAGACTTGTTTATACTGCATTATTGACTGTATGTTTGTTTTTACTCCATGTGTAACTCTGTGTCGTTTTATCTGTCGAACTGCTTTGCTTTATCTTGGCCAGGTCGCAATTGTAAATGAGAACTTGTTCTCAACTTGCCTACCTGGTTAAATAAAGGTTAAATAAATAAATAAATAAAAAAAATGGTGGCTGGAATGATAATCTGTTATACACTGTGCCTCAGCTTCTTTGCTTGAAAGTCATTCGCAAAAGATACATCAGTCCTTGAACTTGGTGTGACTATCAGTCTACTTTGGCAGGCACTGATAACAATTGACAAGGAATCTGTTGTCCGATGCGAACTGCAGAATATTGCCTCTTGAAGTCGACACTTTTTTTGTGAATCTTCTACATTTAAATAAATGGTAGTATTTACAGAGAATAATTTTCTAATTTTGTTTTGTATTTGTGCTAGTATTCATTTACAGTTTGGGTTTTTTATGTGGTTTTATCTTTCATTTTTCTGTAACATTGGGTTTGGTAAAATCAAGCATGGTCTGACATTTAACTTACACTTCTGTGATTCAGGAAAGTGTTGAGAAACCATTGAATTGGACAATTGTGAGAATATAATACTTTTCTAAACTTTTCGCTTTTCTAAGAGACTTTGAGATGATATTGTCCCTGTGAAATATCAGTGCTTAGCTATTTGTAGTAGCTGAATAGTAAGATTAAATTGTGTACTTACAATACTATACCCTGAAGTACACACACAATCATCCTGATGCCTCCTACTGTCATGGTTGGGTTAAATTCAATTTAAATTCCGGTCAATTCCAAAAGTGAACCAAACGCCAATTCAAATTCAAATAGTTCGAAATTGAAGTGATCTGGAATTATAATTTTAGTTTACTGTACATCCTGATCTGACGGGAGCTGAAATGCAATTGACCCCAACCCAGCTTAATGTATTAGTATTTCCCACCAAATATATTCCATAATAAATAAATCACTTTCTTTTATAATATATCAATGGAAAAGAATCTTAACAGTGACTCCTTGAACTGGTCCAGTTGGTCAATGAAGAGGTGCAGTCAACAAAGTAGGCTACACCAACTGTAGTAAATATTCCTTTCTAAAATGTATTCAATGATTATATATTTAGAGAAAAATTGCTTCCATTGAATACAACATAAAAGCAGCACATTAGTTTTCAAGTGAGGGTCAATGAATTGATGTTCTGGACTACCAGCTGAATATTTCAAATCAAGTAGCTTTTTATTGCAGTGGTAGCACAAACAACATGGCACAGTCATGAGAGAATGAAATCATAAATGTCCATTTTAATGCATGATATTTCATTTTATAATTGTACATGGCCCCTGTTCAATCAACATATAAACATGTGTATAAACCATTACCTTCAGAAATACATAGGATATACAGCACTTTGGATGTTTTTGTTGATGATGATGATTTTTTTTTACCAAAGTAAAATGATTTATGGTTCAGAACAATAGGTTAGAAATGGTATTAAAGTTAGATAGGCCAGGATAAGGTTTATAGTGCATAGCATAGCGGTTTTGATCACAGCTCACTGAGAGCAAGGAGACAAGTGTAACCATTATCCCTCACATGCGATGTGAGATTCATGTGTTTTTTCCATGACCATTAGCCTTCTGCTTAACCACGAAAGCCAGGGGGTCTCCTAGGGGCCGGCCCGTCCGGATGTGAGCCAGCAGATCCTGGGTCATGTTGAGGGAGTTGCGGGAGGTGTAGAGGTCAGAGAGGTCAGAGTTCATCCCAGAGGGGACATACTCCCCACAGGTGGAGCCCCCAAGTCCTGTGGCACAGTCAACCTTGTAGGAAAAGTACAGGTTTCCATGATTCATGGGACACATTTTGCTGTGAGAACCCAGCCGGACGCTGCACTCCCCCAGGAGGTCGTTCCAAGACTTGTACCAGGTTTTGTCTTCATCGTACACAGCAAACTTCAGCTCGCTGGCCAGGGAGAGCTTGACGAAACCGAAGTCTAATAATTTGTTCCAGGCGGGGTTGTTGTTGTTGTAGATCACCTTGGTCTGCATGGCTGCTCCATCCATTGACACCTTGACGGATCAAACCAAATCAAACTTTATTTAAAGGTACTGTATGTGATTAGAAAGAAGAAAAAAAATGGGGCCCCCTGCCACTTGTTTTAGTATATACACTACATGGCCAAACATATGTGGACACCGGCTCGTTGAACATCTAATTCCAAAATCATGGACATTAATATAGAGTAGCCCCCCTCTTTCCTGCTATAACAGCCTCCACTCTTATGGGAAGGCTTTCCACTTGATGTTAGAGCAATGCTGTTTGGACTTGCTTCCATTCAGCCACAAGCATTAGTGAGGTCGGGCACCCAAAGGTATTCTATGGGGTTGAGGTCAGGGCTCTATGCAAGCTAGTCAAGTTTTGGCTCTATGCAGGCCACACCGATCTCGACAAACCATTTCTCTATGGACCTCGCTCTACTGCCAATGTTTGTCTATGGAGATTGCAATGCCTGGCTGTGTGCTCTTTTTTTATACACCTGTCAGCAACGGGTGTGGAGGAAATAGCCAAATACACTAATTTGAAGGGGTGTCCACATACTTTTGAAGGGATGTCCACATAGTGTAGAGGGATGTGGCTACGGAAATGTAAATCACATAAAATCCTAGACTTTAGCATTCAAGTCCATTTAAAAACAAATTTCTTAGTAAGATAAAATAAAATAGATAATACCTTGACGAAGCCGTCGGTCTCAGAGGTGGTGTCCCCCCAGAGGCCCTTGGCGTTCTTCACGGTGACGGTAAGGCGGGCCTGGCCCTTCTCCTGCGGGCAGCACTGGCTGGTCATCTCCTTGCTGGCCTGGCACACACACTGGCAGGAGTCGTGGGCACTGGAGCTGGAGCCTCCCTTGCACTTCCCAGAGCAGCGCTTGACCAGAGCATGTTCCAGGATGTAGTCCTCCACAGCCTTCTTCAGCCCAGCCCTCTTACTTGCCTGCTTTACCAATAGGTGGAGGGGATGAAGGGAGTAGTTGATGACGTCAGGGATGGTCTTCAGGCTGCTCGCCCAATCAGCGAAGGCCTTGGAGTTTCCACCCGTTTGGGAGAAGAGCAAGTCTGGCGTCCCGTCCGTCTGTCCCCCCACCACCTCGGTAAACCTGTTTGTTCATCATTAGTCATGATTTGACTTAAATGGAAATATGTGTTTTATAAGTCTTGTATAATGCCCATTAACCCCCAAAAATCTATCAAATCAAAATCAATGGAACCTCTCTTGGAAGGTGCTGCTGAAGCGGTCCTTGATGTCACGTTTCTGACGATCCGTCTCGCAGAACTTGGTCTCTGTCTTTACTTCGGCTGTTCCGGTAACGGTGGCGACGGAGGCCTCAGCCTCAAGACAGTCCTTGACCTGGATTATTATTGTTTTTAATGTAATGTACATTTTCTTTAAATAAATAAATAGATGAATACATTTACTAATATATTTTGATTGAAAAGGACTTGACCTCGTTCTCGTTGTAGCCACTCAGGGCCGCCTGACACACTCGCAGGGAGGTCACGCTCTTCACCCGCCCCCCCAGGAGAACCTTCTTGATGAAGTGGGTGCCAAAGTTGGCAAGAAAATATCTGTATTCAACCTTGGTCTGGGCTGTGTAGAGGGGGGGCAGGAGGCCCAGGGAGCGAGAGAACTCAGGGTGCAGGGGAGGGTCATCTAGCAGGCGGTATCTGGGAAAGAAACACACAAGATGGAGAGTTTATAGCCTGTAGAGAGCAGTGTTGGTTCTATAAAGTTAAACTTCTAGAATACAAGTGATGTTATATTTATAAGGTATATCACCTGTAATAAGAGCAGTGTATATCCTGTTTGATGAAGCTGTACTTGTCCTTCTTCGACTGGCTCATCACCGTTTTGGCAGCTCTGGAGTGGGTGCCCCCCACCATGACCGACCCCTTAGCCTGGGGGGTCATAATGTCCAGACCAATCTTCCAACTGACATCTACCTACACATGGTGGTGGATAAGGTGAGTTTACCCACATAAAGCACTTTGAGTATTGGGAAAAGAGCTATATTTAAATATATATTGAATCAATTATTCTTATTTATATTATTATTATACTTCTGACTATTATTATAAATCTCTCTCTCTATAAATATATATTTTATATACTGAACAAAAATTTGAATGCACCATGTAAAACTTCCAAACATTTTACTGAGTAACAGTTCATGTGAGGATATCTGTCAATTTAAATCAATTCATTAGGCCCTAATCTATTGATTTCACATGACTGATAATACAGATATGCATCTCTTGGTCACAGAAACCTTTTTAAAAAATGGGCTTCACAATGGGATTCATTGTGAAATTCTCAGGACATATGTGGCAATAATTTATTTCAGAAGGAGCCAGCAAAACTAGTGCACTGTGTGTGCTCCGGGTCATTAGACACCATTAAACATGCACCTCTCTGGGGTGTGGACACGACTGGCTTTTCCTGTAACCGTGTTATGGCCAACTATGTACTGTTGCTATGGTTAAGCCTTTTCCAGAACAGGGGTGTCCCATTCAGAGGAGTTAGCAGGATGACATGCATGGTTATTCCTGTAAAGTGCCAAGGTCTGTAACTATGGTCCTACATGCATGAACCTGGCTTAAGGCGAGTGCAGACTATTTGTGTCTATTTCTGTGGCTCTACGGGTTCCATGCCCTAATACGAAACCAATAAGAGAACGGTGGCTAAATGCCTGAGGGGATGAGCCATTGAGAGGAGTTACTGTGCGTGTGGCGAAAGGAGGACAAATATATCAAACGTGTGTGCCAAGACTGGAAGGCTGTTGTATTCATGAACCAGCTCGGCTTTTGTTAAGTAATGAAAGTCTGTTTGAACTCACATGCTCCAGTGTTTGTGAAATATGACTGACCAAATTTTTCCAAGACAGCTCAGGATCTCGGCACGGTATTTCGGGTGTATTCAAATTCCCATCGATAATATGCAATTGTGTTCGTTGTCTGTAGCTTATGCCTGCCCATACCATAACCCCAGAACCACCATGGTGCACTCTGTTCACAAAGTTGACATTAGCAAACCGCTCACCCACATACTGTATTTGTTCTGTGTTTGGAAGGCTGGCTGGACGTACTGACAAATTCTCTAAAACGACAGAAGCCGCTTGTGGTAGAGAAATTAACATTAAATTCTCTGGCAACAGCTCTGGTGGACATTCCTGCAGTCAGCATACCAATTGCACGCTCTCTCAAACCTTGAGACATCTGCGGCATTGTGTTGTGTGACAAAACTTCACATTTTAGAGTGGCCTTTTACTGTCCGCAGCACAATCAGCTCATTGATATGACACGCCTGTCAAGTGGATGGATTATCTTGGCAAATGAGAAATGCTCACTAACAGGGATGTAAACAAAGTTGTTTGCAAAATGTTCGAGAAATAGGCTTTTTATGCGTATGGAACATGTCTGGTAACTTTTCTTTCAGCTGATGAAACCAACACCTGACATGTTGAGTTTAGTAGTATTACCTCTGTCTGGCTGCTGCTCACAAACGCCTCGCTGGAGTCGTAGACCATACTGGCTAACTTCATGTTGCACTTCTGCGAGGGACGCCAGTCCACCACAGCCGCAGGCAGCCTTTGAGTCTGGCCTTCCATGAAAGGGTTAACACAGAGGGTACAGGTTCCGTTATCGCTCTTCCTCCAGGTGTCCACGTCGATGACATAGGCCTGCTTGCGTTCCATGGTGACGACGTCGAAACCCTCGCCCGCCAGGTTGGTACCGGGAGCTGACAGCGCAGCCTTGCACTCTGCTGGCCGGCCCGTGGTGCACGAGGACAGGACAGGGGAAAGCCACGCTCCCCACAGCCACAGCAGGGCAACCAGAGAAGTCTGTGTGCCTGGAGAGGAGGAGGAGGAGAAAGTAGATTTGACATACAATTAAATCAAGGTCAATTCAAATGGTAAACTTAACGGGATATTACATTCCAATATCAACGTTTGTCAGATGTTTTCAGAACTCAAAACGTGTCTAATGTTAAGATATTGTGGCGTAATTTGATTTGTCTAGCGGAAAATCACTGTTAATTCCTGGGTACATATGCGACAGGGGTTCGATCCCTGAGTCAACTGCACAGCTCTCATCTTTCTCCTTGCTCACTTCACCTCTGTAACTATCTCCATTAAACTATACAATGTGTAGGGTGAGCAGACTCCTGTTCCCCTACAAAAAGAAAAGGGAGGAAAAAACCAGTGTTGCTCTCTTTTGGAGACACACATAGAGAGTAAAGCATAGATATATAACCTCTCACCTGACATAATATCAATCACAATCTCTTGGTGATGATGATGGGTTTGATGAAGATGATCATGGAACAATGGAGCATTCTGTGTCTGTCGGACGTCTGACTGACTAGCTGACTACAGGGAAACAAACAGCAAGATGTCTGTGGGTTCCATCCTGGAGGCGGCGTTTCAGTTGTGGTCAAGGCTTTGTTTATGTAGATGGGGCCTGCAGTTTCCTTTGGTTATGAACCACCAC
Organism: Oncorhynchus kisutch; assembly: GCF_002021735.2. Classification (NCBI taxonomy): domain Eukaryota; kingdom Metazoa; phylum Chordata; class Actinopteri; order Salmoniformes; family Salmonidae; genus Oncorhynchus; species Oncorhynchus kisutch. The sequence continues at coordinate 19,784,552 of NC_034189.2, read as the reverse complement.
CTGCTGTTGCTATGTGTGTTTAGGTGTGAGGGTTGGTGTTCACTTAGAAGAAAGCCTTTGCAGACAGATACAGATAGTTAATATCTGTGCCTTAGTGAATGTTTCATGGCACCAGAAAAACAAGACTAAACCCAGCAGTTTCCTAACTCTAATTCCACACACCTGTCTGCTACTGCTTTTCCATAAATAATCAACCAGGCACCCAATAAAACGGGTCCCTGGCACTGCCACTTGACATACAGAGCCATTTGACTGCTTAGGCAGTCATTCTCCCTCTGAGATCTGTGGATAGGGCTGGGCGATATGGTCAAAATATCATATCGCAATATTTTGAACTCTGTGGTCAAATCAAACTGAAGAAGAGATAATCAAATCACATTTGACTTGTCACATGAGCCGAATACAGCAGGTGTAGACCTTAGCGTGAAATGCTTACAAGCCCTTAACCAACAATGCAGTTTTACGAAAGATAAGAGTTAAGAAAATATTGACTTAATAAACTAAAGTAAAAAAATACATAAATAAAATAAAAATAATGAGGCTATATACAGGGGGGGGTACCGTCAATGTGCGGGGGTACAGGTTAGTCGTGGTGATTGAGGTAATATGTACATGTAGGTAGGGGTTAAGTGACTATGCATAGATAATAAACAGCAAGTAGCAACAGTGTAAAAAAAGAAGAAGGGGGGGTCAATGCAAATAGCCCATGTAGCCATTTGATGAACTGTGCAGCAGTCTTATGGCTTTGGGGTTAGAAGCTGATAAAGAGCCTTATTCAAAGAATAGACCGTCTGCTACAGTGGTGAGAAGAGGGCTTTATTGTGGCGGTGAGCACAGTTGAAACCCTTCCTCTGGTACTCTGGCATGGTGGCTAGATGTCTTGATAAGCACAGGACCAAATGACACTTCCCTCACAATGAACAGGTCTCACTGTGAACAAAGTGCAGGTAAATGGTACACATTGTTACATAGTACTATTGATATTCCTGTTTGCAATTTGTATAATAACTCATTTTTATACGCATTCATCTGTTGCATGCTACTCCTCACTCTCTCACTCTCTCCTCTCCAGCTGTCCAGTGGCGCATGTACCGTGTAGCATCTATGTTCTGTCTGTGTAATCACACACTGCTCTATCCCTCTCTATCTACTCCAGCTGTCCAGTGGCACCTGTACCGTGTAGCATCTATGTTCTGTCTGTGTAATCACACACTGCTCTATCCCTCTCTATCTACTCCAGCTGTCCAGTGGCACCTGTACCGTGTAGCATATATGTTCTGTCTGTGTAATCACACACTGCTCTATCCCTCTCTATCTACTCCAGCTGTCCAGTGGCTCTAGGACAGGTAACATGCAGCCATTCCCCCGGTCTACATACAGACTCCTAGCCATGGAGCAGAGCCAGGCATGGCCAGCTGGACCCCGACCAGCACCAGGCCCGTGGACAAGGCCTCCACCTACAGCCTGGTCAATGTGGTGCCCCAGGCCAAGGAGTTCCTCCAACACAACTGGCTCCCCACCACGCCGCAACAACTACTGCCATGGGAGCGGCCTATGTTATCACCGGCCTCACCACCGCTAGTAACACCATTCGGAGAGGTATTGTTAATCGGGTGGGGGTACAATTTTCATTCACCAATTATTTGTTGCTATGCCCAATACACACGTACAGAAACATAAACTGTTATGGCCCTGACAAGGAAATGGATCAACTGAATCACTCATGTCATTGAGGTACAGTACCTGACACTTGTTTCCCCTTTAAAGGGTGTGCTGGAAGGGTTCTCTTTGATTTTCCATCAAGTCATGCCTGAGTACACATGACACAAACACAACCTTACATGGTCATGCAGCATAACCATATACAAGACCATCTATGAGTCTAGCCACCACAGCCTTCCGGGAAGAGACTGAAACCTATCACATATGATATGACGTATGAAACACCAACACATCTATAAAAAAAACTTTTGACACGTTAAGTGACAGGAACTGGCCCCTCAGAGCGAGCTGAGGTAAGTTTGGTTTTCCATCCACTATGGTCCAACCTCTAGTACTCAGGGGAAAAAGCTCTTGACAAGTGACAGGAACCGCTCGTTCTAAAGTGACCAAACAGTCACCTGTCAATCAGTCTGTTTTCAGTCTTTAGAGGTTTCAGTCCAGCTGAATTAATTCACTTCCTCCAACCACCAATGGAAAAACCCATCAGGATTTGGTAATAGCCTACCCTGGTCCCAGATCGTGTGCTGTATTGCCAACTTATATAGTTGTTGTCATGACAAAGTCCATAGCCATTGGCTCTACAGCACAAATACATCTGGGACCAGGCTAGCAATGACCTCTTTATTCCTCCTTATAGCCAATGATGGGCGAGTCAGCTGGGCTAAAAGGTGCATGGCTTTGCATACTTTGCCCAGATTAGGGAGAGCTAACGCTGAGACACAGGTGTACCTCTCCTTCAGAGCTGCCGACACAAAGAGCTCAGGGACACATATAGGTACTAAGAGGGACGGAAAGACAGACAGACAGATAGTAACAAAGAGAGACACATGCACAGGAATGCAAAGGACATATCACCTCATTGAAGCTCCTCAGACTCACACTCAGACTTCTCCTTTCCTTCCATTGGGACACCTTAACTCCATTTCTACATCGTGACCTTGTAGCTGAAGTCATCATGGCCCTACTCTGGGCACAGGCCTGACTACTGGTCACCATGGCAATGACGGATGGTGTTCAGGGGAGGGTGGAGAACGAGTTGCTGTACATGGAGACGCCTAGAGGACCACTCGTTCCAGAAGATCTGCCAACACTACAACAAGCCGCACTACGTCACACTGTACGACACGGCCGACCACGTCCCCATTTACTCAGCCTATACCTTCAGGAGCTCTGACTGGGAGAAGAGTGGGGATGTGCCCTGGATGTACGCGCCACAGGTTACGTGGTGACATTTCAAGTCAATGGTTACATCCCAAATGGCACCCGGTTCCCTATTTAGTGCACTACTTTTGACCAAGACCCATCCGTCCAATGTATTATTCCATACTGATTGGCTTTCACTGATACACTGTTTATTTATTTGTTTTTCTTTCTTAATGTATGTTTTTTTTTCTATAGCATTTGAATTTGAAAGTATGTGGTGCTAACTCAATAAAATTACATGTAATTTCATGGGCAAAAGCACCTAATTTCATGGGCTTATAGTTGACTGATCATAAACTGCCATAAAGTCTCCTTTTCACAACAAGCATGTATTTGAAGAAGTAGCATATTCACTCATCTCCATATCAATATCCATAACAATCACACTTTATATCCACCCTTCATTCTCTCATATTGCCTGTCTGTTTCCCACCCAGCTGTCCACTGTCTCTGACACTGGCGAGTTGCAGGCATTCCCGTGTGGCTACATGCACTGGCCGTGCTGGAAAACTACACTAATGCCAAACTTTACAAACATGGCCACCTCAACCCTGACGACCACCAGACTGACCCAGACCACGAGGCCTCCACCTAAACACTGACCAATGTGGTGCCTCAGGTCTGCCATTTTGTTTTCAAATGATTTAGTTAACATTTTACTTGAAGACAATGTCACATTTGTATTGAACAAAATAGAATTCCTCAACAGTGGGATAATGTACTGAGATACGTTACTAATTTTAAAAATGTTTTAAACAAAAAAAAATACAACATCCAGTCAACTTTTTATACCAAGTAAGTAAAATAGCAACACCAGTGGTAAAATGACTTCCTAAACCCCAACAACCAATAAACATGCACAGGTATGATGTGGCACTGTCTTTCAGGTCTGAGAATTCGGCACCGGCACCTGGAAGGAACAGGAGCACGTCATCCACAAGCGCCTCAACAACTACTGCCGCTGCGCCACCTACATTATCACCAGAATCGGTGAACATGATCCGGTGCCATAACATCAACATTACAGCAATCTAGGCCAGATTGTTCTTCAAGACGTTTATATTCTAGTCATTTAGCAGACGCTGTTCTCCAGATTAATTAGGATTAAGTGCTTTGCTCAATTGCGAATCGACAGATTTTTCATCTAGTCGGCTTGTGGATTCAAACCAGCAACCCTTCGGTTACTGGCCCGATGCTCTTAACCGCCAGGCTATCTGCCATCCATGAACTATTGCTTGCTCACTCCAGTTGTTCACTCAACAGCTCAGGGAACCTGGGCACCTGGAACAGGCAAGTGCTAACGTCAACACTTGCTACAGTGGTCCCTAACAGTAAGCCAGGCCTGGAGTGCCACCAGGCAGAGCCCGGCCGTTGTGTCTGAACGGCTGGGTGGGTCTGCCTTCGGGTCTGAAGCATAGTGAGGAGGACGTGGAGGGCCATTATATCCTTTACCGGACGTTTAAATGTTAACAGATGATAGATGATCAACCTGGAACTGAGTGAGTTGTGTTTGGTGTGATGTTATTTGAAAGCCAAGAAAAAAATTGAAAATGTAAAAGTACATTACAATGATATATTTAACTTTATGGGGACTGAATGCTGAGTTAAGGCTGCCAGGCTTGCTAGGACAGACCAGATACAACTTCAATTAGCACTTAGGTGTGAAGTGAAAGGTGTCAAGGTCTTTGGGCCCCAACAAGTGGCAGGAGTCTCTGAAGTCCCCTTTGAAGCTTATTTATTTCTATGTTTTCTGTTTCTATGTTTTGGGTTTGGTTCTCAATCAGGGACAGCTGTCTGTTGTCTCTGATTGGGAATCATACTTAGGCAGCCTTTTTTTCCTTAGTATTTTGTGGGTAATCTTTGTTAGTGGCACTATAGCCCTCTTAAGCGTCACGGTCATTTCTTTGTTTCTTGTTTTGTTGGCGACATTTATATAAATAAAGAAATACGCTCACCACGCGGCACCTTGGTCCGGTCATTTCCACCCCGACGATGGCCGTGACACCTTCTGCTGTTGAAAGAGCATCCACTGGCATTTTCTACAAGAAATCTGCCTCCAGAAGGAAAAGCTTCTCCCAAGTGGGCGTGACACCCCACCCCCCCACCCCTCCTCTCTCTCTCCTGAGCGTTCGCTCACCACCAGCACACACTCACTGTTGGGGCGAGTGACTGAGCTTACAATGTCTAGCCCCAAGTCGTTTTTTATTTTTTATTGTGCATTTTGCTGTTTTGCTATTTGTCTCATGACTCCTGCATGCTTTGTTGATTCTGAACTTTTTTTGGTGTTTGTTTAGGGACAGTGTTTGTTCCCACGCTCGGGACTGACTCTCTATTGGTTACACAGACTTTTAGCCTCCCATCCTATTCTAACCACCTCTTGCCAGATTTGTATTCATGTTACCTGATGAAATTGCTGTACAATATGATCTTGTTGCCATCTGATGTACATTCAGATGTCATAAATCAGCACTGCAGGCCATGCCCTGATTGTATTCCTGTTGATAATATCTAGAAATGTGCATGTACACCCTGTCCCATCTACAGTTGCTAGCCCCAATTCTGACTTGTGCTCTGATATCTGCTTAATTAATTTCTGCTCTCGTAAAAGCCTGGGTTTTCTGCACGTTAACACTAGAAACGTATTATTTGGATTCACAGCTCCATTCCAGATGTGTTGGTCATTACTGAGACATGGTTAAGGAAGAGTGTTTTGAATACTGATGTTAACCTTTCTGGTTATAACCTTTTTCAGCAAGACAGATCTTCCAAAGGTGGGGGAGTGGCAATCACATTCAGTGCTCGGTTGTCTCCACCAAGTCTGTCACCAAACAATTTGATTTGCTGGTTTTAAGGGTTGAACTTACAAATAGCTCTTTGTTGACTGTTGCTGGGTGCTATCGTCCTCCATCAGCACCAGCCTGTACCCTACCTGCCTTAAGCTATCTCCTGGCCCCTTACAAGTCTGAATTTGTCCTGCTAGGTGACCTAAACTGGGACATGCTTAAACCACATGACCAAGTCCTAAAGAAATGGGACTCCCTAAATCTTTCTAAGATTATTACCAATCCCACAAGGTACGACTCCAAACACCCAGAAAAGGCTACTCTCCTTAATGTTATCCTCACAAATAATCCTGATAAGTATCAGTGTAGTGTTTTCTGTAATGACCTTAGTGTTCGTAATGGCTGCTCAGAGAAACGACCTGTCCTGATTTGTTATAGATGCTTGCTAAAAAACTTTAAAACTTGTTAGGGATGGGGTCTAGTTTCCTGAATTTCCGCCTGACTGATGTGCCCAAAGTTAACTGCCTGTTACTCAGGCCCAGAAGCCAGGAAATGCGTATAATTGGTAGCCTTGGATAGAAAAACCTTTGAAGTTGCTAAAACTGTTCAAATAAGACTATAACAGATTTGATATGGCAGGCGAAAAAACAACCTGAATGGGTTTTTTTTATGTCCCAGGCACTTACAATGGAAAGCTACACATCCTATGTAATTTCGTCTCCCAGATTGCAATTCCTATGGCTTCCACTAGATGTCAACAATCTTAATTCAAGGTTTCATGTTTGTTTTTTCAAAAACAAGCAAGAATTTGGAGTTTTGGTGAAGAGAGCACTGGTTCAATATCAGTCTTTCGGTGCTCAAGGGAGAGAGTGCACGCTTAGTAATTTTGCTTTCCTATTGAACATACTACTTTCTGTATGAAATATTATAGGTTATTTACATTTTAGAGTACCTGAGGATTTAATAGAAACGTTGTTTGACTTGTTTGGGCGAAGTTTAGCGGTAGCTTTTTGGACTCCTTTGTCTGCAAGTTGAACGAGTGGATTACTGAAATTAATGGTACCAACTAAACAGACTATTGGGATTTAAAGAAGGATTTGAACAAAAAAAATGACCATTCATATTGTAGCTGGGACCCTTGGGATTGCAAGCAGAGGAAGGTTGCTGCCGCCCCGAGGTTGCTGCCACCCCTATCATCGCCAAGCCCATCTCTGAACTTTTGAACCTGTCTTTCATTTCCGGGGAGGTTCCCATTGCTTGGAAGGCAGCCATGGTTCATCCTTTATTTAAAGGGGGAGATCAAGCTGATCTTAACTGTTATAGGTCTATTTCTATTTTGCCCTGTTTATCAAAAGTGTTGGAAAAACTTCTCAATAATCAACTGACTGGCTTTCTTGATGTCTATAGTATTCTCTCAGGTATGCAATCTGGTTTCCGATCAGGTTAGAGATGTGTCACTGTGTGTTACTAAAACCATTAGTAACACACTACGCCATCATGGATTAAAATCCTGCAGTGTACGCAAGGTCCCCCTGCTCAAGCCAGCGCATGTCCAGGCCCGTTTGAAGTTTGCCAATGAACATCTGGATGATCCAAAGGAGGAATGGGAGAAGGTCATGTGGTCTGATGAGACAAAAATAGAGCTTTTTGGTCTAAACTCCACTCGCCGTGTTTGGAGAAAGAAGAAGAATGAGTACAACCCCAACAACACCATCCCAACCGTGAAGCATGGAGGTGGAAACATCATTCTTTGGGGATGCTTTTCGGGCAAAGGGGACAGGACGACTGCACCGTATTGAGGGGAGGATGGATGGGGCCATGTATCGCGAGATCTTGGCCAACAACCTCCTTCCCTCAGTAAGAGCATTGAAGATGGGTCGTGGCTGGGTCTTCCAGCATGACAACGATCCGAAACACACAGCCAGGGCAACTAAGGAGTGGCTCCGTAAGAAGCATCTCAAGGTCCTGGAGTGGCCTAGCCAGTCTCCAGACCTGAACCCAATAGAAAATCTTTGGAGGGAGCTGAAAGTCTGCATTGCCAACGACAGCCCCGAAACCTGAAGGATCTGGAGAAGGTCTGTATGGAGGAGTGGGCCAAAATCCCTGCTGCAGTGTGTGCAAACCTGGTCAAGAACTACAGGAAACGTATGATCTCTGTAATTGTAAACAAAGGTTTCTCTACCAAATATTAAGTCCTGCTTTTCTGATGTATCAAATACTTACGTCATGCAATAAAATGCAAACTAATGACTTAAAAATCATACAATGTGATTTTCTGGACAAAAATTCAGACAAAAATTCCAAATGATATCCATAATGTCCACAGAAACATGTCAAACGTTTTTATCAATCCTCAGGGTGTTTTTCAAATATCTATTCGATAATATATCAACCGGGTGTGATAACATGCGTCTTGGTGAGAGGTGTAGGAGTCAGGCGCAGGAGAGCAGGGATGTCTGAGAAGCGTGTTTTAATAATATAGTCCACCAATACAAACGGAACCGAAAAAAATCCCAAAACTATGCTCTCGAATACTCACGGAGGAACAAACACAGTTCCGACACTTTACCTACACGTGCGTAATAGCGAAAAAACAACAAACATCAAATACACTCGAGCGCAATACACACAAGTCTAATCCTGCACGAATTACGGCAGGTAACAGGTGCCCTATATACCAACAGAAATCAAAGCAATTGAAAACCAGGTGTGAAAAGGAACACAGCCAAAACAACCAGAAAAAGAAAAAGGGATCGGTAGCGGCCAGTAGACCGGTGACGCCGAGTGCCGAGCGCCGCCCGAACAGGGAGAGGAGTTACCTTCGGTAGAAGTCGTGACACCGGGACCGTTGGTTTTTCCCTAGGACCGGGAGTAACAATGGCCGCCTTTGTCTTTTGCGCACAACTCCCTCTGAGAGCTCCCACCTGTCCACTTACGCAATGTGGTTGTTCACGCTCATTCTTCAAAATAAAAGCCTGAAACTATGTCTAAAGGCTGTTGACACCTTAGGGAAGCCATAGAAAAGGGAATCTGGTTGATATCCCTTTCAATGGTCAATAGGGATGCATAGGAACACAGGGGTTTCAAAATAAGAGTAACTTTCTGATTGGATTTTTCAGTTCTGTTATACTCACAGACATTTTAACAGTTTTGGAAACGTTTGAGTTTTTTCTATCCTAAGCTGTCAATTCTATGCATATTCTAGCATCTGATCCTGGGAAATAGGCTGTTTACTTTGTGAACGTTATTTTTCCAAAAATAAAAATAGTGCCCCCTAGCTTCAAGAGGTTAAGGGCGCTGTACTGCAGCGCCAGCTGAGCCACCAGAGACTCTGGGTTCGCACCCAGGCTCTGACGTAACCGGCTGCGACCTGGAGGTCCGTGGGGCGACGCACAATTGGCCCAGCGTCGTCCGGGTTAGGGAGGGTTTGGCCGGTAGGGATATCCTTGTGTCATCGCGCACCAGCAACTCCTGTGGCGGGCCGGGCGCAGTGCGCGCTAACTAAGATTGCCAGGTGCACGGTGTTTCCTCTGACACATTGGTGCGGCTGGCTTCCGGGTTGGATGCGCGCTGTGTTAAGAAGCCGTGCGGCTTGATTGGGTTGTGTATCGGAGGACGCATGACTTTCAACCTTCGTCTCTCCCGAGCCCATATGGGAGTTGTAGCGATGAGACAAGATAGTAGCTACTAACCACGAAATTGTGGAGAAAAAGGGGGTAAAAAGAAAAGAAATACATCCACAGGTACACCTCCAATTGACTCAAATGATGTCAATTAGCCTATCAGAAGCTTCTAAAGCCATTTTCTGGAATCATTTTCTGCAAGCTGTTTAAAGGCATAGTCAACTTAGTTTATGTAAACTTCTGACCCACTGGAATTGTGATAGATTATTTCACTGTGTCTGTAAACAATTGTTGTCATAACTGACTTGCCAAAACTATAGTTTGTTCACCAGAAATTTGCAGAGTGGTTGAAAAACAAGTTTTAATGACTCCAACCTAAGTGTATGTAAACTTCCGACTTCAACTGTATAAATATGTGAAAACATGAAAACACACATTCTCTCCTCTCTCACATATCTAGGCCTACAATTGGAGAGCGCAGTTAAGAAAGGTTATGATTCAAATCAAATTGTATTGGTCACATTCACATGGTTAGCAGATGTTAATGTGAGTGTAGTGAAATACTTGTGCTTCTAGTTCCAACAGTCAGCAATATCTAACATGTAATCTAACAACTTCACAACTACCTAATACATACATCTAAGGAAAGGAATGGATGAGCAATTATTTCTACTCATTGATGTTTGTACCAATAACAGTTGTATTACAGATGTTCTGTTTCCACACCACATGAGGGGAGGAAGATTTTTAATTTCCCCCTGAGTGGTTGTAAATCCCATTTCTCATGTCTTCTGTGTGTGGCTACAACTACAGTACTAGACTACATCCTCTATTTCCTGTAATGCCACCTGTCACCTCTATTTCCTGTAATGCTTCCTGTCACCTCTATTTCCTGTAATGCTTCCTGTCACCTCTATTTCCTGTAATGCTTCCTGTCACCTCTATTTCCTGTAATGCTTCCCGTCACCTCTATTTCCTGTAATGCTTCCTGTCACCTCTATTTCCTGTAATGCTTCCTGTCACCTCTATTTCCTGTAATGCTTCCTGTCACCTCTATTTCCTGTAATGCTTCCTGTCACCTCTATTTCCTGTAATGCTTCCTGTCACCTCTATTTCCATTATTACGATCGTTAATAACCCACACAATTCTATAATGAATACATATTAGAATTATAATACATAGTAGTGACCAATAGTTACTGTATTGTGATTGTTTAGTGTTTTATTTACTCAACAAGTAGTGCCCCAAGGTGGGGTCGAACCGTGTCTCAAAAGCAGCAGATACTTATGCCCATACTCCATCCCGGTCCACAACACTAAAACTTGCTTGAAGATAACAGCGCTCACTGATGCCCCTAGTGGCCGGTTTCCACGTCATTAGACATGGATGGAAGTTGAATACTAACTTGTATCACGGGGGACCTGCCTGCTTATTCAGAGCTACATTCAGCTGGTGTGTGTGGGGGATGGGGGTGTCAACTTGTGAACAGCTCACAGGCTAAAACATACAACAGGAAATAGAGGTTGTAGTCTAGTCCTGTTGCTGTACATACACACAGAAGATATGAGAATGTGGTTTACAACCCCTCAGGGGGAAATTAAAAATCTTCTTCTCCCCTCATGTGGTTTGGAAACAGAAAATATGTAAAACAACAGTTATTGGTACAAATAACAATGAGTAGAAATAAAAACTCAAAGTCATTGCTGCTGATTTAACTGATGATCCTGGATGGAATGTTGTTTTTCTGTACATCTACAAGCTTATTCACTAGAAGCCCATCTTACTAATTCCAGTAACAATCAATGAATCCACAACATGTCTGTGATTTGAAATAATCATAGCACAGCTAGGTCTCCATTTTGTTTCACAGCCTCAAGTCTCCCTCCCAATCTAGCACTGCACAAAGCCTTGTTCTGCTCACACCTCGGTCTTTACATGAGAAGAGCTGAGAAGGCTAGCCACAGATCTACACACACACGCTCAGACAGACTCAAGCACACACACGCACACTCACACACTTTGCATATCTCCATTTCGGGGAATGAGATGCAGCGTGTGATCTCGTCCTCCTCTTCTGAGGAGGAGTAGCGAGATGGATCGGAGGACCAAAACGCGGCGTGGTAAGTGATCATGATGAAATATTTAATGAATCAAAACTGAACACTGAAATAAAAAAAACTATAAAGTAATTTAACCAAAACAGTCCTGTCTGGCGACATACACAAAGACAGAAAATAAACACCCACAACTCAAAAGTGAAACCAGGCTACCTAAGTATGATTCTCAATCAGGGACAACGATTGACAGCTGCCTCTGATTGAGAACCATGCTAGGCCGAACACAGAAATCCCAAATTATAGAAAAACGAACATAGACAACCCACCCAACTCACGCCCTGACCATACTAAAACAAAGATATAATAACAGAACCAACACACAAGGCACCTTGAGTTCCTCTCTACTGAGCAGAAAGCATGAGATTGATAACAAAAACACAGCCTTTCAAGGACTAACAGAGGCTGCAGAGCATGAAAGAGAGGAGACGATAGTGTCTGCCAGTAAAATACGTCTATCTGATGATGATGCTCTATCTGGGCAATTTAGAAAGGCGGGCGGGAGAGACAAACGACTCAAGCACAGAATACTGTGTTAAGGTCATAAGGAGAGAGGGAACACATGCTGAGACAGTGTTAACTGAAAGAGGCCGACAAGACCACTAAAGAAGATAGGTGCAAGGACAATGAGAGAGAGAGAGAGATGGTCATCATGAGACACCTATCCATCTACTCTTCTCTGTCCCTGGCTGTGATGCTGATCCTGCTGGGCTGTATGCGGGAGTCCCCGGCAGGGGTGGTGGAGGACTTTAACCACATGGAGCGCTGTAAGGACTCCCTGTACATGGGAACCCCACCGCAGGGCTACCTCCTTAGTAACTCCCTGAAGAAGATCTGCCAGCACTACGAGGACAAGCCGCGCTTCATCACCCTCTGCGACCCCCACAAACTCATCCCCATCTACTCGGCCTATACCTTCAAGAAGTTTGACAGCGGGAAGAGGGTGGACCTTCCCTGGATGTTCAAGCCACAGGTATGTGGCAAGTAAGTGTGTGTGTGTGTGTTGGATTTTGAATGAACATAGGCCAAGATGATTGCATGCTCTAGATAGCGAGTTAGAAACCCTATGTCATTTCAAACATGTTCTCTCATGGATGCAGATGACTAACACCCATACACTAGTTGGAATGGCTTGCTGAGCTGTGGGGATAATACTGCTGCTCTACGCAAAATGAAACACTGGAGATAAGCAACTGTATAGGTTGTGTGAATGGGTGTTACAATGGGATATTGTTGTGATAGCCGTTCACGTAGGAAACAGGTGTTGTGCATATGCAAAATGAATTGATCCTCCCCTAATTTTCGATCTCTCCCCACCTCTCCACCTCCCTCTATCTATTTGGATCTGTCTCTAACCCCTCTCTCCCTCCATCCCTTCCTCTCGCCCTCCTTCCCTTCCTCTCGCCCTCCTTCCCTTCCACTTTCTCTCCATCCCTTCCTCTCTCTCCCTCTGTAGTTGGTGTCAGAGAACGTCAGAAAGCAACATGGAGCCGTTCCCCCAGTCCTCCCACATGCACATGAACTTCGAGGACAGCCGTGCTGGAAGACTATGCTGACGTGGCCCGGTACGAGAGAGGCCTCCTCAACCCTGATGAGCACCAGTCCGACCCCCTGGACATGGCCTTCACCTACACAATGACCAACGTGGTTCCCCAGGTACGTTGGTTCAGTCTGCACATTTTAAAGAAGGTTTGGTGGAAGATGAATAATAATCAGAAGACGTATGGGGAATCTAAGTAATGTTGTTGCCTCTTGCCGCAGATCCGCAAGTTCAAGATTGGGCCCTGGGCCGAGCACGAGGACCTCATCCGCAAACGTCTCAACAACTACTGCCGTGGCAAAGCCTTCGTGGTCACCGGGGTCACGACCTCCGGGAACATGATCCGCTGGGACCGTGTGGCCGTCCCCAAGTACATGTGGTTAGCGTACTGCTGCACCGACTACGACCAGAATGAGCCCTGCAAGTTCCCGGTGTTCGGGGCCTACAGGCTGAACGATTGTGTCAACAAACACCTGGTGGAGGTTCCAATGAAGAACCTGGAGAATTTACTCAGAGGAAGGGTAGATGTGGACAAGAACTTTCAGATCATAAGAATTACTGTTGGAGAATTACTGTATTCACATGTGATATTCACCAGGCTTGTAGACGGTCATCTTTAAAAGGCCCAATGCAGCCATTTATTATATCAATATCTGGAATAGTGTTCCATTAAAATAGTAAAAAAGAAACAAAAATAGCTTTTTTATTGCAAAAACCTGATTCTCAAGCAACAATTTAGCTAGGACTGTCTGGGATTGGTCTGAGTGGGGAGGGGAAAATGGAAAAGTGGTTGTTATTGGCTGAGCGATTTGGAACACACTCTTTGTTATTGGTCTATTATACCTATTACATGTATTGATCATGTCACCAGGAAGGCTCAAACAACACCCATGCAAAACCTGCTGATTAGAAGGTCCTGTGTAGATTGTATTTTCAACAAGCAACTGTCAGGAAATAGCACTGAACAATTTTTTTTAACACTTTTAAAGTGTTTCATCAGGTGCTGTACAATATAATACAAAACACAGGGACTGCAATTGGCCTTTAAAGGTTTAGTTATTGTCTCACACTGCATGAAGAGTCTGTAACTGCAGTCATCCACAAGAGGGAAATAGTGTCCTACTCATGCAATACTCCCTACTGCTGCACAGGACAATACAAGTAGGCTATATTTAACAGATATTTGCGAATATGTTTACAACAGCCATTTAATTAAGTGATTATCCAATTAAGACCTTACAAGAATTCTCTCTCTGTCAAAGAGTTCACAACACAATGAGTCTTCATTTCCGGGCTGATCTGTCCTTCTCCCTTTCATTTCCTAGGAGTCTGAGGCAGACAGGTTATAGAATAAGCTATCATCCCACTTTTTCCATGACACCCACCCTGCACTGATGCCCTCTCCAGTGGAGGCCTCACCCTAACCTTAACCACACTGATAACCGTACGCCTAACCCTAAACCTTACGCCTAACCCTCAACTTAAATTAAGTTAATTATTAAAAATAGCCCAAGAAAATATCGACAACCGCAAAATTGCAACTCAGTTCGTCACTGAAATGGTTCCCCGTATCAGCAAACGCTGATGATTGTGTTCCTATCTGGGCTTGCTTTGGCGGGAGCAACATGCGTGTGCGCAATTTCATAAAGAGGGCGCTTGGCATGTCATTGGAAAATGGGAAACCTTTAAAGCATTACAGATTCTCTATATTATTATATATTACGTTTCCTTCTCTAACACCCTCCCCCTCATTTTGCATCAAGCGCACACCTGTAGCCTACGTTTTTGATTGACACCTGGCTGTCAGTGATGATCAGTCTGCATCAGTCTTGCCGTTTTAATAGTCGAGTAGATCTGTTTTTCGTACTAAATTGGATATTGTTCTCAGTGCTGGACTTGGACTGAAATAGGGGCTGGTACTCATTTTGGGTGCTGGCACAGTTGATATTTAGCTGCAGGAGCTCCACAATAGTTTTGAGTTCATATTCTATAACAGGAACAGGAGTTCAAGTAGTAGAAGGGTGAGCTCCTGCCCAAGTCAAGCACTGGCCGTAGCCGTGGGAAGTATGTTTGGGGGGAAACTGCTATATCAGGACTATTAAAAGGCGCAATACTTTTATTTTTATTATATACATATTTTATTAACATTTGATTTGTATTCAGATTCTTCAGGGGATGCTGTAGCACCTTCAGCACCCCTACTTCCCGCGGCTATGGCACTGCCGACAATCCTATGTTTTACCATTTAAAAAGTGTTTTCTCCCTTTCTCCCCTTGTAAACATGGTAGCTAGGCCTACACACAGACACTGGCCCTGTTTTGTCATTGACCATGAAATACTGCCAGCCAAAAGAATACTGAGAAAATAGGATCATTTCAGATGTAGCCTAGAGACACCATGTTGTGCAGGAATTCAGTGGCCGTTGGATCATCACAAAGACAGCAATATGATGGTGAGAAAAGGATGCCTCTGCTTTCGAATAATTACCTCCACTGCAATTCCCACATTTATTTCTTCACATTTTACCTGTAGTTCGTCTTTATCCCAATGTTGTTCTAATTTTAAGGTACTAGGAGACAGGTTTTTGGCTTGAATGAGAACCGGTGGACCAAAACGGCAGAGTTGGAGGCATCTCGAGATGACCGTTGGAATTCAAAAATCTGTAGTCATCATCGGCACGCGGGCACAAGGTAGGGAGAGTTATAGGATAATTACTTTAGGCCTATTGAGGGTTCTTCTCCTCACCCTTGCAGCTGAATGGATAATGGCTGATCTATTCCAACAAGCTGCTGTTATCTCCTGGAATATTCCCCACCCTCAGTGGCAGCCTGATAGTCAGAGGGGTTCTTACCTGTTGACTGCCACCAGAGAGGAAGAGGCGAAATGACACAACTGTTGTTACCCCTTGGGGTAACAGGTAGCCAATACTCTAGCCTAGTGGTTAGAGTATTGGGCCAGTAACCAAAAGGTTGCTGGATTGAATCCCTGAGCTGACAAGGTAAAAATCTGTCATTCTGCTCCTGAACAAGGCAGTTTCAGTTCCCTGGTTAGCCATCATTGTAAAAAATAATTTGTTAACTGACTTGCCTAGTTAAATAAAATAAACTGGGCCAAAAATGTATTCTCCAGCAGGTGGTGTTGTTTTGCTTCTTTTTCTCACCAAGCGAGGAGTTTTTGAATGGAGGTCAATGAGACGAGTGTACTGATATAAGTAGGACGGACACTTCTCGGGCAACTTTGAGAAAAAACACTTTATATCGGAGTTGTCTCGAGATAGCTATGCATATTCATGATATGAGGCTAGTAGCATAGCATCTCTGTCCATTGAATACAAGCGGTTGACATCAACGCCCCTCATCCACTATTCCAAAAAGTATTAAAATAATGAGCTGTATACACCAATCCAAAGAAAGGTGTAGGCGGGAGTTTAAAGCCTAGGACCAAGAGGCATGGAGGGGCAGCCTTTAGTTACTCTGCCCCCAGCCTCTGGAATAGCCTGCCAGAGAACCTGAGGAGGGCCGAAACTGTGGACATATTTAAAAGATCTTAAAACACACCTTTTTAGCTTTGCTTTTCCTCTGGGTGCTTTTTAGTCATTCGGTTTTTATTATTCTTTAGTTTTGTATCTCCTTATGTTTGTTGTGTAGTAAATATCAGTATTTATTTTCATTGTTTTAAATTTGTTTTTTCCCCAGTGATGCACATTGCATTGCATTCCATGTTTGAAATCTGCTGTATAAATAAAGCTTGATTTGATATGATAGTGGAGTTCATAGGTAGCCATGTTGGGGTCAATGGCTCCTCACTCTTTTTCTCCTACAAAGCAAACAAATTCAGAGATGTTGTATCCCTCCAACTGGGATCAAGATGTAAAATAGTGGGTTAAATATAGCTTACATCAGGATGGGAATGCATGTGTTTTTTGTGATATGTACCATTTTCTCTAAATAGACCGAATATTATGTACCTACCCCCATCATGGCACTCACGACTGACCTCTACTAGTGGCACCAGAGATTATATAATGACAAGGTACCTATGTCTCCACCCTAACATTGGGAGTCATTGTCCACAGAGCCGAATGTACGGCTTTGGGAGAGTTAAAAGACCAATGCCAGAGCACCTGAGGGACCTACTGGGTATGTAACTTAAAAGCATGTCTGACATGTATTGGGGTGCACAATCATGGGTTGATTTAAAAACCATAGAATAATCTAGAATAGATTCTTAGAGTCTTAAAATGAATTCTAAAACGTACATGCAGTCAGTGCAGAGACCTTAAAACCGGTGTAATGTGTGCTCTCCGTCTGGTCTTGGTCAGTACCCATGCTGCAGCATTCTGTATGTTTTGCAGTTGACCAATGGCTTTCTTGAGTAGACCAGACAGTCAATCACATTAATTTATAAAGCCCTTTTTACATCAGCAGATGTCACAAAAAGCTTATACAGAAACCCAGCCTAAAACCCCAAACAGCAACCAACGCAGAAGCACGGCAGCTAGGACAAACTCCCTAGAAAGGAAGGAACCTAGGAAGAAACCTAGAGAGGAACCAGGCTCTGAGAGGTGGCCAGTCCTCTTCCATTAAGGCAAGATCGTTCTTCAAGATGGCCATGTAGTCCTGAGGCATAGTCCTAGGGTGGAAGGAGGCGGGACAGAGCGGTGGACAGAGTTCTGAGCCAGTGTGACACTGAAGAATGCTCCACAGTCATCAATCAAGAAGACTGATAGTGAGTATAGGCCTAGCACATGTGTAATGCATGTGATAACAGAGGTAATTTTCAGGCGGACCTAAATATTGACTGGCTTTCATCAAGCTGCCCAATCAAGAGAAAGCATCAAACTGTAATCAGAACCTGCCCCATGGTGCAGGTTATCAGTCAACCTACCAGGGTGTTTACAAATAGCACTGGTGAAATCATCCACATGTATTGATCACATCTTTACTAAAGCTGCAGAAATTTGCTTTAAAGCAGTATCCAAATCCATTGGATGTAGTGATCACAATATAATAGCCATATCTAAGAACCAAAGTTCCAAAGGCTGGGCCTAATATAGTGTATAAAATGTCATCAAATCAAATCAAAGTTTATTTGTCACGTGCGCCGAATACAACAGGTATTTACAGTGAAATGCTTACTTACAGGCCCTAACCAATAATGCAAAAAAGGTATTAAGTGAACAATAGGTAAGTAAAGTAATAAAAACAACAGTAAAAAGACAGTAAAAAACAGTAGCGAGGCTATATACAGTAGCAAGGCTATATACAGTAGCAAGGCTTTAAAAGTAGCGAGGCTGCATACAGACACTGGTTAGTCAGGCTGATTGAGGTAGCCATTTGCTTACATGTTCAGGAGTCTATTGGCTTGGGGGTTAAAACTGTTGAGAAGCCTTTTTGTCTGAGACTTGGCACTCCGCTACCGCTTGCCATGCAGAGAGAACAGTCTACTGGGGTGGCTGGGGTCCTTGACAATTTTTAGGGCCGTCCTCTGACACCGCCTGGTCCTGGATGGCAGGCAGCTTAGCCCCAGTGATGTACTGGGCCGTACGCACTAACCTCTGTAGTGCCTTGCGGTCAGAGGCCGAGCAAATGCCGTACCAGGCAGTGATGCATCCAATCAGGATGCTCTCGATGTTGTAGCTGTAGAACCTTTTGAGGATCTCAGGACCCATGCCAAATCTTTTCAGTTTCCTGAGGGAGAATAGACTTTGTCGTGCCCACTTCACAACTGTCTTGGTGTGTTTGGACGCATTCTAGTTTGTTGGTGATGTGGACACCAATGAACTTGAAGCTCTCAACCTGCTCCACTGCAGCCCTGTCGATGAGAATTGGGGCGTACTCGGTCCTCCTTTTCCTGTAGTCCACAATCATCTCCTTAGTCTTGGTTACGTTGAGGGATAGGTTGTTATTCTGGTACCACCCGGCCAGGTCTCTGACCTCCTCCCTATAGGCTGTCTCGTCGTTTTCTGTAATCAAGCCTACCACTGTTGTGTCATCTGCAAACTTAATGATGGTGTTGGAGTTGTGCCTGGCCATGCAGTCGTGGGTGAACAGGATGTACAGGAGAGGACTGAGCATGCACCCCTGGGGGGCTCCAGTGTTGAGGATCAGTGTGTCAGATGTGCTGCTACCTAATCTCACCACCTGGGGGCGGCCCGTCAGGAAGTCCAGGATCCAGTTGCAGATGGAGGTGTTTAGTCCCAGGATCCTTAGCTTAGTGATGAGCTTTGAGGATAATATGGTGTTGAATGCTGAGCTGTAGTCATTGAATAGCATTCTCACGTAAGTATTCCTTTTGTCCAGGTGGGAAAGGGCAGTGTGGAGTGCAATAGAGATTTCATCATCTGTGGATCCGTTTGGGCAGTATACAAATTGGAGTGGGTCTAGGGTTTCTGGGATAATGGTGTTGATGTGAGCTAACCATGTGTATGTGACAAATAAATTTGATTTGATTTACCAGCCTTTCAAAGCACTTCATGGCTACGGACGTGAGTGCTACGGGTCTGTAGTCATTTAAGCAGGTTGCCGGACTATGGTGGTCTGCTTGACACATGTTGGAATTACAGACTCAATCAAGGACATGTTGAAAATGTCAATGAAGGCAGATGCCAGTTCGTCAGCACATGCCCTAAGCACACGTCTTGGTAATCCATCTGGCCCCGCAGCCTTGTGTATGTTGACCTGTCTAAAGGTCTTACTCACGTCGGCTACCGAGAGCGTGATCACACAGTCGTCTGGAACAGCTGATGCTCTCATGCATGCCTTAGTGTTGTGTGCCTCGAAGCACACAGAAGTGATTTAGCTCGCGGGTAGGCTCGTGTCACTTGGCAGCTCGTGGCTGTGCTTCCCTTTGTATTCTGTAATAGTTTGCAAGCCCTGCCACATAAGACGAGCATCAGAGCCGGTGTAGTATCATTCAATCTTAGCCCTGTATTGACACTTTGCCTGTTTGATGGTTCGTCACAGTGAATAGCAGGATTTCTTGTAAGCTTCCGGGTTAGAGTCCCGCACCTTGAAAGCGGCAGCTCTGCCCTTTAGCTCAATGCGAATGTTTCCTGTAATCCATGGCTTCTGTTTGGGGTATGTACTTAGTCACTGTGGGGACAACGTCCTCGATGCACTCATTGATAAAGCCAGTGACTGATATGGTGTACTCCTCAATGCCATCGGAAGAATCCTGGAACATGTTCCAGTCTGTGATAGTAAATCAGTCCTGTAGTTTAGCATCTGCTTCATGTGACCACTTTTTTATAGACTGAGTCACTGGTGCTTCTTGCTTTAATTTTCGCTTGTAAGCAGGAATCAGGAGGATAGAGTTGTGGTCGGATTTACCAAATGGAGGGCGAGGGAGAGCTTTGTATGCGTCTCTGTGTGTGGAGTACCGGTGATCTAGATTTTTTTCCCTCTGGTTGCACATTTAACATGTTGATAGAAATGTGGTTGAACTGATTTAAGTTTCCTTACAATCAAGTCTCCGGCCACTAGGAGCGCCGCCTCTGGGTGGCGCTGTTTGCTTATTTACTTATACAACTGACTGAGTGTGGTCTTAGTGCCAGCATCTGTCTGTGGTGGTAAATAAACAGCCACAAAAAGTATAGCTGAAACCTCTCTAGGCAAGTAGTGTGTCCTGCAATTTATCACAATATACTCTACCTCAGGCGAACAAAATCTACAGACTTCCTCAGATTTCGTGCACCAGCTGTTGTTTACAAATATGCACAGACCATACAATACGTTTTGTAATGATTCCTGTTGAGTAATGGAGAGAAACCAGACACTGCCACAGGACTTCCTGACGGGCCGCCCCCTGGTGGTGAGGGTAGGGATCAACATCTCCACCCCGGTGATCCTCAACACTGGGGCCCCACAAGGGTACGTTCTCAGCCCTCCCCTGTACTCCCTGTTCACCCATGATTGCATGGCCATGCATGCCTCCAATTCAATCATCAAGTTTGCAAACGACACTACAGTTGTAGGCTTGATCACCAACAACAACGAGACAGCCTACAGGGAGGAGGTGAGGGACTTCAGAGTGTGGTGTCAGGAAAATAACCTCACACTCAACTACAACAAAACAAAGGAGATGATCGTGGACTTCAGGAAACAGCAGAGGGAGCACCCCCTATCCACATCGACGGGACAGTAGTGGAGAAGGTGGAAAGTTTTAAGTTCCTCGGCGTACACATCGTGGACAAATTGAAATGGTCCAGCCACACAGACAGCGTGGTGAAGAAGGCGCAACAGCGCAACAGATGCAACAGTAGCTAACATGGGGAGAGGTCTGTCCATAATAAAGAGCAACTCTGCCTTCGCAACACTATCAACAAGGCAGGTCCTGCAGGCCCTACTTTGTCACACCTGTCCATTCGTGTGGTTAGGTGCCACAAAGAGTGATTTAGGAGAATTACAATTGGCCCACGCATACCCCACAAGGCGTGCCACCAGAGGCCTCTTCACAGTCCCCAAGTCCAGAACAGACTATGGGAGGAGCAGAGTAATACATAGAGCCATGACAACATGGTACTCTATTCCACATCAAGTAACTCATGAAAGCATGAAAAATCACCTTATGGAACAACAGGGACTGTGAAGAGACACACACAGACACACACATACACACACGATAACAGACGCACTGATGGCGCTGACAGAGATGGCCGCCTCGCTTCTAGTCCTTAGGAAACTATGCAGTATTTTTTTATGTATTATTTCTTACATTGTTAGCCCAGAAAATCTTAAGTGTTGTTACAATTATTGGATACCAGAGCGACGTCAACTTACGTCAACTTTGAGTTTCTGCCTGACAAGTTTAAGTGGTTGAGAGTATTAGCCTTACGTGTCGTGCAATCAATATGCTGATACAATTTAGGTAGCACGGTTCTCAAATTTGCATTGTTATAAGAGAGGATCTGCTTCTACCTACAATACAACATGCCCACAAATGAGCAAGACTGTTACACAAATAGGCCTGAAACTAATCTAAGTCCACAATGACAGTCACAAGTACTGAGCAATCAGACAGTTCAAACAGCAATGACTAACTAGGCTACTAAATAAAAGACAGCACTTAATACATTAAATTACCCTAGCAAGACAATACCAATCAAAACTTATCCTTGCAGCTCTTGTAAGAGTTGATCCCCTTCCAAACTATAGATGCAGACTAGATGAGAAGCTTGTTGAAGTTGACATAATATAGACAAATTATATTGACTAATTGGATGGGCTACTGATGGTTCATCAGTGCTTCTCCTCCTTGCAGTGATTAGTGAATGACATGACAATACCGTTCCTCCTATCTCCTCTGTCCTTGCAGCAGAAGAGTCAGACACCACAGTGGGCCCACTCCGGACTCGACCGAAGAGGCCAACTTTCTATTGCTGGACAACCTTCTCTACTTCCAAACACTTGATCCTGAGTTTACTTCAGGTGAGTACAGCGGACTTTAAGCTAAGAGAATACAATGAAAATACACTGATAAAAGAAACAATGTGAAAATAATATGTTGATTTTGTTTGCATGAATAATGTGTCTGAAAGCATGCGGTGTTGAGATGAAAATGGGTAGAACCCACAGGTAGTGAACTGTACTGGGGTCCAGATGGATCAGGTAGTTTGAGTATCACCATGAGTGTGGTGGGGAAACTCCCTCATAGGTAGGGCCCTGTGTTTCGGTTGATCATGTCACATGACCAGGATTTGAACCTTTATTTAAAGCTTTTTCATCCCACTGTCTTTTTATGTCAGATGGTCCTGCACCATCCTCAAACAATTACTTACATTTTTGGTTTAATTCTCATTTCTGGAAAAGGCTTAAAATAAAAGTTAAGGTCATGTGACATGATAAACCAAAACACAGGTCATACTCATAGGTCATACTCATAGGTCATACTTCTATTTTCTTCTGTACAGAGTATGTTTTTTTTCTGAAACAAGGACTTGAAAATAATGTCTGAATTACTGCCTGTAAAAGCTGTGCAAAAAATCCAGAGTTAAACTGAACATAATGGATGTTATGTACTGTACCTATGATTAACTGAACATACCCATAAAATCCCAATCTGTCATTGTTGAATTTATTTTAGGTATGTTTCTTAAACTGCATTGTTGGTTCTTGCTTCTTATGGCTTGAATCCCGCTAACGGGATCGATATGACAACAGCCAGTGAAAGTGCAGGGTGCCAAATTCAAAACAACAGAAATTTCATAATTAAAATTCCTCAAACATAGAAGTATTTTACAGCATTTTAAAGATAAACTTGTTGTTAATCCCACCACAGTGTCCGATTTCAAAAAGGCTTTACGATGAAAGCACACAAAACAATTATGTTAGGTAAGCACCTAGTCACAGAAAAACACAGCCATTTTTCCAGCCAAAGAGAGGAGTCACAAAAAGCAGAAATAGAGTTAAAATGAATCACTAACCTTTGATGATCTTCAACAGATGACACTCATAGGACTTCATGTTACACAATACATGTATGTTTTGTTTGATAAAGTTCATATTTACATACAAAAATCTGAGTTTACATTGGAGCGTTATGTTTAATAGATCCAAAACATCCGGTGATTTTGCAGAGAGCCACATCAATTTACAGAAATACTCATAAACATTGATAAAAGATACAACTGTTATGCATGGAATTTTAGATCCACTTTTCCTTAATGCAACCGCTGTGTCAGATTTCAAAAAAGCTTTACCGAAAAAGCACACCATGCAATAATCTGAGTACAGTGCTCATACAACAAATCAAGCCATACATATATCTGCCATGTTGTGGAGTCAACAGAAGTCAGAAATAGCATTGTAAATATTCACTTACCTTTGATGATCTTCATCAGAATGCACTCCCAGGAATCCCAGTTCCACAATAAATGTTTGATGTGTTCGGTAAAGTCCATCATTTATGTCCAAATACCTCGTTTTTGTTTGCGCGTTTTTCTCAGTAATACTAAATGCTCAATGTGCTTAGTTCAGACGAAAAGTCAAAAAAGTTATATTACAGTTTGTAGAAACATGTCAAACGATATATAGAATCAATCTTTAGGATGTTTTTATCATAAATCTTCAATAATGTTCAGAGAATTCCTTTATCTTCAGAAATGCAATGGAACTCAAGCTAATTCTCACGTGAACGCGCGTGGTCAGCTCATGCTGCTCTAGCAGACCTCTGACTCAATCCCCTCTCATTCCCCCCTCCTTTATAGTAGAAGCATCAAACAAGGTTCTAGGACTGTTGACATCTAGTGGAAGCCTTAGGAAGTGCCATTTGACCCCATAGACACTGTATACCCGATAGGCTAAGAGTTGAAAAACTACAAACCTCAGATTTTCCACTTCCTGGTTGGATTTTTTCTCAGGTTTTTGCCTGCCATATGAGTTCTGTTATACTCACAGACATCATTCAAACAGTTTTAGAAACTTCAGTGTTTTCTCTCCAAATATACTAATAATATGCATATATTAGCAACTGGGCCTGAGGAGCAGGCAGTTTACTCTGGACACCTTATTCATTCAAGCTACTCAATACTGTCTCCAGCCATAATAAGTTATAACAAGGGCTTGTAAGTAAGCATTTCACTGGAAGGTTGTATTTGGCACATGTTACAAATAAAATGGGATTTGATTTGATTTTCCCATCACAGGAAATGAGGCAGTTCGTATTGGCGACTGTAGTCTTACTTGCAAGGTCAATGCCACGTTTTTATGTGAATCTCTTATGGTCAAGACCTGACTGTTTAGTCTGGCTCTGGATCTAGGACCTAACTGTTGCATCTGAATCAATAACATTCATAGGCGGAAAAAATTACAAAGAATTATACCACATTATATAATCACATGGCCTTATCTGATGCTTTTCATTACAGCATTAACCTTTCCCATGATAGAGCCAACTTTAGGCATTAGGAAGCTCAGGGCTCAGTCAATGAACAGGGGCCTCAATGATTTTATAGATAACAGATTATTCAGATGGGGAAGTCTGTGGCTCAATAGTTAAGGAGAGGATCAAGCGAGTTCATCCACAGAACCACAGCACCTGCAAGTAAAGATCCATGCATTTTTATTAGTTTGTTACGCTTGTTGGATTTGCGCCTCGCCTGCCACACGTTGAATTGGCACTAAAACAACTGTTGTATTGGGTAGTTTGGAGTGTGTTTTCTATTATGCAATGTTACACAATGGGATTGGGGCTTCGGAGAATGTAATTGGCTTCTGCTCCCTAAGTTTGAACAGCTGTGTGAGCCCTCAGCCCTGCACTGCTCATAGTCATAGGGATCTCTCTTTTGGCACAGTTCGGGAGCATAATAGATGTTACAATGTTTTGGTTTTGTTTGATGAGGTTGTAGCATTTAAATAGGGCCACAGTGTTTTGATTGCTCACCTGCCACAAGTTAAAATGTCAATGGACCTACCAGAGTAGGGCCCGCCAAGGTACTGGTAGACAGCTTTCTAAACAACCTGACAGGACAAACAATAAACGGAAGCCTCCAATAGAACTACAGCAAATTAGTCCAATTCTCATTTGTCAGGGGTCTTACACAGGCTAAAACTTGGATCATTTCCGACCCTAAGAAGAATCTAAAAGTAGGCTGACCTTTCCCCGTACAGAAGTGTACGGTAATATAATTGTTTATTATTCATTCAAGTGATTACAGAAAAATCTATGGAGGAGTGACTAAGTTAAATACCGAACATATATCTGCTGTTTCCTGCCAGTGTAAAAAGGTTATTCTAGCGACGTGGAACCAGTCCCAGACCAAGTTGTTGTTTATCAGTAGAGGAGGCTCTTCTCAGTCTATTAAAATCTTCCTGCTGAAGAGTCGCCTGGTCTTCCTAAAACAATCAGCAGGGGTGACTCGGGGTCGGCTAGGCCACAGGGACAGGCGGTGTGTGGAGCCTGCCAAAAGTGAGATTGTCATATACAATGCAGTTCAAGTGTGTCTGGCATCCAGATACTGACTTAGAGTGGGGAGGTAGTTGTGATGGTTATCGTAAGCATTGTTTACATCCATAAGGCCAGGAAGTTCATAAAATGTATTAGCCTAAGTGGCTACTTGCTACTGTTATTATGGGCAGGACACAATACAAAGACTCGGGGGAGGGGCTCCCTAGCCTTGTGGTGACGAGCTTCGGGGCTTCCTGTCCCAGAAAAGCCCTATTGGACGTGAACAGTATCACAAGTGACCAGAGTGCTGTAGAGGTCACGACATTAGTGGAACCTGTCCCAGGCCAGACACGACTGGAAGATTACTCTCCGCGGACAGACGCCTGTGTTGGTCCAAAACAATAACTTCCGACAGGCTACTGTCCTGGCTCCTGCCTCTCTGGTCTACCCATTCTTTCATGTGAATTTCCTGTCTTGTGTCGCGCCAGTGGACTGACCTCCAGAAAGTAGATCTATCTGGCTCTCTTCCCAGCGGTAGGGAGAAAGACTGCCGCCATGAACTTTCACTGGTGCTGTTTACTATGTTGTGGATTCTCTCTCTCCCCCCCCCCCCTCCGACTCCTGGCTTTCTTTGTTTATTATCAAAAAGGGCAGGGGGGTGTCCTTGGGTTCATCCCGCTTTCCCTTTTAAATCATCCCTAATTCAACGGCAACATCGGTTCTACCAACGGAGTCATTATGACGGGACGCCCCCGCACCCAGCCCCGATACATGGCTTGCAGCACGTACCTTGTCTCTCTGTCCCCTCTCTCATTTTGGCTCAGACATAAGCAAACAGCCCAGAGTTTTATTTGAGCAAACAGTACAGCAAGCCATGGTCCCAGACAGACTGAGAACCATGACTATGTTAAGAGCCAGTGGGACTGGACAGTCAGTCACGTGTGGGTTGTCTTTGACGCCTCACTGCGTGTCTTTGTGAAGGTGTCCTTTGTAGTCCACCTGTCCTTTGTAGTCTATCTGTTCAAGGTGCCCACAAGTTACTTGAAATGCAATATTTTACAGCAATAATTGGTTAGAAATACACATCTTCCATGGTTTTTAACAACTATTTATAGAAAGTCTGAAATAATGCCATTAATGCCAGAATTTTAATTTGGTCTGTTGTGTTTCACTTCACCATTGACCTTTGTGTCTTAGCAAGTTTAAGATTTTTCTTAAAATTCTATCAGTTGATATAATGTGTTCCAAACTTATTTTAAAGTTGTACTGTGTATAAATTGCTCTGCCATTTTCTGGTTGCTAAAATTGTAAACTTCAGTTTATGTGAAAAAACAAGCAAGTACAGTGTAGAGAATCATTGTACCATCAAAACCGTTGTGAAATATATTTTCCTTAAACAAAACGATTGTATTTTCAGCTGTTTGAAGCTGGTGTACAAAACCGAAAGTAAAAGATGCAAAAACAAAACTTAAAGCTGCAATATATTACTTCTTGGACAATGTGACCAAATTCACATAGAAATGTGAGTTATAGATCTGTCATTCTCATTGAAAGCAAGGTTAAGATGCATTAGATCTGTTCTATGTGCATTAATTCTATAATTCTTGTATTTTCAGCTTCGAATAACTGAAAAAAAAATATTTTTGGTTATGTAAAAGATATTATATTTCAAAGTTGTTTAGATTGTAGAATGATGCTCTACACCAGGTATTCCCAAACTGGAGTATGCGTACCCCCATGGGTATGAGCAATACGCCAAATAAAAATGTGATTCACGTTTATTTATTTATTTTTTCACATTTTCAAACAGTCCATTTAGATTTTCCAACAGGGCTATACATCTGGTTGATGTTTTTTTTTCTTGCCTGAGTAGCCTCGTTTCACTGCCAAAAATAAAATTTAACCGTCTAGTGTTCAGCGAAATAACAACACAATGTCAAATACAGGTAGCCTAGTCAAATAATTAACATCCAATCACATTAACCGGGAATTACACTAACGTATGTAGCCAAATGTAGCTGCTGCAAATTCGTTTTGCTCAAAAATTGATTCATGTTTAAAAACGTAAGGCCTGCATTCATAGAGACACATACCAGCTCTACTTGTAGTACTGCTACTACCAGCAGTACTGCACCTGCACCTGTCAACGACACAAGCTGTTCTGTTTCCATGAGCACATCCAATGCTAGCATCAGTAATTCTACATCTGTTGTTAGCCCAGCTAGCATGGACACTGAAAGTTGTGAATCTGATGCAGCCGAAGAGCTACTGCCTCCTTACCCAGGAAATCACTGAACAACAGACAGGGACGTTGGACCATCGAAGAGGCGCAAAGATTATGAGAACTACATTGATTTGGGGTTAACTTATATTGGGAGTAGTGCCTTTCCTCAGCCACAGTGTGTTATATGTGCAAAAGTACTATCTCACAACTCGATGAAACCTTCACTCTTGCGCAGACATTTAGAAACAAAACATACCAATTTGAAAAATAATCTACAGGAGTTTTTTGAGCAAGAATTACGACTAAGACTTTCGAGTATTAAGACATGTATAAAAGTAAAAGATACCATTAATAAGAAGGGGCTAGAGGTGTCTTATATGGTGAGCTACCGAGTGGCTAGGGCAGGCAAGCCCCATACTGTGGAGGACTTAATTATTCCTGCTCCCGTGGATATGGCTGGGACAATGCTGGGGGAAAAGGCCCCAAAAACTATACAGACAATGTCTTCATCAAACAACACCGTTTCACAACACATCAGTGACATGGCAGGAGATGTTTTGAAACAATTACTGCTTCGCATACAAGCCAGTGAATTCCATGCGTTACAGCTGGATGAGTCAACAGACGTGGCGGGCCTGGCACAGCACCTGGTATATGTCCGTTACGTTTATGGAGGGTCAATTAAGGAAGACATCCTCTACTGCAAACCACTGAAAAAGGACAACAGGAGAGGATATTTTTTAAGTACTATACAGCTTAATGACATCAAATGGACTTTGGTGATCAAGATGTGTTTATCTGTACTGATGGCGCAAAAGCCATGACAGGGAGACATAGTGGAGTGGTAACGCGCGTGCAAGCAGTTGCTCCCAATGCTATTTGGATACACTGCAGCATCCACCGAGAGGCTCTTGCCGCCAGGGGAATGCCTGACAGCTTGAAGACGTTTTGGACACTACAGTGAAAATGGTTCACTTTGTTAAAGCAAGGTCCCTGAAATCTTGTGTATTTTCTGCGCTATTCAATGATATGGGCAGCGACCATGTAACACTTTTACAACAAACAGAAGTGCGCTGGTTCTCAAGTGGCAAAGTATTGACACATTTTTTTAAATTGAGAGACGAGCTTAAAGTGTTCTTTACTGACCATCATTTTCACTTGTCTGACAGCTTGTATGATGACGAGTTTCCGACACGACTGGCCTATCTGGGTGATGTTTTTTCTCGCATGAATGATCTGAATCTAGGATTACAGGGACTCTCCGCAACTATACAAAATGGAGGCAATGGTTAAGAAGTTGGAGCTCTTCTCTGTCTGCATTAACAAGGACAACACACTGGTCTTTCCATCACTGTATTATTTTTTTGTGTGCAAATGAATTCAAGCTTACGGGCAATGTCAAATGTTATATAGCGAACCACCTGAAAGAGTTGGGCGCGCAATTACGCAGGTACTTTCCCGAAACGGATCATCAAAATTGCAACAAGCGGTTCTGGGAAAATTGTATTTAATCAGAAGCTACTGCCAGATTTCTGGATTGGGTTGAACTCAGAGTGTGCTGCCTTGAAAAATCGCACTGTTAAGACACTGATGCCCTTTGTAACCACGCACCTATGTGATAGTGGATTCTCGGCCCTCACTAGCATGAAAACTAAATACAGGCACAGACTGTGTGTGGAAAATGATTTAAGATTGAGACTCTCCAATACAAAACCAACATTGCAGATTTATGTGCATCCTTTCAAGCACACTCTTCTCATTAACCTGTGGTGAGTTATTCACAATTTCCGATTAACATATAAGGTTTTAGATGTAAGATGGCTAAATAAAGAGCAAAATGATTGATTATTATAATATTATTATTTGTGCCCTGGTCCTATAAGTGTCACATCTGATCCTGCCATGCAATCTGGTGCTCATCCGGTGTCCCATAGTGTCGCTGAGATGGCAATCGAGTTTCGCTCCCTCGCTGCTGAGAGTGGCTGGAATGAGGAGGCCCTTCAGGGAGCATTCCAGAACGCTCTCACCGATACCATCAAGGATGAGTTGGTGTCCAGGGATGAGCCTGGTGAACTCGAGGAGCTCATCTCTCCTGTCATCTGCATCGACAACCGTCTCCGTGAGCGTCAGAGAGAGAGGGCAGAACCAAAACCGTCTCTCTCTTGAGGAGAGGCATCGGCGAGTCAGCACTAGGCGTTGCCTATACTGTGGCCAGGTTGGTCAATTTGTCTCCACTTGTTCACTGAGCCAGCTAAAGGGGGTGGCTCGGCTGTTGTGGGGGATATACTGTTGAGCCAAGCACCGGTCCATCTTCCCCCAGACCCTTGCTAGATGGAACTCTTGTATGGCAAAGCTAGGCTTTTTCTCTACCTGCCTTCATCAATTCGGGTGCCGACAAGAGTTTCCTGGACCGAGGTGTTGTTACCCACTTGGGTCTGGACACTGTTCCACTCGATTCACCCCTCGATGCCAAAGCTCTCAATGGACAGCTCAATGGACAGTGTCAGTGAGAGAACCGTGCCGGTCATCCTGCGTCTCTCTGGGAATCATCAGGAAAGGATCAGTCTCCACATAATCGACTACCCTTGCTCTCCCCTGGTTCTTGGCCATCCTATGTTAAAGCTGCACAACACACAGATTGACTGGACTGCTGGAAGGGTCACCACATGGAGTACATCTTGTCACTCTAATTGTCTACATTCTGCCCTTCCCCCTCCCTTGTCTGTGCCCCAGTCCATTCCAGAACCCCCAGAACTGTCATCTGTTCCTCCAGAGTATCACGATCTAGCTCCTGTGTTCAGCAAGCACCCCACCGTCTCTGCCACCTCATCGGCCATACAACTGCACTATTGACCTCTGGCCTGGATCTCCTCTCCCCTTTAACCGGTTGTATAACCTCTTTCGCCCCGAGCAAGAGGCTATGGAGGGGTACATCCAGGATTCCCTTGCTGCAGGACATGTCAGGCCTTCTTCCTCTCCGTTAGGGGCTGGATCTTTCTTTGTCAAGAAAAAAATTAGGCACTGAGGCCATGCATAGACTTCCGTGGGCTGAATAGTATCACTGTTAGGAACAAGTATCCCTTGCCACTTATCAGTTCTGATTTTGCCCCCCTCCATGGTGTTCACTAAACTCAACCTCTGGAATGTCTACCACCTTGTCCGCATCAGAGAAGGGGACGAGTGGAAAACGGCATTCAACACACCACTTGGACACTTTGAGTATTTGGTTATGCCGTTTGGTCTCACTAACGCTCATGCTGTTTTCCAGAGACCGGTTAATAACATTCTGAGGGATGTGATTGGACGCTTCGTTTTTGTCTATGTGGATGACATTCAAAAAAAAATCTAAGGACCGTGAGGCTCACCAGCAACACGTTTGCCAAGTTCTCCAACGGCTGTTGGAGAATAAGATTTTTGTTAAGGCTGAGAAATGTGAGCTTCATGCTTCATCTGTGTCCTTCCTGGATTACATAATTTTACAAGGACAGTTACAGATGGACCCTGCCAAGGTCAGGGCAGTCACAGAGTAGCCAGACCCAGAACTCCAGTTCGTCGTTGAGGTGGAAGCATCCGACACCGGGGTAGGTGCTCTTCTGTCTCAACGTTCCCCCTCTGATCAGAAGCTCCACCCATGTGCTTTCTTGTCCCGCAAGCTCTCACCTGCAGAAAGACATTTTCGACATAGGTAACCTCTTAGTGTGGAGATCCCGCTAGTGGGATCAAATTCAACAACATCCAGTGAAATCGGAGCGTGCCAAATTCAATATACAAAATCGTAATATTAAACATTCATGAAAATACAAGTGTCATACATGATTCTTTACCTTAGAATATTGGTAATCGAACTGCGTTGTCAGATTTCAAAAAGGCTTTACGGCGAAAGCATAGCATTTGATTGTCTGAGGACAGCGCCTCACATTAGCATATTTTCCAAACCAGAACAGGCTTCACGAAATAACAAATAGCGATAAAATAAATCACTTACTTTTGAAGATCTTCCTCTGTTTGCAATCCCAAAGGTCCCAGTTACACCATGAATGGTCATTTGGTTCGATAAAGTCCTTCTTTAGATCCCAAAAATGCTGTTTAGTTGGCGCCATTGAATTCAATAATCCAGTCCTTCAACATGCATACGAAAGATTCCAAAATGTTACCAGCAAAGTTTGTCCAAAATAATATGTTTTTTATTAATCCTCAGGTTGTCTAATATCTAAATAAATGATCATATTTCAGACGGAGATTACTATGTTCAATAGCAAAGGAAAAGAACAAAGAGCGCGCCCACGTTCATGCGCAAAAAGACTACTTTTGCCCTGGCGCTCAACTTGGAAAGACTACAAATAGTTCTTCATTTAAAAAAAACAAGCCTTAAACCTTGTATAAAGACTGTTGACATCTACTGGAAGCCATAGGAACTGCAATCTGGAAGGCGGAAATTAGATGTTTCAATAGCATTGCATTGGAAGTCCTCCAATTTTCCTGGGTTTTTGCCTGCTATATCAGTTCTGTTATACTCACAGACAATATTGTAACAGTTTTAGAAACTTCAGAGTGTTTTCCATCAAATTCTACCAATTATATGCATATCCTAACTTCTGGCCTGAGTAACAGGCAGCTTTCTTTGGGCACGTCAGACAGGCGGAAATTCAGGACACTAGCCTTACTCGCAGAGAGGGTAACTGGGAACTTCTGGCTGTGAAGCTGGCTCTTGAGGAATTGCGTCACTGGTTGGGGGGCTCGGTTCTCCCCTTCATTGTGTAGATGGACCACAAAAACCTGTCCTACATCCAGACCGCCAAACGTCTGAACTCCCTGCAGGCCAGGTGGGCATTGTTCTTTGGAAGATTCAACTTCACGCTCACTTATCGCCCCCGATTTAAGAATACCAAGCCTGACGCCCTCTCCCGTCAGTTCACCGCCGACAACACAGGTTCCGAGCCAGAGACCATTATGCCATCCACCTGCATCGTTGCTGCTGTCTCCTGGGAGATGGAGTCCCGTATTCGCCAGGCTCAGCAAAACCAGCCTGTCCCAGGTAACAGTCCTAGAAAGGCTCTGTTTGTTCCAGATCCAGTTCGCTCTGAAGTTCTTTAGTGGGCCCATTCTACTCACCTCATCTGTCACCCTGGCATGAACCGGACTGTCACCTTCCTGCGTCAGCGCTTTTGGTGGCCCACCATGGAGAGAGATGTCCGGGAGTTCATCTCAGCCTGCTCGGTCTGTGCCAGGAAACAAAACCTCAGCGAAACCCACTTCCGATCTGCTTCGCCCTCTTCCCATACCCAGTCGCCCCTGGTCACACATAGCTCTGGACTTTGTCACTGGCCTTCCCCCATCTAACAGTAACTCAGTCATCCACGCCATTATCGACAGATTGTCCAAAGCGGCTCACTTCATTCTCCTCTCCAAGCTTCCATCCTCCAGGGAGACTGTGGACCTGCTGGTGTCCCATGTGTTTCGTCTGCATGGAATTCCATACATCCCAGGTATGGAGATCCTTCTGTTCAGCACTTGGTATTAATGTTAGTCTTTCATCTGGATATCAACCCCAGACCAACGGCAAGACCGAACTGGCCAACCAGGAGCTGGAGACTGCCCTACGTTGTGTGACTTCAGCTAACCCTTCCTCCTGGAGTGCTCAGCTACCCTGGGTGGAATATGCCCACAAGACCCTCATCAACATCTCGTCAGGTATGTCACCCTTTGAGTGTGCTCTGGGCTATCAACCCCCCATGTTCCCTCCCCAAGCAGTCGAGGTAGAAGTGCCCTCATTCCATGATCACTTGCGGCCAGGGCCGCCCTCCACCATGCCTCCGTCAGGACCCAATCCCAAGCTAACCGTCACCGTACTTCAGCTCCAGTCTAAACTCCAGGCCAAAGGGTATGGCTCTTGATGAAGGACTTGCCCTTGAAAGTGGCTTCCAGAAAATATGCCCCCCGATTCATTGGTCCCTTTGAAATTGATTGTGTCATTAACCCCTCTGCTGTGCACCTGAAACTCCCAGACTCTCTTAAGATCAACCCAACCTTCCATGCGTCCCTGATTAAACCTGTCTGCTCCAGTCTCGTCTCCTCCTGCAGCAGCTCCTCCACTCCTCAGCTCATCGATGACCATCCGGCAGCTTTTGGATGTGCGCTGTTGGGGTCGTGGCTGGCAGTACCTGGTGGACTGGGAGGGATACAGGCCTGAGGAGCGCTGCTGGGTGGCCCGCCGAAACATGCTGGACCCCTCCCTATATGGGATTTCCATACCTCACACCCAGATAAGCCTGGTCGGGCACCAGGTGGCGCCCGTTGAGGGGGGGGGTACTGTCACATCTGCTCCTTCAACAACCTCTAGTGTTCATCCGGTGTCTCCTTGACCTGACGCTGTTTTCCTCTCCGCTACAGTTCTGCCCACTTGGTCCCTGTCTCCAGTCCGACTTGTCGTCAGTCCTGCTACTCTGTCCTGGATTCCCCACTCTACGCTCCCTTGGATTCCCCTCCGGAACCAGCTTACCCTGTCCCCACACCTCTCGCTCCAGCCTCAGCCTCTGCACCTGGTTTCCAGCAACCCGCCGGAGCTTCCCCTGGCCTGCACTCAATCTCCCCCTGTGTTTCAATAAATACCTTGGTTACCTCATCCTAGTCTCCTTGTCTGAGTCTGCACTTTGGTTCGCCTGTTCCGCTCCACGTGACAATAAGAGCTCTTTGTCACTTCCCCGTGTTGTGACAAAAACTCACACTCATTCTTATGTTTAATAAATGTATCGTATAGTGTGTGTGTGGCAGGCCTATAATGATGGCAAAATATATATATTTGAGAGTGCGCTGACCCTGGTGCTAGAGGGGGTACGCAGCTGGAAGTGGAATGTTTGAAGGGGTACGGAACTATAAAAAGTTTGGGAACCACTGCTGCTACACTATACTTGCTTGTTTTGTCACTTAAATCAATCAAATGTATTTATAAAGGCCTTCTTACATCAGCTGATGTCACAAAGTTCTGTACAGAAACCCAGCCTAAAATCCCAATAGCAAGCAATGCAGGTGTAGAAGCACGGTGGCTAGGAAAAACTCCCTAGAAAGGTGAGAACCTAGGATGAAACCTAGAGAGGAACCAGGCTATGAGGGGTGGCCTGTCCTCTTCTGGCTGTGCCGGGTGGAGATTATAACAGAACATGGCCAAGATGTTCAAATGTTCATAGATGACCAGCAGGGTCAAATAATAATAATCACAGTGGTTGTCAAGGGTGCAACAAGTCAGCACCTCAGGAGTAAACGTCAGTTGGCGTTTCATAGCCGATCATTCAGAGTATCTCTACCGCTCCTGCTGTCTCTAGAGAATTGAAAACAGCAGGCTGGGACAGGTAGTACATCCGGTGAACAGGTCAGGGTTCTGTAGCCACAGGCAGAACATTTGAAACTGGAGCAGCAGCACGGTCAGATGGACTAGTGACAGCAAGGAGTCATCAGGCCAGGTTGTCCTGAGGCATGGTCCTAGGGCTCAGGTCCTCCGAGAGAGAGAAAGAAAGAGAGAAAGAGAGAGAGAATTAGAGAGAGAATTAGAGAGAGCATACTTAAATTCCCACAGGACACCAGATAAGACAGGAGAAATACTCCAGATATAACAGACTGACCCTAGCCCCCCGACACATAAACTACTGCAGCATAAATACTGGAGGCTGAGACAGGAGGGGTCAGGAGACTCTGTGGCCCCATCCGACGATATCCCCGGACAGGGCCAAACAGGCAGGAAAAAAAAACACCCACTTTACCAAAGCATAGTATAGCCCACAAAGATCTCCGCCACGGCACAACCCTAGGGGGAGAACACCCGGACAGGAAGATCAGGTCATTGACCCAACCCACTCAAGTGATGCATCCCTCCTAGGGACGGCATGGAAGAGCACCAGTAAGCCAGTGACTCATCCCCACTAATAGGGTTAGAGGCAGAGAATCCCAGTGGAGAGAGGGGAACGAGCCAGGCAGAGACAGCAAGGGCGGTTAGTTGCTCCAGTTCCTTTCAGTTCACCTTCACACTTCTGGGCCAGACTACACTCAATCATTGGACCTGCTGAAGTGATGCGTTTTCAATAAAGATTGAGACCGAGTCTGGTTGAGACCGAGTCTGCCTCTCTCACATGGGTAGGCAGACCATTCCATAAAAATTGAGCTCTATAGGAGAAAGCCCTGCCTCCAGCTGTTTGCTTAGAAATTCTACAGACAGTAAGGAGGCTTGCATCTTGTGACCGTAGCGTACATGTAGGTATGTACAGCAGGACCAAATCGGAAAGATGGGTAGGAGCAAGCCCATGTAATGCTTTGTAGGTTAGCAGTTAAACCTTGAAATCAGCCCTTGCCTTAACAGGAAGCCAGTGTAGAGAGGCTAGCACTGGAGAAATATGATACAAAAAAATGGTTCTAGTCAAGATTCTAGCAGCCGTGTTTAGCACTAACTGAAGTTTATTTAGTGCTTTATCCGGGTAGCCGGAAAGTAGAGCATTGCAGTAGTCTAACCTAGAAGTTAAAAAAGCATGGACAAATTTTCTGCATCATTTTTGGACTAAAAGTTTCTGATTTTTGCAATGGTATGTAGATTGAAAAAAGCTGTCCTTGAAACAGTCTTGATATGTTTGTTAAAAGAGAGATCAGGGTCCAGAGTAACGCCGAGGTCCTTCACAGTTTTATTTGAGACGACATTACAACCATCAAGATTAATTGTCAGATTCAACAGAAGTTATCTTTGTTTCTTGGGACCTAGAACAAACATCTCTGTTTTGTCCGAGTTTAAAAGTCGAACATTTGCAGCCATGCACTGCCTTATGTCTGAAACACGGACTTTTCCATGTGGATTTTAGTCACCAAAAAGTAGAATAAAATCTGCCATGACTACAAGGTCCGATAGGAATTCAGGGAACTCAGTGAGGAACGCTGTATATGGCCCAGGAGGCCTGTAAACAGTAGCTATAAAAAGTGATTGAGTAGGCTGCATAGATTTCATGACTAGAAGCTCAAAAGACGAAAATGTTTTTGTTTTTGTAAATTGAAATTTGCTATCATAAATGTTAGCAACACCTCCGCCTTTGCGGGATGCGCGGGGGATATGGTCACTAGTGTAACACAGTAAATTCATCAGGCTTAAGCCATGTTTCAGTCAGGCCAATCACATCAAGATTATGATCAGTGATTAGTTAATTGACTATAAATGCCTTGGAAGTGAGGGATCTAACATTACGTAGCCCTATTTTGAGATGTGAGGTATCACAATCTCTTTCAATAATGGCAGGAATGGAGGAGGTCTTTATTCCAGTGAGATTGCTAAGGCGAACACCGCTATGTTTAGTTTTGCCCAACCTAGGTCGAGGCACAGACATGGTCTCAATGGTGATAGCTGAGCTGACTACACTGACTGTGCTAGTGGCAGACTCCACTAAGCTGTCAGGCTGGCTAACAGCCTGCTGTCTGGCCTGCACCCTATCTCATTGTGGGGCTAGGGGAGTTAGAGCCCTGTCTATGTATGTAGATAAGATGAGAGCACCCCTCCAGCTAGGATGGAGTCCGTCACTCCTCAACAGGCCAGGCTTGGTCCTGTTTGTGGGTGAGTCCCAGAAAGAGGGCCAATTATCTACAAATTCTATCTTTTGGGAGGGGCAGAAAACAGTTTTCAACCAGCGATTGAGTTGTGAGACTGCTGTAGAGCTCATCACTCCCCCTAACTGGGAGGGGGCCAGAGGCAATTACTCGATGCCAACATCTTTCTAGCTGATTTACATGCTGAAGCTATGTTGCTCTTGGTGACCTCTGACTGTTTCAGCCTAACATCGTTGGTGCCGACGTGGATAACATTATCCCTATACTCTCTACACTCACCAGTTTTAGCCTTAGCCAGCACCATCTTCAGATTAGCCTTAACGTCTGTAGCCCTGCCCCCTGGTAAACAGTGTATGATCGCTGGATGATTCGTTTTAAGTCTAATACTGCGTGTAATGGAGTCGCCAATGACTAGGGTTTTCAATTTGTCAGAGCTAATGGTGGGAGGCTTCGGCGTCTCAGACCCCGTAACGGGAGGAGTAGAGACCAGAGAAGGCTCAGCTTCTGACTCCGACTCGCTGCTTAATGGGGAGAACCGGTTGAATGTTTCTGTCGGCTTATGAGCGACACCGTTTAAGCATTCCTTCAGCATTTCCTTCCAGGAGCCATGAGAAAGTTGTCCGGCTGCGGGGACCGTGTGAGGGGATTTATACTACTATCTGTACTTACTGATGGCACAGACTCCATTTCATCCTTTCCTACACTTAAATTACCCTTGCCTAACGATTTGCGTCTGAAGCTAGCAGCACAGCTATCTCGCTGTAAGGCGATCGTTCTCCTGTATATTATGAGTACAGCGACTGCAATTAGAAGGCATCATGTTAATGTTACTACTTAGCGTCGGGTGGTGGAGGTCCTGACATACCACATCTAGATAAAGCGTCTGGAGTGAAAAAGTTGAATGTAAAAATTTGAGCGAGGGTAAAACAAAAAATATAAACGGTAATTAGAAAGTAGAAACCGTAAAGTTGGCAGGTAGAAAAATAAGGTTAGCAACCAAACGCACAGCAGGACGTAAACAAGTCTACAAGTTGTGACATAAACTGAAATTATGCGAACTATTAGAATTTTAGTAACCAGGAAATGGTGGATTGATGTCTGCATAGTGCATCTTTAAGCTTGGGAAGCATAGAAATAGT
This sequence comes from Oncorhynchus kisutch, assembly GCF_002021735.2. NCBI lineage: Eukaryota > Metazoa > Chordata > Actinopteri > Salmoniformes > Salmonidae > Oncorhynchus > Oncorhynchus kisutch. The sequence goes on along the minus strand of NC_034189.2, from coordinate 19,745,748 downwards.
GCACATAGAACAGATCTACTGCTTCTTAGACTTGCGTTTAATGAGAATGGCAGATGTATAACTCAAATTTCTATGTGAATTTGGTCAGGTCGCCCCAAAAAGTTACAAATTTCAGCTTTAAGGGTAAATCTATTTGATTCAATCTATTTGATTGGACCTGAATGCCAAGATATTCAGGAGATAAAGGTGCTCAAAGTTGAGCCATTTTGCATACCCCACCATACCATGAGACATCCGTCTTTGTCACTGGAAAGGATGAATGGTTGAGTTTATCATTAACAAACAGAGTTGTCAAACTATTTTATAATATCTTGGGGGAACATGTTTAAATGAACATTTAATGTCATATATGTAAAAAAGTGTAAAGTCAGATTCTTTTCATATTCGCAGATGTAGCTTAGACCCTACTTCACATCATCTAAGGTTTCTGACACAACAAGCTCTTGACTACAGGGTATTATATAGAAGAATAATGGATAGAATGGGCCTATCCCTTCATACCACTGCAATTGAGCTGGTACACCATTGAAATGTAATTAAAATGTTAACTTCTAATTAATACCACAAAGATCGCCACCAGTCCACCTAACGCCGAATGTCAACTTAAATGTGTATTCTATTATTTATATTTCTATGATTTTAACAGGTTTCATATTGAGGCTTGATAGTATAATTTAAAAGAGCAGATATTCCCATTCATGTCAACATTCTCTGATGTGTAGATTTCCAACCATCTTTGTGCTACCATTTGAAAGTTGAAATTTCCATTTGATTCTCATTTTAGTACATTTATTAGCCAAAACACAACACCAACCCTGTAGTCAAGAGCATGTTGTCTCAACCGATGGCGGGCACAACACACCAAAACATCAGATGATCTAAAATAAGGTCTAAGCTACAATGTATGCAAAAAAAAATCTGAATTTACTCGTTTTTAGATTATTGTTAACCTCTTTGGTAATGGTTAACCTGATAATGGTTCATGGTAAAAAAAAAATGGCAACAGTTTTTATTCCCCCCCAAAAAATCGAATGGTTTGACAACCCTGTCTGTTAGCTTTGAAATGATGTCAATGTCAACCGTTTAGCTTTTCTAGTGATGAAGACATGGATGTCTCATGGTATGGTGGGATAAGCAAAACAGCTCAACTTTGAGCACCTTTATCACTTTAATGTTTTGGCATTCAGTTCCAAAACGTCACTTTCTGAACCCTTCTACAACGGGCAAATATGAATGGAAGGTTTAGTTCAGATCAAAAGGGGTGCTATCAAAAAGTGATTGATTTCAAAGGGATTTACCCTTAAATGACTTGTGTAGTTTGACTAATTTACTCAGAAGATGTTTCACAGAACACTGGGCGTATTCTTGTAGACCAGCTGGCCCGTGGTGCCCGAGCATAGTCGCTGTGTGTGTATGTGCATGTATACGGGTGCATTTACAGTACGTTTGTACAGTATAGAATGTACGTGAATATGTATGTCTACAGTATCGGGTTACCCTGTATTTCTTGAAGTAAGGCAGTGTGATCCGCTAAGCGTCAGTGACACCTGATAGGGCACATTCAAACATACCACTACTTCCTCTGTGACGTAAAGGGATCTCATTGTCCACTAAAAGGGGAACTCTTTAAAAGGCCTTCTATTATTCTAGGAATGAAGAGGAGTAATTAAGCCATCCTACAAAAACTACCTTCCGAGTGAACAGAACTACTAGGGCGGAGTACTTGTTTCATTGTAACTAACACAAGGGAACAATACCAGCAGGAAACGTTTCTAAGAATGCCATCTGCAAACATGCATCAAATACTATACGTACTATACATCAAATACTATGCATACTACATGTCAAACGATTTGGCGGCGTTCTGAGCAACAACCATGTCATTACGGTTTCTTAATGAAACCATATATAGTCTTATAAAATGTAGGGCTTATGTACAAGGCTTTATTCAATAACCCAAGTCCAAACCAGAAGGAAACTATTTGGACCTCCTTCTGTGATTGTCTGTATATCAAATCAGGGTCTTAGTCTATATCCAAATGAAAACTATGTTAGCCCATTGAGCTAAAGCCTAGGCATTTATCTAGGGGAGCCAACACAGGACCTCAGGTCTTACATTACGTGAGAGAATATTAAATAGCGTTTTACAGTGCACACTACCAAATGAGGTCTTCTTGTTTGGTCATGAATATGTTTTTTTGAACCCCCACCACCCCCCAATATCTAACATGTTGATGTTGAATGAGAAGGGGATCATCAACTCCTACATCTGAGAGCAAAGAAATTGACATTGGTCCCCCTGCTAATATGTCACCTGTTTCTGTGAACATGCAGGACAGTGACCAACATACACTAGATTATCAAAAGTATGTGGACACATACTCATTCCAAAATCATGAGCATTAATATGGAGTTGATATCCCCTCTGCTGCTATAACAGCCTCTCCTCTTTTGATGTTGGAACATTGCTGTGGGGGCTTGCTTCCATTCAGCCACAAGAACATTAATGAGGTCAGGTGTTCTATTTCATCCCAAAGGTGTTCAGTGGGGTTGAGGTCAAGGCTCTGTGCAGGCCAGTCAAGTTCTTCCACACTGATCTCGACAAACCATTTCTGTATGGACCTCGCTTTGTGCACAGGGGCATTGTCATACTGAAACAGGAAAGGGCCTTCCCCAATCTGTTGCTACAAAGTTGGAAGCACAGAATCGTCTACAATGTATGCTGTAGTGTTAAGATATCCCTTCACTGGAACTAAGGGGCCTATCCGGAACCATGAAAAACTGCCCCAGACCATTATTCCTCCTCAACCAAACTTTACAGTTGGCACTGTGCATTTGGGCAGTTAGTGCTCTCATGGCATCCGCCAAGCCCAGATTCATCTGTCGGATTGGCAGATGGTGAAGCGTGATTCGTCACTCCAGGGAACGCGTTTCCTCTGCTCCAGAGTCCAATGGTGGGGAGCTTTAAACCACTCCAGCCGACCCTTGGCATTGCACATGGTGATCTTAGGCTTGTGTGCGGCTGCTCGGCCATGGAAACCCATTTCATGAAGCTCCTGACGAACAGTTATTGTGCTGACTTTACTCCCAGGAGCAGTTTGGAACTCGTAGTGAATGTTGCAGCCGAGGACAGATTTTTACGCACTTCAGCACTCGCCGGTCCTATTCTGTGAGCTTGTGTGGCCTACCACTTGGGTGCTGAGCCATTGTTTCTCTTAGACGCTTCCACTTCACAACAACAGCACTTACAGTTGACTGGGGCAGCTCTAGCAGGGCAGAAATGTGAACAACTGACTTGTTGGGAATGTGGCATCCTATGAAGGTTCCACGTTAAAAGTCATTTGACTGCCTATGTGTGTTTATGGAGATTGCATGGCTGTGTGCATGATTTTATACACCTGTCAGCAACGGTGTGGCTGAAATAGCCGAATCGACTCATTTGTAGGGGTGTCCACATACTATTGTGTATATATGGTGTATTTGGACAGGAACCTCGGAGGGCTCCAAGTCTCCCCACCCCCGCCACGCGTGGCTGTGTCTCCTAGACAGCAAGCTACAAGTCGGGGAGACAAACGCTAGCGACTTGCGCCAACAAAACTGGGTGGGGGGGTGTTTGCGTCTCAACAAAGCTCTGAGATGTTGACGCTAAAGGCCTCTGAGGAATGCAATCAACAGGCAAATAGCGGCATTATTAAAGTAACAATCTAGGACAAGGCTATTTCATTTGGTAATGTTCTAGGCTGTCAGCGCACCATGGCGCACCGGCACTTCTGGCACACTTGCATAACATTATTTACATTTGGGGACTATTGTTTGAAAACATGGATATTATTTGGATGACAATATAATACAATAAATGTCCCAAAACAAAGGAAGTCGTTCAGATAGTCATCACAGGACAATGTAACTTTATTTTCATTGTCATCAATTTAAAAAAAATCTCAGTTGTAGAAACACCTACCGGATAGCCCAGGGAAATCCATAAAAGAGCTTCGGATTGCAATTAGTGGGCAATAGACGGGCCAATGTGCGAAACGGCGAGGATCCTGTGAGGGACTATGCAGATTCCGATATGGAGTTGCCACCCAGTGAGTAACTAGTAATGCTTTAGTTTTATTCTCCTGAAGTTGAATATTTTCATGGTTTGGCAAAGGACTACCTGAGTTGACGTTTTATAGCTCTTGTCTGTGTTGATGCGTAGGCCTGAAGAGCGTGCGCTCATCCCAATCGGCTGTATGGCCTTATCGCTTTGCTGAGGGGAGGTAAATACACGTTTTAGTGACTTGCCAAAGCAGTGACGAAAAGCCTGATAGATCGTTGCTCCGGCGAGGAGGCTACTGCAGCCTATATTTGGCTCTGACTGGTAGACGCAGCTACAGCACTAAGCTCTTCACATTCAGCACCTGGAGAATGAGGACCAGTACACTGGGCATGGTTGGGCATTTTTAATGGACCGATGGCTTTTGCATGTTGAGGAGTGGGTGAACAGATGTTATTATTTCGCGCAATGTGTTTAAACGACACATCATTGCTTTGCGAATGTTCCACAATTCAAGTCGAGGTAAGACCGTTTTCTAATTACTTGGTATGCTATAAACGAAATAGGCTGCTATAGTCACATTTTCTGGCACGACTAATAAGGAGGCTATACATATTATACAGCCCAAATAATGTGAAGCCTAAAAACTGTCGATGTGCCCTCGGGCACGGAACGTAACCATAGTCACTCTGAATACGAGCGTCTGCTAAATGTAAATATCAGCGTTTACCACGTTTTGATTTTGCCTTTCAAATTATGCTTTCATAAAGGAGCTTTAATAGAGTAAAAGTAGTTTATTTTCACATCCAGGTTTTGACAGAGAATTGGTCAACTACGTGCGTAAAGTCCCCTATATCAATAGTCTAGTGAGACGACGAATGGACGCGCAATATCTCCGCCGTTCCAGCTCAAATAGTTTGGGATTTTGTGTAGTTTTTTAAAATGCATTTTATTGATTGATCGATTGATTTAACCAGAAGGTACTCATGGTTGACATATGTACAGTACGTTTTTACCCATGACCTTTCCATGAGTACCAACTCAGTGGCCTTGTGGTTAGTGTCATCTCTGAGATTAGATGGTTGAATTGATGGATTGGGGGTAAAGCCCTGCCCTGCGATAGACGGCTCAGTATCCTGTCCAGGGGGTATACTTGTACATCCAGCTGCCTCAAGCTACAGACAGAAACAGGAGAGGGGCTCCTGCCCTATGGGCCGTTCCGGCTCTGACAATGCTACTTCTTACTTATCATGAGTAAGGCGATGGATGTGTTTCCTGTTAGTTAAACTGTAGCATGACTGCAATGTTGAGGCAGCAAGGAAGTGACATGCTTCCAGTTAATGCTGATTAATGTTAGAATGGGATGACTTTACATTTCTCAAAGGATGATTGAACAGAAAAAGGATTTCCACAGAGGAAGTTCAAGATTCCACCCTTTGACTTTGCATTGCATTGGGATTCCTCACAGGAAATTATGTCATATCAGTGTGACCTGCTTGCTGAATACTCACAACTTTGCACTTTCAGTCTAAGAGTCAGGCTGGCAGTGTAGTAGGTTGTTATACATCATTTACCTGTCACTCTTCCCAATTGGATTGAAGTGTTGAGATCACCTTGAGAATGAACCAATGTCATGTAGAAGTAATTTGATATATTAAACGTCAAGAGTAGGAATGAAATTGTCTCAAAAGAGAGCATCACTGACAGCTAGGTGACCTTTGAGAGATTAATCTGCCACTCTGTGTCTGGTGATTGCCAAGGTTTACCATCAGTGCACAGCGCAGAACTAGACCCTAGAATGGCAAAAAAATAGAAGTCAAATCTTGGCATTTGATGCTGCTGGCATTGGTTCTGTTACCTTTCACTTTGGCCAGCTTCCTGGACTCCAGAGTCCCTGTGCTCAGCACGTGACTGGCAGGCAGGCAGAGTAGTCTATGGGTCAGCATTGCAGAGTCAGTCAGTGAGGGAGTCTGGGAGTGAGTGAGTGCATAGGGAGGACACACAATCAGTCTCACACGTAGGCCATGGCAAAGGTCGGAGGGTCACACTAATCAACTTGTTAAACATAGTGATTGAAAAGTGTGGAATTCAGATATTCAACCCTAGAGGAGGTCAGTTATGAGGTTGGATATGCTGCTCTTTCCAAACCACCTACAACCTCTCAGACTGGAATGGGGTGTAAGGTTATATGAGTGTAATCCATACTTTTGTTTGTCTTGTCATTACATTGTGTCCCTAAGTACCACCCACGCACACACACACACACACACTCAAACACACACACACTGCTGCAGCTGGCCTAATTTCTTAGTCTCCAAAGGCCAGCGTGGGGTTCCAGTATGTGACACAGATAATCAGCATTACTTTAGAAGCATGCGACCATATCACCGCAGCCTGTGATTATAGCTGACTTAGTTATGACTAGGGTTGCAAAGCTACCGGTAGTTTACCAAAGTGATCAGAACCTTAAAGTAGTTTTGATAATTAACAGAAAATCTATGGCAATCTATTTTAACTTTGGTAGTTTATACTTGATTTACTTTAAAAAACAAAATCATATATAGCATTCATTTTTTACATCGGACCATGTTTTCCATACGTTTCTAATAGATGGACAATGTGGTTATTCATAAAACATATAAAAACACACTTTTATTTATAAAATAAATAAAAGTGTGTTAAAAAAAACAATACGCTGAAACCCTCATATTAAACACCAACGGTATACACTAAGTTGATGGGATAATGTTTTATAGCTTTGTCATTCAAGTTGTTTGAAAATCATCTATTAAAATGATTCAACATACACTGAACAATAATATAAATGCATCTTGTATAGTGTTGGACCCATGTTTAATGAGCTGAAATAAAATATTCCACACAACGCACAAAAAGTATATTTCTCTAAAATGTTGTGCACATTGTTTACATCCCTGTTGGTGAGCATTTCTCCTTTGCCAAGATAATCCATTCACCTGACAGGTGTGGCATATCACGAAGCTGATTAAACAGCATGATCATTACACAGGTGCACCTTGTGCTGGGGACAATAAAAGGCCACTCTAAACTGTGTGTTTTTGTCACAAAACACAACGTTTTGAGGGAGCACACAATTGGCTTGCTGACTGCAGGAATATCCACCAGAGCTGTTGCCAGAGAATTGAATGTTAATTTATCTACCATAAGCCGCCTCCAACATAGTTTTAGAGAATTTGGCAGTACGTCCAACCAGCCTCACACCCGCCGAACACGTGTATGGTGTCATGTGGGCGAGCGGCTTGCTGATGTCAACGTTGTGAACAAGTGTCCGGCCTAATGCACCGCCCCACGTCGCAAGGATCTGTGCACAATTCTTGGAAGCTGAAAATGTCCCAGTTTTTCCATGGCCTGCACACTCACTGGACATGTCATCCATTAAGCATGTATGGGGTGCTCTGGATCGACGTGTATGCCAGCGTTTTCCAATTCCCGCCAATATCCAGCAACTTCGCACAGCCATTGAAGAGGAGTGGGACAACATTCCACAGGCCACAATCAACAGCCTGATCATCTCTATGCGAAGGAGAGGTGTCGCGCTGCATGAGGCAAATGGTGGTCACACCAGATACTGACTGGTTTTCTGATCCACACCTCTACCTCTTTTCTTTTAAGGTCTCTGTGACCAAGAGATGCATATCTGTATTCCCAGTCATGTGAAATCCATAGATTAGGGACTCATGAATTTATTTCCATTGACTGATTTCCTGATATGAACTGTAACGCAGTAAACATGTTGGAATGTTCATGGTGCATTTATATTTTGTTCAGTATATTTTATATGTGATGAGGCCACACAAAGAACCAGAGACAATTACAGACATCCAATAGAGACACTAGATGTCTTGTAATAGATTATATAAATCCTTGAAAGATGCCAAAATTCTGGTAGTTTACTGGTAAATGTAGAAAGTTCCCAGTAATATACCCTCCCTAAGTATGACACAGGGGACAACACAGACAGACAACATAAAGGGGTTTTATGTACACACAGGGTGAAGACCCTGAGAGAGGGTTAGGGTTAGAGGGGGCATTTCCTCTTTGACCCTTAAAAGGGATCTCTGTGAGTCCTCTCTGTCCTCCCCACAGCCAACATTGTTTTTTAAAAACATCAATGGGCTAAGAAAATCTTTTGTTATCTGAGTCTAAAAAAAATCTTGGTTGATAAGCCAACGTTCTATGTTTAGACCACTAAAGGCTAAACCTTGCAGAATCGTTTTGGGGAAACGGCTGCGGAGGCTACCAGTGCTCAGCCTGACACGAGGCAGCCTTGGAGAGCTGTCTGTAATCTGTAGCATTTTACTGCGTCATACAGTCAGGCTGCAGTGAAAGAGCTCATTCACATGATGTCCATATTTGTATTTATTATGGATCCCCATTGCTTTGGCAGCAGCTACTCATCCTGGGGTCCAGCAAAATGAAGGCAGTTATATGACCTGAACAACTCCATTGAACTGTCATGTGTAACACATAGGGTTTACCACAATTATTATGGAACAGTTTGCACTAAGAGAGGTGCGTGCAAGACTGAACACGTGGAAAGGCCGGGGGTGTATTCATTCCCACGATTCTGTTGCTAAACATTTCTTAAACGTAAGCAAACAGAACGAAACGGGTTGGACTTACCTGATTTGCCCAATACAAACTCTCATTTTTCTCTGTTTGCTTCCATTTGGTTCTTAAACAGTAAACGATTTCCATAATGCATACATCACTGTTGAGCCCAGTTTTACCAGGCTGTCACTAGAAATACCACAAAACGCATACACTTTAAGAACACACATGAGCCAATATACGTGAAGCTCAGGAATACATAGACGGCAGATTTCCACAAAAGCACTGTTATGTGCTGTGTACAGTAGCATTGTGCTGGAATACTAGCCACTCTGTGTGTCCAGGACCGTGTCTGATCTCATGTTCTGGATGACGGATCACAAGTAACCTTGATCCATTGCGTTAGCATGCAGGTCAAGAATACCAAGTAACACCCAATTCAAACAGTTATTCTTCTACAGTGTAAATGAAATCATCTTGGCCTGAATAGAACAACACTAGTTTGTCTTGAGTGAAGAGGCAAGCAGTGGAGAACATAGTTACAGTTGTGTGCTGAGAGGCACAGCCCGTGCTACAGCGGCACGGTCAGAGCCAGAAAGAGCAGTTCAGACGTCAGAGTATGGGTTTGACTTAGGGGTAGCTCCTGTGACTGGGTGGTTAGTATGTTGCTCCTCGGTTCACAGGGGGTTTGCAAAGGACCAGGGGATGGGCTCAAAACATGGGGCAAGGAGATGGAGGAGGGGATGCTACAGAGGATGGGAGGCAGGGAAAAGGGATTCAACTTGGGACAGATGGATGTAAACAGAATTGGGAGAGGCTAATAGAACCAGAGAGGTCTGGGTAGAGAGAGGGTGAACACCTACATGCATAGGCTAGCATACATAGCTCCAAGCCAATGGCATGTATTTAATGAGAGTTTAAAAGCCTGAACACAGCTATTCATTCATTGGCATATATATATGAAGAAAGACATTCTTTGCATCAGTATTAGTAGTTTTGGAGCTCCTTGTGTAGCGATGCAACATGCAATATGACTCCCTGCTAAAATACAGGTTAAATAATATCCAGAGTCCCCGTTGTGGTCAATACTAGTGCCAGAGCATGATTGCATTTGACTCACCCAAATACAGACATATGTAGTCTATATGTAATTAGTCAGCCTTGCTCAAATCCACCCCTTTGATAACATGTTTTCCATATTGCTTATGGGTTAAGCTACAGATTGTTTAATTGGTTATGGCTGATAATGGTATAGAGTGTTGACAGTATGTTTGCTGAAGCCCCTCTGTGTGTGTAGGACTCTTTACGTTGCTGCTGATGCTGTTGGAGTGGACCAGACCAGGCCTACCGTCTCCCCTGCGGCCGATCTGTGACCTGCGGGTCCTAAAACACTTCATTGAAGAGGCCAGAGATGCCCAAGCAGCCATGGTGAGAGATACACCACATCCATGTCTGGTCTGGTCTGAGCCCTTATTAATAAATCGTCTAAAAGTAGGAGTGCTTATCTGAGATCACGGCCCCCTCCCCCTTTTCAATTCTTTATAATCTTATGGCTCAGACACACCAATAGCTGTTGCTGGCCGAGAGTACTCTGATTATCATTTGTGAACTGAGTGTGCACCGATTTTACATGTCGAGTCGCATGAAAAATAACGTCAGTCGGACCTCTACAGCAGGTGGTCCCTAAAACACAGCGCGGACACTAGGCAGACGAACGCGAGATCCACATCCGGTGCGATTTGTGCGAGCTTTAAGAGGAAAACTGATCCTTGATCAGCATTCATATTCACCCTTTATGAATACGGGCCCTGGCCATGAACTGGTGCTATTTACAGTGATAGTCATGGTGTTAGTTACATTTCATCTCACACATCTCTCATTTTCTATCCATTTTTCCTTGCCTCGTTTCTTTTCTCCATCCGTCCCCCTCCCTCAGCTGACTTGTAAAGAAGGATGTGGTCTTCCAGAGCCCGTCACTGTTCCCCAAACCAAAGTAGACTTCAGCATCTGGGAGAGGAAAAATGTAAGTAACAACAGTCTGCCTCTCTCTCCAAGAAGAAGAACCAGTCTACCTAAGAATGTGCTCTTCCGTTATCAGATCAGCAATATATCCTGTTAACTCAATGCAGAGCCACATAGAGAGAGTTTGGCCATTGAGGTTTCAACCTAAATCACATGGCTCTGGTCAACTGGGCAACTATGTCTCTCTCTGTGTGTTTTTGTAGGCACTGGAGCAAGCTCAGGAGGTACAGTCTGGCCTGTGGCTGTTAAACCAGGCCATTGGCTCGCTACGAGCCTCCGTCACCAACACAGCGTTGCAAAGCCACATAGACAACAGCCTCATAAACATCTTCAGAATAGGAAAGGTGCTGCGCAGCCTCAACATCCAGGTGAGCCAGGTCAGGGAATCAAAGTGCAAGGGCTTGTGGAAGTTGCTATTGCAGACAAGCATAGGAATGCATAGGAATGAATGGTCACTATCTTAAGTTCACTTTGGGCCCTGTCCAGATGCATTCCTAGAGACACGCAATGTTTAACCTGAATGACCCAGTTACTACTATTCCCACACGGTGGCTGGAGCTTGCTGCTGATGGCTAGTTGTGTCATGCTGACTGTATGCTCTTTGGGGAAAAAAGGTGTTATCTAGAGCCTAAAAGGGTTCTTCGGCTGTCCCCATAGGATAATTCTTTGAAGAACCCCTTTTGGTTCCAGGTAGAACTATTTTGGGTTCCATGTACTGTAGAACCATTTCCACAGAGAGTTCCACATGGAATCCAAAAGGTTTCCACATGGAATCCAAAAGGGTTCTTACTGGAACCAAAAAGGGTTCTCCTATGGGGACAGCCCAAAAAAACTTTTGGAACCTGCTTTTCTAAGAGTGTAAGGGACTGTTAGGTAGAGAAATTCAGAGAATCCTCTCGGGGGCGGTTCTTAGATAGTAGCAGAAATGACGACAACCACACTCGCATCCACCAGTGAGGTGGGGCACTAACAGGCAGGCAGAGTTTACTGGGTACACGCCAAGGCCATGGAAAGACTAAATGAGCTCCAGTCATTCCATCTGTGCTGCAGAGCTTTCATAGTATATACATCAAACAAACAGCTCCCTAGGTTGTACCCTGGTGAAATACTGCTGATATCAGAAGAAATACTGCTGATATTCCTTCATCATGGGGATATTGTTTTTAAATCTTTCCATCCAGTCTAGTGTCTAGTGTAGTGTGTCATTTTTTAAATATTGATTTCATGGTTGTGTTCATCAGGATACACCGTGGCGAAATGTTGTACAACGGAAAAAGAAAACAAGTGCATCTTGGACAAGTTCAGATGGAATCTCCCCGTTTCACGCCGTTTCGGACAGTTTTCTTCTGGTTTTTGCCAAGTGAACAAAACCCAGTAGGCTACTCCATTTTGTGTATGCTGACCAGGCTTGGGCGATATACCGTATGCTGGGGTATTTAGACATACCGACGGCGGGCTCCGGTAGTGCGTGTTATGTCACTGCTTATAACTAAATTAACTATCTAAGATATGCCAAATAAATGATATCCAACTCAGGGCTCCAGCTATGCATTTGGTTTGCTAACTTGCTAGCTAAGTGGCTAGATGGCAAGATCAAGGTTATTGGTTACAGCAGAGACCATCAATCCCCTCCTGGATCCATGTTGCCTAAATACATTTTGTGGTTAAAAAATTATATATATATTTTTTAAGAAGGAGCGCCCCTTGTGTGTACATCCGGTAATACCATATACCCCAGTATGGTACAGAAACTATATGATGGTAGGAACATCTAGATAACCGTCCAACTCTAATACTGACATATTTCTTCTCCTGTCTTCCTGTCAGGAGTGCAACCCTCCAGCAGGAGGAGTGTCTGGAGGAGAGGAGACATGGCGGGTGTCGTCTGCTTCAGAGCTGCTTCAGGTCCACGTCAACTTCCTGCGAGGCAAGCTGCAGCTCTTGCTGTCCAACGCGCCCATCTGCCACTAGGGCGGCAGCTGATTGGGGCTCTCCGAGGCGGGGCCGAGTTGATTGGAGCTTCCCGAGGCAGGGGGTGGGATCTGACACTATTGACCCTGCTTGTTGCCAGGTAGAACTCTAAAAGATGAGTGGGTGGACCAGATCTTCACAGGAGAGAATTAAGCTATATGGACAGAACAGTTCCTATTGGACTTTAAAAGGAAAAGAGCAGGTAGCACCTTGAACATGGAGATGAGGGAAGTATGTGGTTAAGAAATCACACACCCGAAAAGGAATGGGGCCTACAGAATGCACAGCTCCACAGCTCTTTAATGGGCACTCTTCAGCACTTTGTGTGTGTCTGTATGTCTTTTAGCATGAGTGTGATTCTGTGGCCCCTACTGCAATGGAATGTGACTTCTCATCGCTAAGCCTGCGTAATCGACGCAGATTGCACATGACGACACCTTGTTGGAGTTCTACTCAACTGTCATTGACTGCCTATCAAATTCCAGAATGAGGGGGCCTAGCCTGTACCACAAACTCTTCAAACACCACCTGCCTCGTTCTTAACACAAAACACTTCTCCAACTGCTGTCTATCAGTGTCCTCATATGTATTATATATTGCTAATGTAATTACTTATTTATAGAGATTTATATTTTTACTTTTAAGCTCCAGTTACTGTCATGACTATAGTATTATGAGAGATATACTGTAACTAGGAGCTAGAGACCACAGTTGAGCTCTAACGATTGACCATAATTACTGTATACCACCACTGAACATTGTTGTTAAGATATTTGTACAAGTCAATATCCAACTGTTCACTGTCTGTTACCCTTTGTAGAAGACATGATCTGTGTGTTTGTATGTACTGTATGTGTGAGAGAGTACCTGTTTGAATGAGTTTTATACAACTCCTTATAACCCTATTGAATGGACTAGAGGGGGGAAGAAACAGAAGGTTCAGTCAGTTGAAGGAGGAAAATATTGAGCGGAAGAGGGAGAGGGGGCTTACGTGAGAACTCCGAAGCTATGCTGTGATTATCAGTGTCTGGTTTATGCACACCAGCACTCAAATAGAGCTTCGACGCAGATAGCATGACTGCCAGGAAAAATATTGATTGGTTCTCATGATGAACATCCTGCATGCCTCTCTCTCGCCTTCATTCAAGCAGCAGCCAATCAAGCTCAATCCTGGGAACCTTTGGAGTCGCTGACGTTGGGGATTCTTCCAATGTCGGGATTAGTGTTTTTCTCCTGTGTTTTGTTTCCCGTATTAAAAGTCTTGCAGTCACAGTGCAGATGTTTTGTACATGTTTTTTCCTGTTTGTTTCAGATGTTTTGTCCCTTCTATTACACTGCCATTTGGTATTTAAATACAAAATATTATTCTTAGATTAAAAGGATGGATGAAAACAACGTAAGAGGAAGTTTGTCTGTGTGATAAGTGCCTCTCTTTTGAAGTCCAGATATATCTGGTGTTGAAAGAAGGCCTTGTTTTGGGGTTGCATACTTAGCAACAGTTCAAATGAATTCAGGTAGAAAACATGGGTATTGTTAAATTTCAAACTCAAATCACAGTTCAATAGTTTCACATACCTAAAACATGCATTGTGCAAATGAAGCATTCTATTGTCACCTAGTGGAAATTCACTGTTACTATACCTGAAAAAATGACTGGATTATAGTTTTGCACTTTAATGTTTTATTAAATAATCCAGTACTTTTCTCAATCTATTTTATGGCACATAAAAAAAAACTAGATTGAAAATATACAATACTGTATATACATGTTCAAATACTGAAAAACAAAATGTGGCCAAAGTCAAATAAAAAAACAACGTTTATTGACTCTTCCACAGAGCTAGATTTCCATGTATGGAATCGGTAGGTAAAACATGCCCAGACTTATTTTGTAAACTTCAATTTGACCAGAAATGACTGAAGTATTACTTATTTCCCATGGTCAAATAATATTCAGTGTTACCACAAGAAACAAAAAACATGTAACAAATACATTTAATGAAAGATTCAAATCCACATCCTTTTCCGAGATTAAACATATTCCCACATGGGGAACAGGTGTATTGTAGCTTGTATGAGTTGGTCTTAGTCTGGTCTGTCCCATTTCCTATGGGAGTTTGTTTCAGGCAGTAAGGGATTGTCTGGAAATGACGATGCCATGAAACAACACACTCTTGATACTGACAAATGCACTGCTCTGACTGACATCATGCATGACAAAATATGTAACAAAACTGAGAAAGAGATTCCAATAGTGGATAGATAATTATCCCTGCATCTAAACAACACTGTCAATCTTAGCCACTGCAGGTGGATGGAATAGGTGTACCCCTGATATGACTCGACTCCATCAGTAGGATATTACAGACAACACATCAATGGAGGTAGTTGGCCATATCCAAGCTAGGGACGCTAGTTGTGTTTCGGGTCACTGTGAGTCTGGGTAGAACACTTTGATATGAATAGCAGAGTTATTCCGGGAGCGCGCCATGGGTTCCCCTGCCTCGTCAGGATCCTCAGGCTCCATATCGTCCAGCAGCTCCACTGTAGACGTGTTGGCTGCCAGCTGTAGCGCCCCCTGGCTACTGGCCTGGAGCTGCAGGGCAATGTTGATGGCCCTGTTGATGGCCAGGCCCAGACCGTGGACACGAATCTCTCCGTGGCCTCCTCCTTCGAGCAGCTTTTGGCAGCGGGCCAACTGGGCCCGGAAGTCTGTCTTCATGTTGACGTACACGTCGTTGCGGCGCTTGGGCAGCTTCCTGGGGAGACGCTTGCGTAGGGTGTACTCTATGGGGTCCATCATCACCCCTGTGCCGCTGCCGTCGGCTGGGGGCATGATGATGCCAGGGGGTGTCTGGGGGATGGAGGCGGAGATAAGGCTGCGTGGTTTTGCCATTACAAGTGAGTCAGAGACAGGGAAGGGTGAGATGGAGCACTGCAGTAAAGCAAAAACAACAGGAAATGTCAATGGACAACCAACACAAATTGTTATCCTTTATTTAACTAGGGAAGTCAGTTAAGAACAAATTCTTATTTACAATGACGGCCTACACAATCATCTTTCATACAGCACATATACTGCTTAGCCACACTACTGAAGGTTCAAATAATGTATATAATAGCAAAATAAAAATCAATGAACACATAGCTATGCCACTGACGTCATGAAATACCACTACCGGGGGGAGGTCTATATGGATTTAAAGTTAGGTAGCTAGCTAGCTAGATTAGAATTTAATGTAATTTAGCCGCTACACTCTCTTTGCAAAAATGTGTCACTCCAAACCAATTTAGTTAACATTCTGACAATATTGGAAAGTGAAAGCAATCCGACTGTACCTCCAACTACTGTTTGCAACCAAATTATTCTTATTTTTTGTCTATCGTGCTGGATGGAGACTTTCAACACGACTATGAACGTCCGGAAACACAGAGGTGCCCCGGAAGTAATCATATGATAATGACAACGTTCTCCTCCAACAAGGAATTATTTTAAGTCATATTGCGCCACCCTTTGACTGCTCGAGAAATTAAAACAACTTTGCAGTCTGACCAGAGTGACTTTTCAAATCAAATGGTTCGACTGAATCGCCGCGATAGTATCTGTTACAAACTTGCAGGCGCAGCCCCCCTTTGACTGCTCGAGAAATTAAAACAACTTTGCAGTCTGACCAGAGTGACTTTTCAAATCAAATGGTTCGACTGAATCGCCGCGATAGTATCTGTTACAAACTTGCAGGCGCAGCCCCCCATGTAAACATTACACGTGCAGTATAGCCTAGGCAGCGGATAGTGCCGCAGATCTAACGCTCACTGTCGGCTGCCTAGGCTATGCACAGTGCGGTCTTTCGTATGTGGATCGATTACGGACCCACTACAACCACTTGCGAACACTCAAAAGATGCATTATTAGCTTAAACTAAATTGCTAAGAATTATACATGCTGTGTATGCTAAGTTATACATGTTGTGCGAACGGGGTGATTCATCTTAAAGTACTATACCGATATACCTAAACACTGGCCAACAACCTCTAGTAACGCAAGTCAATGTAAAGTCACGTGGTGCGAATAGAACGGCCATCTTTCTCTGAAAACACAAACAACAAGAGTAGCGATCCGACAAGACATCAACACGCAGTGACCGTAGGAGGGGGGAAATAATAAATACAATATTTTTTATCATTCACAAAATATTGAATGAATGAAGATTGTACACAAAAATAACGTATTTGAAAAATTATCAACATTGCTTCAGTAAGGTAAGCTATGGTTGTTATTGTCACAGCTAGCTAGTTTGCTAGCCACTTGATTTACCTGGCAAATCACTTAAATATGAGAGGGCACACGCAAACACGAGTCGAATGCCTAGCTAAATTCTCTTGTTTAAGAAGATAGGGCTGTGAGCGAGCCGTTGTATAATGTTTATCGGTTACCATTGCTGTTTTATTGGTTTGTTTTGCTCAGGTTGTTGAAGGCCAAAGTAAGCAGCGAGGTAACGTTAGTTGTAGCTTGGGCGGTGGATTGGCGAGGGGGGAGCGCGATTAACACACGGCGGGCACTCCGCCCCTCTTCGCCATATCTCGTGTCTTTTGAACCTTGGATGTAAACCCAAGGCCTTACACGGCTAAAGATACACATTGTAAGTGTTATGTAATCTAAATATGATTAGCTGGATAAATCCGTGTTCATTGATAAGTTACCCAGGTAGTTAACATTTTTAGCTAAAATCGATTGTCCTGTTCATTTTCAAATGGCGTTTTTGACTCGAGCCTTGTTAGCGTTGCTACATGGCCCAACAACGCCGGTAATGTTAGCTAACTAGTTGCTACTCGAATTCCAAACAAGCGGGATACTGTAGTACTCAATCAAGTAATTTCCACAATGGTTAAACTTTTTAAGGAAAACTATTTATAAATTATCTGACATTAAAGGCAGTAACAAGCTGATATGATCACTATATTTTGCTTAAAATAACACCGGAATCCTACTAGGTAATTGTCGTTACAGAACCAACCAATCGGACACCGGTTGGCCATGTTGTTTACTGTAGGCTAATATTGGACGGATTCGATTATTCTGAGCCGCGGGGCGCTAGTATACGGTCCGTGACTTGAACGGGCAAACGCGGTGTGGGTGGAGCGCCCTCTTAACTCAAACAGTGAGGGGGTTCGATGAATCTCGCCGGGGTGGCCGCGTAGGCATATTTGCATCGGCTGATTAAGTTCGATTTGGAACCGGGCTGCCTCCTGGGCGTGAGCCAGGTGCCCATATCAAAGCCCATGGTGAAATCTGCTCAAAACGAAACCGACGTAATTAAGCGCGTGTAGTAATTAATATGATTCTGTGTTCATGTGGAAAAGTCCACCTATGCATAACTGGGCATCTCTAGGAAGAGGAGAAGCCATCAAATTAGATTCACCTGATAAGATTGCCATAGTCTGAGGGTTTAGCACAGTCTGAATTTTAATTCTATGGGGACAGCACTACAAGCCCATAGCCTAGGTGTCTGGCTGTTGGTTGTCTGTTTTTACCACAAAGCCTGGGGTTGGCATTCTGTTCCTTGAATATTGTTGTTGCCATTGTGTTTTCAGGTTCTGGTGCAGGTTTTTTGTAAGAGTGTGACATCATAATTGTATTAGTCGCTGGGGCTCAATTTCTGTGAAAATGGAACCCTTTTGACTAAGTTAGTTATTATTATTGACGGCAAAGGTCTTGCACTGTTGATTATTAATTTGTGTGAGGAAAAAAATACACAAAGGAACACAGATGCATGCTCAGGGTGGAAGGCTAGAGTACAGTAGCTGGGGTGTACAGTAGCTGTGCATCGTTTTCCACAAGTTTGCCTACAACTCCCGCACCTGCGGAAAGTACCTAGATGTGCGTATGTATGTTCTTCAGCTAGAGTACAGTAGCTATCATATTATACAGAAAAATAAATTCTGAAAATTCCAAATCCTTTAAGAAGTTTACCAATCAACACATGCTAAGCATTCCAAGGTGCTTTAAAAATGTTTTAAGTGGGGATGCACGATATATCGGTGAACATATCAGAATTTTTACGATGTTGCCCTACCGGAGTTACACAGTGATAGCGTCACTGCTATTAGCTGCACGACATGCGTACTATGGAACGCTGTTTGGGTCTTTGTGTGTCGAAAAAGATACAGTAGCATTGTCAAAGCTGTACAAAAAAAGTCAGCAAGCACCAGCCACGAACTATGTGTTTACAATACTACGTTGGTAATAAAGCCTCATTTGTTTGACCGCAACTTCCAGGGTAGCTAGCTAGCACCAATACAACCAGCCTGAAAACAATGACCACTAAAAACCACAGTCATTTTCATTATTCTTTGCAATGATTTAGGAATCCTGAACTTGTTGTTCACCTATTGAAATTTAACTTCAGTTCATAAGCAGCCAGCTAGCTTCATCTAGTGAGGCTCGACCGGACCGGGTCATGTGTTGTGAAGCTAGCCACATTAAGGATTAGGCACAATAGTGGAATTTGCAGTTTGCTTTCAATGTCATTGACAGTGATGCGAATGAGTACAAATTGTATAATTATGGGATACTTTTATTTTGTAGGCTAGCCGCAAAGTCCACTATTGTGGATAATCCTTATTGTGGCCAGCTTCACATAGATGGGTCCGACCACCATGATTAAAATAAGAGGATGACACCTAGCTAGCTATAGCTACTGAAACAGATGTCATTTTTGCTGTGTTTTTGGGGAAGAACATTGTTTGCCTCCATGAGCTAGCTAGCTTTTTTTTAATGACCAGCACTAGGTGCGTGACACAAATATACCAGCATCATAGCATACGTATCGATGAATCGTTGTGACTTATGAAATACGAGTGATAGTGTAATCAATGTGTAATAACTAGGTACAAAATGTATGAATGTGTTTAAATTATTATGTGACGTGCAGTCATTCAGGTCCTGATTGGTCAGCAAGCTTATTTGACACGTCAAATAGTGTTAAATAGTATATTTTGACATGCAAAGAACCAAACTGCGTTCCATAGAAATCCTGGTAGAGAATGAAACGACTGAACAAATGAACAACTAAACAGCACAGCAAGTAAGTGAGAGAAATAGGGTTTGATACGTACATGCCGACAAAATAACTTTTTGCTCAGTGTGTGTAACCTTTATTTAACTAGGCAAGTCATTTAAGAACAAATTCTTATTTACAATGACGGCCAAACCTGGGCGACGCTGGGCCAATTGTGTGCTGCCCTATGGGACTCCCAATCATGGCCGGATGTGATACAGCCTGGATTCGAACCAGGGACTGTAGTGACGCCTCTTGCACTGAGATGCAGTGCCTTAGACCGCTGCGTCCATGTGTGTGTTAACTATTTAACTTTACTAGAATGCTTAAAAGGCTGCAACATTTTTAAATATTGTTTATCGGTGTCAGGTTTTTTGGCAAGGAAAATATCTGATATTGAACAAAAATGCCATATTGGTGCATAACTGGTTTTAAGGCAAAACAAGAATCCAATTACAAGGCTGTCTGCCAAACAGTGACTGGGTGTGTGTTTCTTACTCTTCTGTCCCTGTGTCTCTGTGTGTGGGTTAATTTATTTTTAAATCAAATTGTATTTGTCACATGCACCGAATACAACAGGTAGACCTTACAGTGAAATGCTTAATTACAAGCCCTTAACTAACAATGCAGTTTCAAGACAATACCCCCAAAAAGTAAGAGATAAGAATAACAAATGATTAAAGAGCATCAGTAAATAACAATGGGGGGGGGGGCGGCATCGGTGTCGAGGTAATTGAGGTAATTTGTACATGTGGGTAGAGTTATTAAAGTGACTATGCATAGTTAATGAGAGCGTAACAGCACTTGCTATTATTTACTTTATTTTTCTTGTTTCACTTCTTTCTTGTTTTGCAGCAGTTTGAAGGGAGGTGGTCAGGAATCAAAGGTGTCCTCACCTGGAGAGTCTCGGTCAAGCCACGTTTCAGTTGGAGAGAGAACGACAGAAGGCGAGAGAAGAGAGGGAGAGGAGGAGGGAGAGAGTCGCGTCTGTTCCTGGCAGCTGTTCCAGCAGCCTGTTTTCTTCCCTGCGTTTAGATTTAAATCGAGAAGGATCTTTATTTTTTTAAGTGTGATATTACTGCTGTTGTCGTCCAATCATTATTGTTACTATTGACAGTGTTTTATTTTGTTTGTTTCGTCGTTATTGACTTGACAGTTTATTCCAATTTCTTTGTTCTTGTTTTTTATTTGTACTGCTTTTTTTCGGCTGTGAGCAGAGGCTTCTTCCAAACTGTTCTCTTACCCGAACCAGCACTCTATCCCCTATACACACTTGAAACAGGCAGCTATTCTTTATCTCTGTGTGTTTTGGGGAGCTCTGTGATCACAGCAAAATAAGCACCACTCAGCCTTCTCACCTAAGCCTAACTAAGCCAGTCCTAGCCTGATCCAGCCTGGTCCGCTCTTCTGGACAGGGTAAGAGCAAAGTGCGTTTGTGTGTGTGTGTGGGGGGGGGGGGTCATGTCTGTGTTTTGTCGGTGCGACCAAGCATGCATGCTGTGTGTTAGTTGGTGTGTCACTGACAGATGCATTCTTTTCTTGCACTTTTCTCCAGATACTCAGCTCTGTAAAGACGTAAGGAATATGACTGCTGAGACACTTAACTTCGGCCCCGAATGGTAACTCATTCTACTTCTCTTCCTCTCTCACCGCTCCTGCTACTCCGTCCTTACCATTGTTGATCCGGACTCCTTCCCTTACCCTCCTCGTCCTCTTCTTCTCCTTCTATTCTGTCCATTTCCTCTCCTCTCCTGGGTGCTGAGCCTTCAGTAAATGTTTGTGTAGAGATTAATGCGAGGCGGGAGGGAGGAGTAGGCCTTGGATTGGTAGGCGGCCAGTGGCTGGTCACCTCTAATGGACTGCTGGCTGCTGTGCCGTGTGCATCTTGGTGCTCTGCCAACCACCAGATCACTCCTCCCACCTCCATAACGTTTGCATGCAGCGGCGCACACACACTTTCGATGCCTTTTTCCACTTTCCTTCCCTTTTCTTCAAAAGTACTGGCTGGATATGGTGTGGTGGCTTTGTATGCCGAAAGTTTGTAAATAGAGCTATTGTTTGTGACAGCAGAATCTAGCCCGTTTCAAGACATTCTTCAATTAAATGCTCAGATTGTAAATGAGGTTACTAATATACGTTTGTGGTGTTTGCCAAGAAGAGAGTTGTGATGTAATCTAAGTGTGAATGTGTGTTAACTGTCTCCCTCCCCCCCCAGGCTCCGTGCACTATCCAGTGGGGGGAGTGTGACGTCCCCCCCTCCTTCCCCCGCCATGCCAAAGTACAAGCTGGCCGAGTATCGCTACGGCCGAGAGGAGATGTTAGCACTTTATATCAAAGAGAACAAGGTGAGGAGGAGGAAGCCACACGGTGCTCAGTCTTATGAAATGGGTGGTTACAAAGGTCAAGATGAAGTCTGTGGCTACTTCTGCTGCGGCTACTGTGGCTACTGCTGCTGCTTAGAGATGAAATGGTATCATGTCCTTTGCAATTTATTAGGAAAGGACTGCAGTGAGGGCTTGAGCATTTTTTTATGTGGGTGCATAAGCAGCCTGCCTTTTAAATGCTTCCTCGAGTGCCTGTGTCACAACTGTAGACTGGGTTTGCCTGCTGCACTCTGTAAAGAAGGGAATAGCAAATGTATTATTATTATTGGTGTTACATTATCATTTATTATTATTATTCACTCTCACACACACACAGTCTTATCTTCTGGGTTGCATTTGATTATATGCAATGACCGCATGCACAATTTCCATAAATACAAATGAGTCTTAAGACTGATAGTAATTGTAATGAGCCCAACAATTGAAATAAATACAGGAGTCTTGTATAGTGTTTCTCCTGTTGGAACACTTTTACAACCAAGTCGACCTCTTGATGGATTTTAAATGAACAGAATATGTTGGTTGGGTGACTAAACTACATAACATGTTATCGTGTGTAATGAGTGAAAAGAGTCTGCAGACACACGACACATACAGCTTCAGTTTACATTATTGATAAGCTATTAGCAAGTTAGACTGACAAACCACATCATGCATTGAGCTAAAAGTTAACTTATCTTGCATTTGCTATAAAGTAGTGGGTGGTGGTTGCCTCCTTTTGCAGCGATTTTGTTGTTGCATGTTCGGCAGACAGGGTGACCATCTTCGATATAAGTGTCCCTCAGCACTCTTGTAAAACCCAAAATACGACCACACTTTAGATTTGGTCCTCTTAGAAGGCTGAAAAATCTCCAGAGTGCTGTCACTGCCTTCCACCATGTTTTTACACAAAACAAAACCCACATTGCATGCTGCGCCTGCATCAGGCTGTTGCTAACTTTGGTTGATGCTGGACAGTTTACACCGTGAGTTTAAACCGTGGTAATCAAACACGGTTTTAATGATAATTAACATTTCAGTAGTAGTTTCATCCCTACTACTACTACTGTTGCTACTACTACTCTTGTTGTTGCTACTGTTGCTACTGTTGCTACTACTACTGTTGCTACTGTTGCTTCTATTACTACTGTTGTTGTTGCTACTGTTGCTACTGTTGCTGCTACTACTCTTGTTGCTGCTACTACTACTGTTGCTACTACTACTGTTGTTGCTGCTACTACTCTTGTTGTTGCTGTTGCTACTGTTGTTACTACTACTGTTGCTGCTGCTACTGTTGCTACTACTACTGTTGCTACTACTACTGTTGCTACTGCTACTACTCTTGTTGCTGCTACTACTCTTGTTGCTGCTAGTGCTACTACTGTTGCTACTACTACTACTCTTGTTGTTGCTACTACTACTGTTGCTACTACTACTATTGTTGCTGCTGCTACTACTCTTGCTGCTGTTGCTACTACTACTACTACTGTTGCCACTACTACTAGTATTGTTGCTAATACTACTAGTATTGTTGCTACTACTACTACTCTTGTTGTTGTTGCTGCTACTACTACTCTTGTTGTTGTTGCTGCTACTACTACTCTTGCTGCTGTTGCTGCTACTACTACTCTTGCTGCTGTTGCTACTACTACTACTACTGTTGCTACTACTGTTGCTACTACTAATACTACTGTTGCTACTGCTACTGTTGCTACTACTACTAGTATTGTTGCTACTAATACTACTCTTGTTGTTAATGCTGCTACTACTCTTGCTGCTGTTGCTACTACTACTACTACTGTTGCCACTACTACTAGTATTGTTGCTAATACTACTAGTATTGTTGCAACTACTACTACTCTTGTTGTTGTTGCTGCTACTACTACTCTTGTTGTTGTTGCTGCTACTACTACTCTTGCTGCTGTTGCTGCTACTACTACTCTTGCTGCTGTTGCTACTACTACTACTACTGTTGCTACTACTGTTGCTACTACTAATACTACTGTTGCTACTGCTACTGTTGCTACTACTACTAGTATTGTTGCTACTAATACTACTCTTGTTGTTAATGCTGCTACTACTACTACTCTTGCTGCTGTTGCTACTACTAGTACTGTTGCTACTACTACTACTACTACTACTGTTGCTACTACTACTTGTACTGTTGCTGCTTTTGCTACTATTACTGTTGCTACTACTACTACTACTACTGTTGCTACCACTACTGTTGCTACTACTACTAGTACTGTTGCTGCTTTTGCTACTATTACTGTTGCTACTACTACTACTACTGTTGCTACCACTACTGTTGCTACTACTAGTACTGTTGCTACTATTACTAGTACTGTTGCTGCTTTTGCTACTATTACTGTTGCTACTATTACTGTTGCTACTACTACTCTTGTTGCTGCTGCAGCTGTTGCTTCTATTGCTGCTACTATTGCAGCTACTACTTTCCTACTATTACTACTGCTGCTGCTACAACTTTTCTACTATTACTACTGCTGCTGCTGCTCCTACTACTTTTCTACTATTACTACTAGAGGTCGACCGATTAATCGGAATGGCCGAGGAATGTGACTACTACTTCTATTGCGGCTAGTACTTCTGCTACTACCTCTACTTCTGCTACTACCTCTGCTACTGCGGCTACTACTTCTGCTACTACCTCTACTACTGCTACTACCTCTACTACTGCTACTACTACTTCTTCTGCTGCTACTACTTCTGCTACTACCTCTAATACTGCTACTACCTCTAATACTGCTACTACCTCTAATACTGCTACTACCTCTAATACTGCTACTACCTCTAATACTGCTACTACCTCTACTACTGCTACTACTTCTACTGCTGTGACTACTGCTACTACCTCTACTGCTGCTGCGACTCCTGCTACTACCTCTACTGCTGCTACTACTTCTGCTACTACCTCTACTGCTGCTACTACTTCTGCTACTACCTCTACTGCTGCTACTACTTCTGCTGCTACTACTTCTACTGCTGCTACTACTTCTGCTGCTACCTCTACTGCTGCTACTACTTCTGCTGCTACTACTTCTGCTACTACCTCTACTGCTGCTACTACTTCTGCTACTACCTCTACTGCTGCTACTACTTCTGCTACTACCTCTACTGGTGCTACTACTTCTGCTACTACCTCTACTGCTGCTACTACTTCTGCTACTACCTCTACTACTGCTACTACCTCTACTACTGCTGCTACTACTACTGCTACTACCTCTACTGCTGCTACTACTGCTACTACCTCTACTGCTGCTACTACTGCTACTACCTCTACTGCTGCTACTACTGCTACTACCTCGACTGCTGCTACTACTACTGCTGCGACTACTGCTACTACCTCTACTGCTGCGACTACTACCTCTACTGCTGCTACCTCTACTGCTGCTGCTACTACCTCTACTGCTGCTGCTACTTCTGCTACTACCTCTACTGCTGCTACTACTTCTGCTGCTGCTACTACTACTACTGCTGCTGCTGCTACTACTACTGCTACTACTTCTATTGCGGCTACTACTTCTGCTACTACCTCTACTTCTGCTACTACCTCTACTACAGGTACTACCTCTACTTCTACTACTTCTACTGCTGCGACTACTGCTACTACTTCTACGACTACTGCTACTACGTCTACTGCTGTGACTACTGCTACTACTTCTACTGCTGTGACTACTTCTGCTGCGACTACTGCTACTACCTCTACTGCGACTACTGCTACTACCTCTGCTGCGACTACTGCTACTACCTCTGCTGCTGCTACTACTACTGCTACTACCTCTGCTGCTGCTACTACTACTGCTACTACCTCTACTGCTGCTACTACCTCTACTGCTGCTTCTACTTCTGCTACTACCTCTACTGCTGCTACTACTTCTGCTACTACCTCTACTGCTGCTACTACTTCTGCTACTACCTCTACTGCTGCTGCTACTTCTGCTACTACCTCTACTGCTGCTACTACCTCTACTGCTGCTACTACCTCTACTGCTGCTACTACCTCTACTGCTGCTACTACCACTACTGCTGCTACTACTTCTACTGCTGCGACTACTGCTACTACTTCTACTGCTGTGACTACTGCTACTACCTCTACTGCTGCTACTACCTCTACTGCTGCTGCGACTACTGCTACTACCTCTACTGCTGCTGCGACTACTGCTGCTGCGACTACTGCTGCTGCGACTACTGCTACTACCTCTACTGCTGCTGCGACTACTGCTACTACCTCTACTGCTGCTACTACTTCTGCTACTATCTCTACTGCTGCTACTACTTCTGCTACTACCTCTACTGCTGCTACTACCTCTACTGCTGCTACTACTTCTGCTACTACCTCTACTGCTGCTACTACCACTACTGCTGCTACTACCACTACTGCTGCTACTACCACTACTTCTGCTACTACCTCTACTACCTCTACTGCTGCTACTACCTCGGCTACTGCTACTACTTCTACTGCTGCGACTACTGCTACTACCTCTACTGCTGCTGCGACTACTGCTACTACCTCTACTGCTACTACCTCTACTGCTACTACCTCTACTGCTGCTACTACTTCTGCTACTACTTCTACCTCTGCTGCTACTACCTCTGCTGCTACTACCTCTGCTGCTACTACCTCTGCTGCTACTACCTCTGCTGCTGCTACTACCTCTGCTGCTGCTACTACCTCTGCTGCTGCTACTACCTCTGCTGCTGCTACTACCTCTGCTGCTGCTACTACCTCTGCTGCTGCTACTACCTCTGCTGCTGCTACTACCTCTGCTGCTACTACCTCTACTGCTGCTACTACCTCTACTGCTGCTACTACCTCTACTGCTGCTGCGACTACTGCTACTACCTCTACTGCTGCTGCGACTACTGCTGCTGCGACTACTGCTGCTGCGACTACTGCTACTACCTCTACTGCTGCTGCGACTACTGCTACTACCTCTACTGCTGCTACTACTTCTGCTACTATCTCTACTGCTGCTACTACTTCTGCTACTACCTCTACTGCTGCTACTACCTCTACTGCTGCTACTACTTCTGCTACTACCTCTACTGCTGCTACTACCACTACTGCTGCTACTACCACTACTGCTGCTACTACCACTACTTCTGCTACTACCTCTACTACCTCTACTGCTGCTACTACCTCGGCTACTGCTACTACTTCTACTGCTGCGACTACTGCTACTACCCCTACTGCTGCTGCGACTACTGCTACTACCTCTACTGCTACTACCTCTACTGCTACTACCTCTACTGCTACTACCTCTACTGCTGCTACTACTTCTGCTACTACTTCTACCTCTGCTGCTACTACCTCTGCTGCTGCTACTACCTCTGCTGCTGCTACTACCTCTGCTGCTGCTACTACCTCTGCTGCTGCTACTACCTCTGCTGCTGCTACTACCTCTGCTGCTGCTACTACCTCTGCTGCTGCTACTACCTCTGCTGCTGCTACTACCTCTGCTGCTGCTACTACCTCTGCTGCTGCTACTACCTCTGCTGCTACTACCTCTACTGCTGCTACTACATCTACTGCTGCTACTACCTCTACTTCTAAAGTGTTTTGTGTTGTAGACGTCCCCATATTAAGTAGTTTGTTTACATTGTGTTGCTTTTGTGTTCTCTTGTTGTGTCCAGGCCCCGGAGGACATGCAGGATAAGGAGTTTGTGTCTATTCTGCAAGATGAGCCCATGCAGCCGCTGGCACTGGAGCCTCTCACTGAGGAGGAGCAGGTTGGACACGGACACACCTGTCTCAAACTGCTGGCCACACAAGCGCTAAACACACATCTATTTTATCTCTGTCTGAGAGACAACTTGATCACACCCAACTGACATTCTGCTGACATTCTTTCATTCTTTCCAACCAGAGGAACTTCTCAATGTCTGTGAACAGTGTGGCTGTGCTGAGGCTCATGGGTAAAGGAGGGGGAGTTGCCCCAGCGGGCGTGGCCCGAGGCAGAGGCACCACGCGAGGAGGAGGCAGAGGTGAGACACAATATCAATAATTGCCCCCTAGACACTGATCGAAGAGCAGTTCTGCGTTTTGCCACTAATGATTAAGGTTAGGATTTATCAATCAAATGTATTTATAAAGCCCTTTTTACATCAGCAGATGTCACAATGTGCTTAAACAGAAACTCAGCCTAAAACCCCAAACAGCAAGCAATGCTGATGTAGAAGCACAGGAGGGTAAGCTAATCCTAGATCTGTGCCTAAGGGCAACTTTTACCCAGAACACATGATCACAGGAGCAATGAGCTCAAGCCATAACAATTTCAGGAACGGAAAAGCCAGACTTTTGCTTGTGTGACCTCATCTGATATCTGTGATTCCTCTTGGCCCTGTCCAGATAGTCCATTTGTCAGGACACACCTGTCTTAGACTGCCTTGCTTATGTAACCTTGTTAAATGCACAGTACTTCCAGTTTATTCAGAAAGTGTTCAGAGCCGTTGACTTTTACAGCCTTATTCTAAAATGGATTAAATAAAAATCCTCATCAATCTACACACAATACCTCATAATGGCAAACTGAAAACAGGTTTTTAGAATTTCTGAAAAATGTATTAAAAATTAACAACATATACAAGTATTCAGACCCTTTAACACAAGTGGATCCTGTTTCCATTGATCATCCTTGAGATCCTTGATAGGACATGACTTGGAAAGGCACAAACCTGTCTATGTAAGGTCCCACAGTTGACCGTGCATGTCAGAGCAAAAACCAAGCCATGACGTCAAAGGAATTGTCCGTAGAGCTCCGAGACAGGATTGTGTCGGTAGAGTTACCAAAAATGTCTGCAGAATTGAAGGTCCCCAAGAACACAGTGGCCTCCATCGTTCTTAAATGAAAGAAGTTTGGAACCACCAAGACTCTTCCTAAAGCTGGTCGCCCGGCCAACCTGAGCAATCTGGGGAGAAAGACCTTGGTCCAAGAACCCGATGGTCACTCTGACAGAGCTCTAGAGGTCCTCTGTGGAGACGAGAGAACCTTCCAGAAGGACAAACATCTCTGCAGCACGCCACCAATCAGGCCTTTATGGTAGAGTGGCAAGACGGAAGCCATGCCTCAGTTAAAAGGCACATGACAGCCTGAGTTTGCCGAAAGGCACCTAAAGGACTCAGACCATGAGAAACGAGATTCTCTGGTCTGATGAAATCAAGATTGAACTCTTTGGCCTGAATGCCATGCGTCACGTCTGGAGGAAACCTGGCACCATCCCTACGGTGAAGCATGGTGGTGGCAGCATCATGCTGTGGGGATATTTTTCAGCAACAGGGAGTGGGAGACTAATCAGGACTGAGGGAAAGATGAATGTAGCAAAGTACAGAGATCCTTGATGAAAACCTCCTCAGGACCTTAGACTGGTGCGAAGGTTCACCTTCCAACAGGACAATGACCCTAAGCACACAGCCAAGACAAAGCCGGAGTGGCTTCGGAACAAAGCTCTGAATATTTTTGTGGGGCAGCCAGAGCCTAGTCTTTAACCCAATCAAACATCTCTGGAGAGACCTGGAAATAGCTGTGCACCCATCTAACCTGACAGAGCTTGAGAGGATTTGCAGAGAAGAATGGGAGAAACTCCCCAAATACTGGTGTGCCAAGCTTGTTGCGTCATACCCAAGAAGACTCGAGGCTGTAATCGCTGCCAAAGGTGCTTCAACAAAGTACTGAGGAAAGGGTCTTTTTTTAAATACATTTGCAAACGTTTCTATAAGCCTGTCTTTGCTTTGTTATTATGGGGTATTGTGTGTAGATTGTTGAAGCAAAAAAAAACGATTGAATCCGTTTTAAAATAAAGCTGTAACGTAACAATGTTGAAAAAGTCAAGGGATCTGAATACTTTCTGAATGCACTCGTACTTATGTACTTACACAGCATTGTTTGCTTACGAATCTTGTGTGTCTGGTGCAGTGGAGGAAGTTACATTTGGAATGTTTGTGTGATTTCCATTGTGTGTGTTCTTTTTCCAGGGCGAGGTCGAGGCGAGAGTGGAGGATTCTACCAAAGAAGTATTGAGGAGGGAGAGGTAGGCTTCGGCCGTGGAGCCAGAGAGATCCACCGCAGCCAGAGCTGGGACGACAGGTAAAAAACACATATTATTGCTTTTAAGTCTGAATTAGTTAGGCTTGAGGATGTGAACAAAATATATTTGTAATTAAACACCGAAGACTAGTAGTTTCCAACCTGTGAACCATCTGCTAGGGTACCTCGGGTGGTCCAAAAAAAGAAAATGTTTTAAACAATGTAATAACAGTTGGGAGTATTAATGGTATTATAAGGAATTTTACTTTTCACAATGCAAATTATTTAATAATAATAGGCCTTTAATGTATTACATTCACTGCTAAAATGGACTCAATTTGACCCTCAAGATATTTAATAATAAATAAAAAATATACAGAACTTGGCCAATGGTGGTCATCGAGCTTTTGATGGTGATTTGGTGGTCCCCGGAATGGAAAAGGAACGACTTCCTGACCTCTCTTTCCCCCCTTGTCTCCCTCCCTCATTCCCCAGGGGCGAGAGGCGTTTTGAGAAGCCTGTGCGTGCCAGGGAGGGGGTACGTGTTGGCTTCGAGGAGGCGACTGGTGTCCCTGTGCCTGGGGTACCAAGGAAGGACTACACGCGGTCGGACAGTGAGAACTGGCGTAGCCTCCGAGAGGAGCAGGAGGAGGACGAGGAGGAGGGGGGCGACCCCGGGGGCAGCTGGAGACTGGCCGGAGCACGGAGATTAGATGGTAGGAAGTTCTATGCAAACACATTATTTTTCATGTCAGTTTAGCTGTAAGAGAAAAATGTTGATGTTGCTGATTGTATCGCTCATGGATTCCCCCCCCCCCTCCCCCCTCTCTCTCTGTCTATTTATCTCCCTCCTCTTTCTCCCAGATGGCGGTCCAAAGTCAGCAGGCTGGCGGGAGCACGACGGTCAGGTTGAGGGGCGTCGCAGGAAGTTTGAGTTTGACTTCGGCGGGGGTCGCAGGCGGGCCGGCAGCGAGGGGTTAGAGGACGACAGAGACGGACTGCCTGAGTGGTGCACTGATGAAGAGGGAGAGATGGGCACCTTCGACGCTTCCGGAGCCTTCCTACCCATATCCAAGGTAGTGTGTGTTAAGTGCGTGCGTGCTAGGTTGTTGTCTACAAATATGCCCTTCTTTCTGTCTCTCAGTCATCTAGTTATTCTCTGAATTCAGTTGGTCATTGACACCGAATGATTGTTTAGAAAATTGTAACTCTCTCCGTGTCTTCTCTCTCTTTCTCCCCGTCGGAAGGGAGGAAAGGAGGATGAATTGGACTTCCAGGGAATAGAAGAGGAGGAAGAAGGGGAGGAGAGTCTTTCTGACATGAAGAGGATCATGAATGGAGGACAGAGAGGTGAGGGGAACTGCGCTTTTTCTTACCTTAATTGACTTTTTAATTGATATCTTTACCTCAATTGCCTCATGGTATCAAGGTTTACGATTGTTTTTACATATTAATGTCTATTCTTTCTGAAAATATATATTTTTAAAAACAACATTATATTTACTGTACTTTTTCTCTCTCTCCAGTCGATGTAAAGGATTCCGCTGGTACCAGTCCCTCTTCCTCCTCTCCCCCTGGCCCCCTCTCTGCCCCTCCAGCTCTGGCTCTCAACCCCCCCATGCCCCAGCTGTCCCTCACCGTGGCTGAGCTGGAGGCCTCTCAGATGGCCAACAGCCACCCTGTCCCTGTCCTTGTCAAGGCCAGCAAGATGCCAAGTGAAGGTACTACATACACACTGTGATAGAGACAGTCATAAGACTATCTCTAATGAAATGTAAATGAAGTAACATGTACATATATTATAGCAGTACATGAAAAAACCAAAACCATACAGATGCATATATAAACCGTGAGCACATCAAGTGCTCTTCACCGACATGCTCTGATTTTGTTGCAGTTCTCGAGGGCTCTCCAGCAGGGTCCTCCACCACCCAACAGAGCCCCAGCACCACCTCCAGTCTGCCTTCACCCCCTCCCTCCTCCTCTGCTGCTAACCATCTCTCCCTGCCACCGGGGGGCGACACCGAGGACGACGAGGGCATGAAGCACCTGCAACAGGTAAGAACAATATTGGGGCTGGTTTCCTGGACACATTTTAAGCATAGCTCTGGACTAAAATGCTAATTGAGAATCTCCTCTTGGTTTGGTGTAAGACAATTGGCCTGAAACACTCTATTCTCAGTACATAGTAATATTTCTGGTTAAGGTGCTAGTCGTTTTGGAAGAACCTTTGGTAAGAGCACAGCCCAGATAAGTATTGTCGATGTTTAATGAACCATCCTGTGTGTCGTCTTCTGTGCAGGAGGCAGAGAAGATGGTGGCGTCCTTGCAGGACACGTCTCTGGAGGAGGAGAGTTTCACTCAGACACTGCAGGAGAGCAGAAACACAGCCTCCGCCCTGCCCCTCTCCCACGACGCTGCCATGAAGTGGTTTTATAAGGACCCCCAGGCAGAGATCCAGGGTACACACACACTGAGATGCATAGGTCTACATGAAGGCAGACACACAATCGCATGGACACACAGGAAATGGCACATACCTAGGCAACAAGTTGCACCTCTCAACTCTGCTACCTCTTCTCAGCCTATTTCTTCTCACATCATCCTCTGTCTCGCCCTCTTTTTTTCCCCTCCTTTATCTTTCGTTCACTTTCTTTTTTTGTTACGTCTCCCCCCCTCCCTCCACTCTCCCCCCAGGTCCATTCACCACTCTGGAGATGTGCGAGTGGTTCCAGGCGGGCTACTTCTCCATGTCTCTGCTGGTGAAGAGGGGCTGTGACGAGGGCTTCCAGCCGCTGGGTGACGTCATCAAGATGTGGGGACGCGTGCCTTTCGCCCCCGGGCCCTCCCCGCCGCCCCTGCTGGTGAGACCTCCACCGCCACGCCCTCAGCCTCTACCGCCCCGGGGGTCTGCTGTGAGTGAAAGAGCTGTGGATAGGGGTGTGTGTGGGGGGAGGTGTGTATGTGGAGTTTGCTGGATGGGAAACACAATGTTGTTGTGTTTTATGGAGTGTGGATTGTAGTGTAGTGAAGGTTTATTGCCTTGAATGAGTTGCTTGTTTATTTTTAGAGCAGTGCTGTTATAGTAATAATCTAAGCCCTTCAGCAGACGCTTTTCTCCAAAGTGACTTAGTCATGAGTTCTCAATGCTCTAGTGCCCTCAAACTCAACTTTGGAACCTGGAAGCCAGTTCTAGTGCATGTGTGTGTAGAATTGTAGGGTTTGCTCTAGTTATGTTGTTGTATGAGATTTACTGTTGCGTATGCTGGGGTGTTTTTTAACTCCGATCTGTGTATGCAGCGCCTACGTGTGTGATTGCCCCTGTGTTTATCCTGTGTGCTCCTTACCTTCTCCTCTCAGGGTAGCATGGATCAGGACCGTCTGAAGAAGCAGCAGGAGCAGGCAGCAGCAGTTCTCTATCAACAGCTCCAGCAGCAGCAGCAGCTATTCCAGCTCATCAGCAGGTGTGAATTACACATGAATTTGTGTGGAAGATGGAATTTGAAACTAAGAAACAACAACAAAAGTGAAAATGATTGAGCGAGAGCTGTGTTGACCTATGCGCACAGGAATGTCTCCCCCATCTTTTCTCTTTATTTTTCTAGTTTCCATGTCTTATAAGTCTCTTGCTTTTCTGTCCTAGGTGCGGAGAGCAGGGTATTTTGCCTTCGGTGAACAGGTCGATGTCAGTGCCAGATACAGGGTCCATGTGGGACATGCATACCTCAGCTTCACAGCAATCAGGTACACACACACACACACACACACACGTATATATTAGAGGTCGACCGATTTTTAAATCAGCATGGCCGATTTTAATTAGGGCAATTTCAACTTTTCATAACAATCAACCTTTTTGGATGCCGATTATGGACGATTACATTGCAATCCACGAGGAAACTGCGTGGCAGGCTGATCACCTGTTACATGAGTGCAGCGTCAAAAGGACCTTGTGGCTGCAATGAGCCAAGCTAAGTTGCTAGCTAGCATTAAACTTATCTTATAAAAAAACAATCAATCTTCACATAATCACTAGTTAACTACACATGGTTGATGATATTACTAGTTTAACTTGCTTGTCCTGCGTTGCATATAATCAATGTGGCGCCTGTTAATTTATCATTGAATAACAGCCTACTTCAACTTTGTCAAACGGGTGTGGATTTAACAAAAGCGCATTCGTGAAAAAAGCACAATCGTTTCACAAATGTACCTAACCATAAACATCAATGCCTTTCTTAAGATCAATACACAGATGTATATATTTTTCAACCTGCATATTTAGGTAACATAAATTCATGTTAGCAGGCAATATTAACTAGGGGAATTGTGTCACTTCACTTGCGTTCAGTGCAGGTAGAGTCAGAGTATATGCAGCAGTTTGGGCCAGCTGGCTCGTTGCAAACTGTTTCTTCCTAACAAAGACTAATTAATTTGCCAGAATTGTACATAATTATGACATAACATTGAAAGTTGTGCAATGTAACAGCAATATTTAGACTTAGGGATGCCACTCGTTTGACAAAATACGGAACGGTTCCGTATTTCACTGACCGAATAAACATTTTTGTTTTTGAAATGATAGTTTCCGGTTTTGACCATATTAATGACTAAAGGCCCGTATTTCTGTGTGTTTATTATAATTAAGTCTATGATTTGATATTTGATAGAGCAGTCTGAGCGGTGGTAGGCAGCAGCAGGCTCGTAAGCATTCATTCAAACTGCACTACTGCATTTGCCAGAGGTCTTAGCAATGCTTGTAGCACAGCGCTGTTTATGTCTTCAAGCCCATCAACTCCTGAGATTAGCCTGGCAATACTAAAGGGCCTATAAGAACATCCAATAGTCAATGTATATGAAATACAAATGGTATAGAGAGAAATAGTCGACGCATCATAATTCCTATAATTAACTAAAACCTAAAACTTCTTAACTAGGAATATTGAACCACCAGCTTTCATATGTTCTGAGCAAGGAACTTTAACGTTTTTTTACATGGCACATATTGCACTTTTACTTTCTTCTCCAACACTGTTTTTGTATTATTTTAACCAAATTTAACATGTTTCATTATTTATTTGAGACTAAATAGATTTTTTAAATATATTATATGAAGTTAAAATATTGTTCATTCAGTATTGTTGTTATTGTCATATAAATATATATATATATCTCTTGGCCGATTAATCGGTATCGGCTTTTTTTGGTCCTTCAATAATCGGTTTCGGTGTTGAAAAATCATAATCGATCGACCTCTAGTATATATCCTACACTATAGTGTGGAATGACTGCAACACTCTCTTCTGTCCAATCAGGCGGTGAAGCCAGTTTATGGGACTTAACAATGAATTCTTCAACTCAGGGTCCAACTCTCGAACAGCTTCAGAAGGTGAGTGCTGGCACCCTCTGGCTGTGGGAATCTAGTAGCGCTTGTCAAAATGGAAACACTGTCTAGTAGAGTAGAACCCATAAGGACAGTACAGTCCAAAACATCCCTTTTGCCCCTTTTTCATTTTGAGCTTGTTCTTTGAAAACAAAACAATCTGTGTTCCACCCTGACCCCCATGACCTTTGCCCCCTGACCCCTGGGCAGCTCCAGCAGGAGAGGAGAGAAGCTGAACTCAGGGCAAAGCGCGAGGAGGAGGAACAGCGCAAGAGGAGGGAAGAGAAGAGGAGGCAGCAGGAGGAGCAGAAGAGGAGGGAGGAGGAGGAGATCTTCAGACGCAAACAGGTGAGCGAGACAGAGGAGGAGAATTACTTTATCTAGCTTTATTTATCTCACAAAGGGCAATTGTAATGGGGCGGTAGTTTGATTGTTGTCTCGGCGATTATTGGCTGTGTGTATCTGACGTGTGTGTGTGTGTGTGTGTGTGTTTCCATCTTATGTTGTACCATACCGTCATACTGTGTGTGTCTTCCTCCAGTGTCGCCAGCAGCAGGAGCTGATCATGAAGCTGCTCCAGCAGGCCCCCCAGCAGGGCTCAGGCTCTGGGGTGGGGTCTGGCTGGGGCACTGGGGGTCTCAACAAGTCAGGGGCCAAGGGCCTCAGTCTGCTTGACATGCAGGAGGCAGAGAGGCTTCTTAAACAGCAGCAGAGAGCCCAGCAGCAGCAGCAGAGAGAACGTGTAAGTAGTTACTAAAAGACACACACACACAGATGGCAAAATAGCATATGTAATAGCATACACACAGGTACGTGTTCAGAATTTATGGGATTACCCATGTTCACTCTGCCTAAGAAAGCCTACTCAAATAGCAAGAGCGGGATTGTGTGAGCACAGACACGTCATCCACAAATGAGGGAAAGTGAGACCGAGTGCTGACACTCCCACATAGCACTCACAGTGAGTGGCAGTGAAAATTATTGTAGACACGATACAAAGCATTAGTGTATTACATTTGATGCTTTTCTGTTGGTTTCCTATCCACTCTGTTCTAATATTGATGTTCCGTCTCCTTTCTCTCCTCAGCACCAAGGCCTGTCAATGGGGGGTTCCTCCATGGGTCAGTGGGGGGACGGAGGTGCTGTCACGGGCAGCCTGTGGGGAGGCGGAGGGGGGATGGAGGGTAAGGCTGGGGGCGGCATGGGTCTGTGGGACGAGGCAGTGAAGAACCAGACCAGAAGTAGCAGCATGCAGGGACTGAAGAACAGCCGCAGCAGCCCCTCACTCAGGTACTGACAACAGACACAGACTGTACGAAATATTAAGAACACCTGCTCTTTCCATGACAGACTGACCATGGGAATCCAGGTGAATGCTATGATCCCTTATTCATGTCACTTGTTAAATCCACTTTAATCAGTGTAGATGAAGGGGAGGAGACAGGTTAAAGAAGGACTTTTAAGGTTTGAGACATGGATTGTGTATGTGTGCCATTCAGAGGGTGAAAATACTTCTTTAAGTGCCTTTGAACGGGGTATGGCGCACCAGTTTGGGTGTGTCAAGAAATGCAATACTGCTGGGTTTTCCCACACTCACCAGTTTCCTGTTTGTGTCAAGAATGGTCCACCACCCAAAGGACATCGAGCCAACTTGACACAACTGTGGGAAGCATTGGAGACAACATGGGCCAGCATCCCTGAGGAACACTTTTGACACCCTGTAGAGTCCATGCCCTGACAAATGGAGGCTGTTCTGAGGGCAAAAGGGGGTGCAACTCGAGGTTTTCCTAATGTTTGGTGTTCTGTCTGTATACTAGCTTCATATTAGGTGTGGGTTTTTAGTGTAAAACTTTCACTCACCTGTCCCTATGAACAGTAAATGGTATTGGTGTGTTTTCATAAAGGGTTGCTCAGTGGAGATTCTCTATTGAAAATGCTTTTTAGTCCAAGGTGTAAAGTGTTAATTTAACCTGTACCTCTTCCCCTCTCACTGCAGTGAGCAGTACATGTTGAGTGTGTGTCCAGGTGTTTGTATATGTGTCTGTATATTTAAATGCTAAACCTCTCCCTTTTCTGTGTCTTGTGTCCCTCTCTTCCCTCCCTGTAGTGAGCAGTATATGCTGAGCTGTAGGAAGCAGCGTACGGATGAGGAGGACAAGCTGCTGAAGCTGCTGCAGGGCATCAAGACGCCTCAGGACGGGTTCACCACCTGGTGTGAACAGATGCTGCACGCCCTGAACACCCAAGCCAACAACACCTCCTCTCCACTGGACGGTAGTCTATGCTGTTTGTCAGAGTTAACTTGCTTCCTTCTCCACTCCCGCTGTCCCTATAGAACAATCAATAGTTCAGCGCTCCTCCTATATCACTCAATCCCCCACCCTGGGCCCGGTTTCCCGATGAGCGATCGAAAGTAGGCTTACGAGAGTTTTGAACGATGCATCGTGTAAATAACGGTCGACGACATCGCGCCTGTTTTCCCCAATAGCCACACAGTGCACTTGTTACAAAGTGAAAGTTAACTGTGTTGTTACAGGAGCTGTCCTGTGCTGAAAAAGATTCCAGAATATAGGCTGAAGAGCTCACTGTAGCTCTTTAATGATTTATGGCTTCTCAAAGTCATCTTGAAAAGAAGAAAAAAATTGTTACACAGTACATTTTCCCTTCGAGAGAAGAAGTGTTCTGTAGCCTGTTGTGTTTTTAATGTTTGCCATGATTCAATCGTAAGAGTGTCTTGTGCTATTTTGCATGCAATGTTTATGTAAGTTCTGCATTTCCTCAGTATGTGTAAACTATAGAAAATATCAACGTGACCTAAAAATTAGGACTGGATGACAACGGTTTTCGTAATTGCTCAACAAATCATTGTAGCCTAATGGAAGGCAGGAATTGAGCTTCAAGTACAATTAAATTATTAAACCAATTAACCTCTCTAGCGTCCCACCTGGCCACACTAGCGTCCCACCTGGCCAACATCCAGTGAGATTGCAGAGCGCCAAATTCAAATACAGAAATAGTAATTATACAACTAAAAAGATACAACTATTCTACATAGGTTTAAAGATTAACTTCTTGTGAATCCAACCACTGTGTCAGATTTCAAAAATGCTTTACGGCGAAAGCATACCTTACAATTATTTGAGAACATAGCCCAGCAGACAAATCATTACAAACAGTAGCCAGCCAAGTAGAAGAGTTACTTACACAAGTCAGAAATTGAGATAAAATTATTCACTTACCTTTGATGATCTTCATATGTTTGCACTCATAAGACATTAATTTATTCAATAAATGTTCCTTTTGTTCGATAAGGTCTCTCTTTATATCTGAAAACCTCAGTTTTGTTCGAGTTTTCTTTAGTAATCCACAGGCTCAAACGCAGACACAACAGGCAGACAATAATCCAAATTGTATCCGTAAAGTTCATAGAAACATGTCAAACGATGTTTATATTCAAACCTCAGGTTGTTTTTAGCCTAAATAATCGATTAATATTTCAACCGGACAACAACATCGTCAATATAAAAGGTAAACAAGAAAGGCACTCTCTCGGTCGCGCACATGAAAAAGCTCTGTGACACGACATGGTCCACTCATTCCGACTGCTCTTACTCCCTCATTTTTCAGAATACAAGCCTAAAACAATTTCTAAAGACTGTTGACATTATAGTGGAAGGCATATAGGATCTGCAATTTGAGTCCTAAGTCAATGGGTACTGTAATCGCATTGAATAGAAAACTACACAAACAAAAACAATCCTACTTCCTGAATGGATTTTTCTTAGGTTTTCGCCTGCCAAATCAGTTCTGTTATACGCAGACATTATTTTAACAGTTTTGGAAACTTCAGAGTGTTTTCTATCCAAATCTACTAATTATATCCTATCTTCTGGGCCTGAGTAGAAGGCAGTTTAATTTGGGCATACTTTTCATCCAAAATTCCAAATGCTGCCCCCTACCCTAGAGAAGTTAAAATAATTGCAATAAATAAACATGAAGAAGCAAGTTAAGCGACATTGCCATAGACCTAATATGTTGACCTTCAGGTTATTGGTTAGGCTACAGTGAAATGATAATCATTTTGTCCTAAAAGATACAAATATTCAAGTGGCTCAGATGTAGCCTAATGGCTTAATACTAGGTACAGTTGAAGTCGGAAGTTTACATAGACTTAGGTTGGAGTCATTAAAACTCATTTTACAATCACTCCACAAAATTCTTGTGAACAAACTATAGTTTTGGCAAGTCGGTTAGAACATTTACTTTGCATGACAAAATACATTTTTCCAACAATTGTTTACCGATTTATTTATATTATAATTCACTGTAATTCACTGTATCACAATTCCAGTGGGTCAGAAGTTTGCATACACTAAGTTGACTGTGCCTTTTTAAACAGCTTGGAAAATTACAGAAAATTATGTCATGGCTTTAGAAGCTTCTTATAGGCCAATGACATCCATTTGAGTCAATTGGAGGTGTACCTGTGGATGTATTTCAAGTCCTACCTTCAAACTCAGTGCCTTTTTGCTTGACATCATGGGGAAATCAGCCAAGACCTCCACAAGTCTGGTTCTTCCGTGGGAGCAATTTCCAAATGCCTTAAGGTACCACTTTCATCTGTTTAAACAATAGTACACAAGTATAAACACCATGGGACCGCACAGCCGTCATACATCTCAGGAAGGTAATGTGTTCTGTCTCCTTGAGATGAACGTACTTTGGTGCGAAAAGTGCAAATCAATCCCAGAATAACAGCAAATGACCTTGTGAAGATGCTGGAGGAAGTATCTATATCCACAGTAAAAACGAGTCCTATATCGACATAACCTGAAAGGCAAGGAAGAAGCCACTGCTCCTAAACCGCCATAAAAAAGCCAGACGGTTTGCAACTGCACATGGGGACAAAGATTGTACTTTTTGGAGAAAAGTCCTCTGGTCTGATGAAACAACAATAAAACTGTTTGGCCATAATGACCACCGTTATGTTTGGAGGGAAAATGGGGAGAATTGCAAGACAAAGAACACCATCTTAACCGTGATGCATGGGGGTGGCAGCATCAAGTTTGTGGGGGTGCTTTGCTGCAGGAGGGATGGGTGCACATCACAAAATAGATGTTATCATGAGGAAATAAAATGATGTGGCTATATTGAAGCAACATCTCAAGATATCAGTCAGGAAGTTAAAGCTTGGATGCAAATGGGTCTTCCAAATGGACAATGACCCCAAGCATACTTCCAAAGTTGTGGCAAAATGGCTTAAGGACAACAAAGTCAAGGTATTGGAGTGGCCATCACAAAGCCCTGACCTCAATCCTATAGAAATTTGTGGGCAGAACTGAAAAAGCGTGTGCGGTCAAGGAGGCCTACAAACCTGCCTGCCCAAAACGTTTGACCCAAGTTAAACGATTTAAAGGCAATGCTATCGAGTACTAATTTAATGTATGTAAACTTCTGACCCACTGGGAATGTGATGAAAAAACTATAAGCTGAAATAAATAACTTTCTCTACTATTATTCTGACATTTCACGTTCTTAAAATAAAGTGGTGATCCTAATTGACCTAAAACAGGGAATT
Organism: Oncorhynchus kisutch; assembly: GCF_002021735.2. Classification (NCBI taxonomy): domain Eukaryota; kingdom Metazoa; phylum Chordata; class Actinopteri; order Salmoniformes; family Salmonidae; genus Oncorhynchus; species Oncorhynchus kisutch. The sequence continues at coordinate 19,704,699 of NC_034189.2, read as the reverse complement.
TTTTACAAGGATTACATGTCAGGAATTGTGAAAACGGAGTTTAAATGTATTTGGCTAAGGTGTATGTAAACTTCTGACTTCAACTGTAGGTCTATCGATTGCACAATCCGTACCAGTCAAAGTTTGGACACACCTACTTATTCCAGGGTTTTAATTTATTTTTACTATTTTCTACATTGTGGTATAATAGTTAAAGACAAAACTATGAAATAACATGTGGTAACCTAAAAAGTGTTAAACAAATAAAAATATATTTGATATTTGGGATTGTTCAAAGTAGTCACCCCTTGCCTTGATGACAGCTTTGCGCACCCTTGGCATTCTCTAAACCAGCTTCATGAGTTAGTCACCTGGAATGCATTTCAATTAACAGGTGTGCCTTGTTTAAAAGTTTATTTGTGGAATTTCTTTCCTTCTTAATCCGTTTGAGCCAATCAGAAGTTGTGACAAGGTAGGGTTGGTATACAGAAGATGGACTTGGTCTTTTACCAAATAGGGCTATGTTATGGCAAGAACAGCTCAAATAAGCAAAGAGAAACGACAGTCTATTTAAAAAAAAATATATATATATTTAACCAGGTAGGCCAGTTGAGAACACGTTCTCATTTACAAATGCGACCTGGCCAAGATAAAGCAAAGCAGTGCGACACAAACAACAGAGTTGCACATGGAATAAACAAACGTACAATCAATAACATAATAGAATAAAAGTCTATATACAGTGTGGGCAAAGGGCGTATGAAGGTAAGGCAATAAATAGGCCATTGTAGCGAAGTAATTACAATTTAGCAAATAAACACTTGACTGATAGATGTGCAGATGATGATGTGGAAGTAGAAATACTGGTGTGCAAAAACAGTAAATAAAAACAATATGGGGTAGGTAGATTGGATGGCTATTTACAGATTGGCTGTGTTCAACTGCAGCGATTGGTTAGCTGCTCAGATAGCTGATGTTTAAAGTTGGTGAGGGAGATATAAGTATCCAACTTCAACTATTTAAAAAAAATAGTGTGTGGCAGCAGAGAACTGGAAGGAAAGGCGGCCAAAGGAGGTGCTGGCTTTGTGGATGACCAGTGAGAGATACCTGCTGGAGCGCGTGCTACGGTTGGGTGTTATGGTGACCAGTGAGCTGATAAGGTGGAGCTTTACCTAGCAAAGACTTATAGATTACCTGGAGCCAGTGGGTCTGGCGACGAATATGTAGCAAGGGCCAGCCGACAAGAGCATACAGGTCGCAGCATACAGGTCGCCAGACACCTAGGTATTTGTAGTTGTCCACATATTCTAGGTCAGAACCGTCCAGAGTAGTGATGCTAGTCGGGCGGGCGGGTGCGGGCAGCGATTGGTTGAAAAGAATGCATTTTGTTTTACTAGTGTTTAAGAGCAGTTGGAGAAAACAGAAGAATGTTGTATGGCATTGAAGCTCGTTTGGAGGTTTGTTAACTTCTCTAGGGTAGGGGGCAGCATTGGGAATTTTGGTTGAAAAGGGTGCCCAAATTAAACTGCCTGCTACTCAGCCATAAAAGCTAGAATATGCATATAATTAGATTTGGATAGACACATTTGGACATTTCTAAAACTGTTTGAATGATGTCTGTGAGTATAACAGAACTCATATGGCAGGTAAAAACCTGAGAAAAAATCCAACCAGGAAGTGGGAAATCTGAGGTTTGTAGTTTTTCAACTCTTGGCCCATCGAATAAACAGTGTGTATGGGGTCATATTGCACTTCCTACGGCTTCCACTAGATGGCAACGGTCTTTGGAACCTTGTTTGATGCTTCTACTGTGAAGTTGGGGCGAATGAGAGGGGAATGAGTCAGTCTGCCAGAGAGGCACGAGCTGGCCACGCTCGTTCACGTGAGAGTTAGCTTGCGTTCCATTGCAATTCTGAAGACAAAGGAATTCTCTGGTTGGGAACATTATTGAAGATTTACGTTAAAAACATCCTAAAGATGTATACAATCAATCGTTTGACATGTTTCTACGGACTGTAGCGGAACTTTTTGACTTTTCGTCTGCTCCTAGTGATCGTCATGAATTTGGAATACTGGGATAAACGCGCGAACAAAAAGGAGGTATTTGGACATAAATTATGGACATTATCGAACAAAACAAACATTTATTGTGGAACTGGGATTCCTGGGAGTGCATTCTGATGAAGATCATCAAAGGTATGTGAATATTTATAATGCTCTTTCTGACTTCTGTTGACTCTAACATGGCGGATATCTGTTTGGCTTGATTTGTTGTCTGAGCACTGTACTCAGATTATTGCATGGTTTGCTTTTCCCATAAAGTTTTTTGAAATCTGACACAGCGGTTGCATTAAGGGGAAGTGGATCTAAAATTCCATGCATAACAGTTGTATCTTAGCAATGTTTTTCTGTAAATTGATGTGGCTCTCTGCAAAATTACCAGATGTTTTGGATCTACTAAACACAACGCGCCAATGTAAACTCAGATTTTTGGATATAAATATGAACTTCACCGAACAAAACATGCATGTATTGTGTAACATGAAGTCCTATGAGTGTCATCTGATGAAGATCATCAAAGGTTTCATTTTATCTCTATTTCTGCTTTTTGTGACTCTTCTCGTTGGCTGGGAAAATGGCTGTGTTTTTCTGTGACTTGGCTCTGACCTAACATAATCGTTTGGTGTGCTTTCGTCGTTAAGCCTTTTCGTCATAAAGCCACACTCTGGCTGGATTTACAACAAGTGTATCTTTAAAATGGTGTAAAATACTTGTATGTTTGAGGAATTTTATTATGGGATTTCTGTTGTTTTGAATTTGGCGCTCTGCACTTTCACTGGCTGTTGACGAGGTGCGGCGCTAGTGACATTGTTGATATATACAGAGAAGAGAGTCGACCCGAGATTTGAACCCTGTGGTACCCCCATGGAGACTGCCAGAAATCCGGACAATAGGCACTCCAATTTAACACCCTGAACTCAATCTGAGATGTTGTTGGTTTTGTTAGAATTACCAGCCTCAGATTGCAGCCCAAATAAATGTTTCACGGAATCCAAGTAACAGAAACATCTCAACATCAACTGTTCAGAGGAGAATCAGGAGAACTGCGTGAATCAGGCATTCATGGTCAAATTGCTGCAAAGAAACCACTACTAAAGGACACCAATAAGATGAAGAGACTTGCTTTTGCCAGGAAATATGAGCAATGGACATTAGACTGGTGGAAATATGTCCTTTGGTCTGATGAGTCCAAATGTGATATTTTTGGTTCTAACTGCCGTGTCTTAGTGAGACGCAGAGTAGGTGAACGGATGCTCTCCGCATGTGTGGTTCCCACCATGGCGCATGGAGGAGGTGGTGTGGGGGTGCTTTGCTGGTGACGCTGTCTGTGATTTTATTTAAAATTCAAGGCACACTTTACCTGGATGGCTGCCACAGCATTCTGCAGCAATACGCCATCCCATCTGGTTTGCACTTTGTCCTGTTGAAAAACAAATGATAGAGGGACTATGACCCAACATACCTCCAGGCTGTATAAGGGCTATTTGACCAATAAGTAGCGTGATGGAGTGCTGCATCAGATGACCTGGCCTCCACAATCACCTGACCTCAACCCATTTGAGATGGTTTGGGATGAGTTGGACTACAGAGTGAAGGAACAGCATCAACAAGTGCTCTGCATATGTGGGAACTCCTTCAAGACTGTTGGAAATTAATTCCTTGTGAAGCTGGTTGAGAGAATGCATAGCTTTCATCAAGGCATGGTGGTAGCCTAGTGGTTAGAGCGTTGGACTAGTAACCGAAAGGTTGCAAGATCGAATTCCCGAGCTGACAAGATACAAATCTGTCGTTCTTCCCCTGAAAAATAAAGAAACTCTTGAATGAGTAGGGGTATCCAAACTTTTGACTGGTACTGTACATGAAAGTGATGTCAATATTTAGCCGTATCTTCCTATAATATGAATTGGTTTTTACTTTTTTTAAAAATGTTTCCTTGCTTCGCTTGTTTATAAAATTGCAAACTTTTTAGGCTATTTATGTTGAGAAATATTACATTTTCAGCGGTTACAGAGAGACAAACATTTTCATTCTATGTTTAGCAGATGTTTTCTGTATGTAAAGTGACGCGGCAGGGCAAACGGTTATCTAAAGATACACTTAGCTGTTCTATAAGTGGTCTGAGGCAGGCGTTAGATTACGAGTGATTTCAAGTGTCACATTAATAAAGACTGTTTTTGGGAAACGGCTCGGAAATGTAAAGATGCTCTTCCGTCGGTTCTAACAACGAACTTAGCCTTAAGATCAATGTATCCTTTAATTTGTTTCGGCACAGCAAATTTCAGGTCTGCAGGGCACAAACTTGAATGTTGTGAAAATTCTGTGCAACTTCTAGCGCACGTTTACTGTGAACACTGAGGCTGTACCTGCTTTAAATGTAGTTTTAACACTGGTCGAGTAGTCTACCGTGGCTATTTGATCATAATGTAGGCCTACCAGAGTGGCCTACCATCAAAAACAATGGAGAAAATGCATCTCATAACATCTTAACACAGAAATAGCTGTTCTTTCATTCTGCCTACAGTAGCAGCCAATGTGTGGTGTTTAATGTAGGCCTACATTCCATGAGACTTGTGAAAAAAAACATGCTGGGCTTGACATTCATTTTTTATCCACTTGCCTTTCAGAGGTGACTGAAAATGTTGTTTGATGCAAGAAACCACATTGCAAAATAAAATGCATTATTATTCCCATGCCGTTATTACAGATAGTGAGACAAATTATGCTACCTGCTGCCTATTGGCTACTGAGCTTATTCAAGCCTGTGTCAAAATACAACACCGCCCGTTTAAGACAAAAATCTCTTTACCTGACTCTTTTCAAAGATGTCTAGAAATGTACACGTTTTGTGCTCTTGTAGGAAGCAATCACTCCCTTTTACTGATTATAAATGACCTATAACTGGGCTAATAACTCACTAACTAGCAAAGGATATGAACTAAATGTGCACACGTGGCTACAATCACCTCTTGCTTTGATCTCAAAACAAGCGTACCTACTCACGACTGCTCATAGGCCTACTACAGCTCTGATTGGTTATGCCGCACTGGTCTGTGTTGAGCGTGTCAGTGCAACAGAATCCTACTTTGATGCGTTCTGCCTACAACAGAATCTCTTGCGTAGTTAGTTTTTGTTTCGCTATGTTGCATTGAAAGTGGCTTATATTGCCTTGATTCGATCACAATTGCCACAGTGAAGGGAAACGTTGATTGTGTTAACTTACAGGGAAGACTCTAGAAAGTTGAAGTTCGATCTCGTGCTTCTCTCCATGGGTTGATACTGTGTTTCTCGTCCCGGGAGAGCTGCGCGGGAGTCTGGGGGCTACTGCGCACCCGCACAGAGCTTAGAGGGAACATTGGTTAAGATGTTTTGGGAAACCGGGCCCTTGTCTATAGCCTCATTAAGTTTTTTTCCTCCCATCTTTCCAGATTTGAGGCTTTCCATTCCCTCTCTTCTGTCTGTCTTGTCCCCATGGGATCTATGCTTATCTTATCACCATGTGTGTCCAGTGTCCACCATCGTGGCGTACCTGAAGGAGGTGGAGTCTCCCTACGAGGTCCATGACTTTATCCGCTCCTACCTGGGAGACACCATGGAAGCCAAAGAGTTCGCCAAGCACTTCCTGGAGCGCCGTGCCAAACAGAAACAGAACCTGCAGCGGCAGCAGCAGCAGGTGTGTGTGTGTGTGTGTGAGAACTTATAGCTTTGAGGATGCCTTGGTTCATATTATGATCTGCCGTTCGCCCTGTCCTCTCTTCTTCACCCAGCTATCAAAGGAAGTAGCAGGGCTGGCCATGAGCAACTTCCCTCTGCCGGTAAGACTTGTTTCTCACAAATCTCCCTGCTATGCGTGACACTCACCTTAGTGGATCCCTCAACTCCTCCTATCTGTCTCCAGGACTCCATGAGGGGAGTGAGCCCCAGCACCCTGCAGTCCATGTTCCAGGCCGCCCAGATGGGGAAGGGAGGGCTGTACGACACCCAGGGGGCCATGAAGAAGAAGAAACAGCCTGTGGTGCTCCACTCTGACCCCAGCATCTTAGGTAGGACTGGTCTCTTCAGCCTATTGACACCTGTTACATAGTGTACTTATTACTTCCTTACATGTACCTGAAAATGACCTGTGCCCACCCAACTCATGGAAACTGCATACCTGATGGATGTTCTCATTGGCTGCTGGGAGGCTGTTTATAGCTCTAACTGATTGAACTGCTCTATGCGTTCCCACATCCATCTATCTTCCCTCTCCTTTTCCATCCTACTTTTCTCTTTCCCTCCATCTCTCTCCCCTCCTGACTGCAGGGTACTCATACCACAACGCGGGCGAGCGTCTGAGCCTGAATGAGATGGAGATGGTGGAGGATTACTGATCCAGATCTGATCAGCGGCAATAGCTACTACCTGAGGCCTTCTGTCTACTAATCAGACAAATCTGATGACGAATGTGCACTGCTTGAAGGGAGGGGGGAGAGGGGGGAGAAAGAGAGGAGGATGGGAGAGAGAGATGAGGATGGGGTAGAAAGAGGGAGGGGAATGGGGAACAGAGAGGAGGAGAGAGGGAGGGGGGGGGGGGATGAAGATAATGGTGGGGAGAGAAGGGGGGAGAACTTGTATGGGGAGAGGGAGGAGAGGATTGTATCTCCCTACCCTTGAAAAGAGAAAGGCTCCCCTGCTTTCAATCGTTCACTTGAGTAGGGAGCGTGATGTGGTGGGGGAAAGAGGAATGATGGGTATCCCTTGGCACTTATAAGACTAAGCACCTTAAACTGAACTAATGCACTTTATTATTAAGAGGGGATTTGAATAGGGTTTTTGTTGTCAGTGTACGTACGGTGTGTGTGTATTGAATCTACACAAGATGCTGTACGTATACACGTGAAAATCTGAACTGGAAGGGTAAGGTGAGGTGTAAGGTTGGTGGGATAGATTCACTGGGAGGGGGAACTCAAAGATAGGGGACCTTTTTATTTTGAAACCTTATCAGAAAAACAAATCCTTTCTTGAAAGACAAACACTGTTGTTTTTTTTACAATACATTTATATGAAAAGTAAAGCTATTACAAAAAAATACATAAAAAAAACTTGAAGATTTGCACTTGTGTTAAAAAAAACTAAGATAAAAAAATAGAAAAACAAATGGGGTTAGAGATTAATATTTCTGTGTATGTATTGGTGTGTGTGTGTGTGTGTGTGTGTGTGTGTGTGTGTGTGTGTGTGTGTGTGTGTGTGTGTGCATTGTGCAGACTAGTATGTTTCTAATGTCTGTTATGTTTTCTCCATTGCTTACCAAGATGTTTGAACACATACCAGGCCATTATGTAATTTTGTTCGAATAAGAATTGATGTTTTTTCCATGAGTAGACGTGTCCTCTTGTACAGAGGGACTTTCTTTGTATCTAAGTGTGTATGATTGTGTGTGTGACAGAGGGGGCAATGGCACAACACATCCTTTCTCTCACCAGCTCTTCATCCCCAGAGAAACGTAATAGAAATACAGACATTTGTAGAGGAGGATTATGGCTTTGCGCTCCTTCATATATTGTTAAAGCACCACTTGTTTCTGGGGTGTTTTGGGGTACGGGCTGATGGAGCAGTGCCCCTCCCCGCTGTCTTCTCTCAGCCACGGTGTGTTTGTGTGTGTGTGTGTGTGTGTGTGTGTGCTCATGCATGCACATTTGTGCCTAAGAACTCTGAAAGGGTGAATGGGATGGAGGGATTGTTCAATGGCCATTGAGACATTTACTTTTTGAGTGTGTTATGGTTATGTTAAGCGCTCTGTATAGCCCGTGTATGTCAATCATATATCCTAATATTTCAGGTTTAGTCTGGGGATGATGATTGATTGGAAGGTTAGTCCAGTTTAGTTTTCCTGGGATGTGATCACGTTGCCTTGTCAGTTCTCTTTAACTTGCGTGTGAAAGGTGTGCGGTTTCAGATTCTGCTCAAAACAATTAGCATCACACTGTCCATGTACAGGATGGTGCACACAATGTTAGCATATTCTTGTGTTACTTATTCATTGCTATTGTTGATGATGATGTTTCTTTTTTAGGAATATAAATGAAAATACATGAATAATCAGTTTTAAAAAAAGAAAGTATTTGGACTACGATTATGATGAGCACTGCTATTATTATTCTTTTTTTTCATTATTTTTTTTTATCCCTTAATTTAGTTTTTGTTGCATTACCGCCATGTGAAGTGCGTTTATTTCTTTCTTAAGAAAACATTGAATGTATTCCCAAAAAAGTCAAAAAAAAATGTGATACAGGATTTTTTTCCTCCACAAAATGTCTAAAAATGGAATCAAAAAAAAAAACTACAAATCTAAGATTGAAGAGGTCGGCGAGTTCTTTACTCTTTTCTTTTTTTACACAAAAGAGGAAGAACTCGGGAAGGCTACAGTTGAACACACTGCCTCTGCAATCCTGTTCGTACAAAAACAATATTACTATGACAAAATAAAGAACAGACTCTTTACTATTCCTTACTGGAGTTTTGGTTGTTTACAAAACACACGGATTTCTGTGGGTGCAGTTTTTTGGGGGTTAGGGTGGATAGTGGGTAAGGGCAGGGTTTTGCAAGTGCGCTTTTGCAAAATGGACATTCAGTGGCCTATGTTGTTTTGGCGGGAAGGAAGAAGGACATCACAATGTGACCCTTTAGTGGATGTGGCTCTTTTGTAACTGACTGATCATCAAGGAGTGCAGGTGAAAAATCAAAGATTGTCTTTTATTTTTTATTTTTACTGCCTGTATTGTAACTCAAGGACTAAGTGTTTCTGTTCGTGGAGTAGAAAACTTACCGGTAATCAAAAAGCAGAAACAGCAGAGGAGTTTTTGGTACTTAGAACATTGCATAAAGGAAACGACAATATCATCGCTTTAATAGAGAAGTCTCCTGGAGGAAAAATATGGAGTACCTTTTTTTTGCTCCTTGAACATGTAAACGAAACAAAGATGGACAAACCCGTGAGGAGTGGTTGAGAATAAAGGAAATGTAAGATTTATTAAAACCTTACATACAAATGACATTGACCTCAAATCTACCATCGCATTCAATTGGACCGTGTGCAGGCAGAATTATTTTTCCTTTTTTGTTTAAAAGGGGTCTCAGGGTGTGTAGTGGGGGTATTTTAACCCTGCGATGAGGGGAAATGAAAGGATACTACTAGTATGATCTCTGGGGGACACCCATCATCCCTCGTCAACTCACTGTTGACGAGGGCTGCCCCGACCACTCTCACTATGCACTTTGGTTCATTCAAACTGTGAGATGCCATCACATTTGGGATAGGAGCACAGAAATATTGTAGTACAAAGGGAGGGTTTAACAAGAAATGTAACTTAGACTGAGTTAATACCGTCTCACTGAAAACAAGATTTTCAAAACAAAAGACAGGAACACGCCTTCTTCCTCCTGTACATAACCATATTTTTGTATTAGGCCTAACTTTAAACAAGATCACTTGGACAAAACTGCAAGGCTTGATATACAAACTAGCAGAATAAGGAAATTCACGAGACATTGATTTACAGAGTGAATAACCCTGTGGTAAATGAATTACCTGGAAATTCCCCAAACTTTGCCAGTAGCCCTGTATGTCTTCAGGGATAGGGAAAGAAAAGACTTAACATGGATGGAGCTGGGGACTGCAGGGACTCTCAAGACTGAATGATGATCGCTGCTGCAGAGCCCAGCCCAGAGTGTTTGACCAACTGGCACCAGCCAATGGAGAAGGCAGGGGAGAGACAGTCAGGCGGATGTATCAGGGGACCTGCTGCCCAGATGCCCCCTCCCCAACCTTCTGTCACCTAGCCACTGCCTGGAGATTGATCACGAGCTGACAGCAAGAAGACAACCATCATATGGGTAAGAGTGTATTTCTATCTATTTAATGTTTATAGTGAATATATGGACTGTGTAATGTTGGGAACTGTCTTTATGAAAATTCTGTTTTCAGTATTGTTTCATTTGGAAATCTTAATTCCTCTCAGTCTCTTGCTCTCGCTCCCTCTCTTCCTGTCTCCCTGTCTCCCATCATTCTCACTGGCTGTCATTCCACAGGGTCCTCACTGTTCCTAGCTGCCCTCTGCTGGAGAGGAGATGGAGAAGCTCCTCAGCCCTTTCTTCTTCCACTCCTCCTCTGCACCCCTGGTGGTGAAAGAGCAGGAACCACATCAGCTGCAGTAGCAGAGGACCTGGAACAGTGGAGAAACTGACCACACACACACACAGAGCTTTACACGCATGTCCATGCAGCATTCTCAAATACTCTCTTTTCAAGAACCACATTCTTGAAAACCACATTCAAACACACACAAAAGCAGAAAGGCTCAATACCATACACTTGAGTTTTGACTGCTATGTAAATAATATTAAAGTGTTTTATTTTTTCTGTTCAACATGCCTTAACTGTGGCGATCCGCCTTTGTGTGGCAAACTCAAAAACATATATTAACAATAAGAGTGAAAGCCAGTTGGAGAACCTGATAAGGACTATAGCATTTGAATTAGTGGGGTGGTGTCAATGTTCTACTTACCGGGACAGCGTTTTATTGGCCAACAACACTGCTGTATGTTACTTTATTTCTGTCCAGCATCTATGGCAACAAAGTAGAACTAAAGGCATTCTCTGAGGACGATGATTAAGACTGATGGTTTTTCAAAGCAAGATGAACTGTTCTGCTATCCAGTTTTAAATGCCCAGACATGTAGCTGAATATGCAGGCTGAGGAATCTGAAGCCTGTGTATTATGGAGCTGAGCTGACCAGGAAGGGTGTGGTAAATAGATCCATATGTTCCTTTACAGTTCTACACAGTGCCCCACTACATATTACTGTGTACCCCATCACTGCAGTCATTTTTTGACCCAATGATTTTTGACAGTTTGAGACTTGATTTGAAAGAAGTGTTTTTATCCTATTGAGGACCACCCATTTAAAATGAAGGATATACAGTGCCCTCTGTAGTTATTGGGACGTTGAAGCATTTCTTATTTTGGCTCTGCACTCCACAAGTTTTGATTTTAAATCAAACAATTATGAGGTTAAAGCATAGGTTCTCTGCTTTTATTTGAGGGTATTTGTGTACATATTGGTTCCACCATTTAGAAACGACAACACTCTTTATACATAGTCACCCCTATTTCAAGGGACCAAATGTATTGGGACAAATTCACCTATGTGTATTAATGTAGTGAAAAGTGAAACATTTGGTCCCATATTCATAGCACGCGATGGTTACATCAGCAATGTGACTACAAACTTGTTGGATGCATTTGCTGTTTGTTTTGGTTGTTTCAGATTAATTTGTGCCCAATAGAAATGAATGGTAAATGTGTTGTCATTTGGAATCACTTTTATTGTAAATAGGAATATAAGAATTATGTTTCTAAACACTTCTACATTAATGTGAATGCTACCATTATTACAGATAATCCTGAATGAGTCATGAATAATGATGAGTGAGATCATACCCCCAAGACATGCTCACCAATACAATAACAGGAGGTTAGCATTTTTGGGAGGTATGATATTTGTGCGTTTTTAACTTTCTCACTCATCATTCACAATTCATTCAGAATTATCGGTATTCACGGTAGCATCCACATTCTTATTAACAAAAAGTTATTCTAAAATGACCCAACACATTTACCATGAATTTATTTTAGGCACAAAGTAATTTGAAACACAACCAAAACAAACAGCAAATGCATCCAACTAATGTGTTTAGTCACAAGCTTGATGTAGTCACTGTGTGCTATGAATATGGGACCACTACTTTAATAGACACGTAAGTGAATTTGTCCCAATACTTTTGGGACGATGTATAAAAAGTGTTGTCATTTGTAAATGGTGAAACCAATATGTACACAAATGCCCTCAAATAAAATCGGAGAATGTATAGTTTAACCTCGTAGTAATTGTTCGATTTCAAATCCAAACTTTTGGAGTCTATACCATAAGAACAAAAAATGCTTCACTGTTCCAATAATGAGAGGGCACTATCTCTTCTTGGTGGTCCTCTGAGTAGATTATCTTTGTGGATTGTCTATTTGACACTTTGATTACTGACCATTGTACAGATTATGTCCTCGTATATTAGAAGCATCTTACTAACGTTATTGAATGGCTGTGTATGTTCCTTGTATGTATGCCATCTATGCAGTTGATCATGGGTTTGTCTGTCTCTTTAATGGAAACCAGGTTTTCAATGGAGAAGCTCAATTCTTCCCCTGTCAGTCCGGTTGAATTGTTTTGTAAGTGTTTTCCAACTGCTTCGGTTGGTCAAACAAATGAATATTAACTTTGGGAGATGAGACCCTCTACTTTGAGTGGAACATGTTTGTTTATATATATATATATGAATAAGGGGGGTGCCATATATATGTATATATATATATATATATGATAGTTTTGATCAGTTGATATATTAGTTAATGCAACTGGAGGAATATCTAAAATGTCACTGAAGTATTTTATGAATACTGTGGATTTTGACTTCAATCTTTCAACTCCATCCGTGCGGGATAAGAATGCCCTCCATAAACTGGTTTGCAGTGAACTGTTAATATGTAGCTGTCTCTAAATTATAATTCTCTTGAGTTATATTTGGGTGTTTTGTTTTTTAAAAGTTGGCATTGTCTTTGTTGGAGTAATTGTTGGTCACCTGTAGGTGAACAGTGGGTTTGTTCTGTCTTTCTGTTAATCATTGAAGTTCAAAGTGATTGATGTTTTGGCACTGTGATGCCCCTGGGTGAGATTGCCATGCCTTTGATGTATGAATTCCATAAAAATGTATGATTCATTAACACACCGATTTTGATCAAATTATATCAATTTTCTTTTTCACCCAAATGGTCGGCTCAGTTCCATCGCTTAAACGTTTTGAATATTTTAGAGCTAAGCAACATAAAAACAAATGCATTCAGAAAAATAACCTAAAAAGTGTAAATAGTTTTGGTTTTGTTGGTTTGACGAGAACAAAAAATTATTAAAATGCATTTAACAATGGATTTGACTGACTGTTTCTGCTATGTTTCTGTTCTTACTATCAATTGTTATTCATTCTTCTCAAACTCATAAAATGGAACATGCCTAACTATACTTAACAAAAATATAAATGCAACATGTAACAATTGCAAAGATTTGACTGAGTTACAGTTCATATTGTGGCAGCCCAGGGGAGTCAGAGGTGAAACTCACAAAATAAGATGGCGGGAGACCGTTTTGAGGTGCTCAAACAAAAGTTGTTCTTTAAGGTTGGGAGGAATACACCTGAAAGGCCTCTCGGGTAACGGGTGGGTCACTTGGTGTCCGGTGTGGCAGCTCCTCGGACCGCCTAGGGTAATGACCAACAAAAGAGAGAGCGGTGATTCCGGTCTTTCAATAATTGTTCTCAACTTGCGCCGGGTGGTGTGCTGCCCGGGAATGTGTCCGCTTCCTTTCGGGGGACGAAAGGGAAGTGAGAGAGACAGGTGGGTCAAACATTGCCTAGTATCTTCTATGGCGTCTGATCGAGGTGCTTATCATACTCACTCCGGTTCTTCTGAAGTCTAGGCGTGCCCTCTGCCTGTCTGCCCGAGTGACTACACCTCTACTTATACTCATTTGGTGGGACCAATTCCAGGTGCCAATTGGTTGCAGCACCTGGACTCAGTAGTACTTGTGTTGAATCAACAGCCCCAGTTGGTGCCTGTCCATGGTGCTAACTCACCTTGGCTCTCTAGCCCTCTGGAGCTGACCAAGGCCCTGCTTTGGGCTGGTAAAAGTTAGAGCGGTCAAACAAAGTTTTGGGACTGTTGCCGGTGCTGGTTCCCCTAGAGCCTGTGTAGGGATCAGATTGGTTTCATTTTTTTTTTTACAGAAAAGTTTGTTATTAATTAAATACATTTTTTGGTCGTTTTTTGGTTGTTTGTTCCGGTTTCCATCCGGCACACTGAATGGTGGGATGCACATTAAATTGTGCAATCGCCAATATACCATAGAAGACGAACAACACCATGAACAACAACATGAACAACAACATGAACAACACCATGAACAACAACATGAACATCCTAGTTCGGAGGAGTGGGGGCATTCAATACCCCGTACAGCTGTCAATCTTTCATGGCGGCCTCCTGTGTTTACAAATTCGCAGCATGACTTGATTTCGTGACTGCTGCTATTTAACTCCAGTGTACGGCTACGTTATAAGCAGACTTCTAGTCATTCGAAGAACAGTGATAACTTTGTCCCAGTGCAAGCTAGCAGTGGCCACATCAGCCATTACGGAATGGCGCATTGCTTGAACAACAAATTAGCTGATTGTCTGACACTGCCATTCCAAAATTGCTGCGGTGACTACTGCTAGCTAGCATGAGGATGAGAAGGACAGTATTTCAATCTTGAAGTATCAGTGTGGTAAAGGTAGAAGTTGGAGTACAGTGGCATATCCCATCCCTGCATCTAGGTACGTTTTCTGCCCAGTATGTTGCGCCGACGCCATAGTGTCTTAACGTAACCATGATTGCCTTCCGATCCCAGTGCAGCACAGTGTCAACAAGCGTAATAGTAGGGTTGCTATCTTCTGGAAAGTTACCTAACTAATTGCTGAACTAGCCATCATTTAATCAGCCCGTCATTGAATATCGTTTTAACAACACTGCTAGGTGTAATTTTGTTGGTGTGCTGGTGTGCTTTATCATTGGTGCTATTGCTACCATGATGTGTTTTAATGTACGTGTATCATATATGTTTTGTCTTATTCTCATTCAAATTCTCCTCCAATCTTTCTACCCTCCAGTGTCCAGTGGGTGCTGTGATGAACCCACTCTACCACAAAGTCCATGGTGGTCTTCCAATGCCTTGCAAAGAAGGGTACTTATTGGTCGATGGGTAGAAAAATATTTTTTTGAAGCAGACATCGAATATCCTTTTGAGCCTGGTGAAGTTATCAATTACACTTTGGATGGTGTATCAATACACCCAGTCACTACAAAGATACAGTCATCCTTTCTAAGGCAGTTCTTGGAGAGGAAGGAAACCGCTCAGGGATTTCAACATGATGCCAATGGTGACTTTAATACAGTTCCAGAGTTTAATGGCTGTGAGAGAACGGATGGATCAACAACATTGTAGTTACTCCACAATACCAACATAAATGAAAAAGGAAGCCTGTACAGAATAAAATCATTCCAAAATATGTATCCTGCTTGTAATAAGGCACTAAAGTAAAACTGCACAAAATGTGGCAAAAACCAACTCTATGTCCTGAATACAAAGTGTTATGTTTGGAGTAAATCAAACAACACATTAATTAGTACCACTCTTCATATTTTCAAGCATGGTGGTGTCTGCATCATGTTATGGGTATATGGGTATACTTGTCATCGGCAAGGACTAGGGAGTTTTTTTTAGGATGGAAATAAATGGAATAGAGCTAAGCACAGGCAAAATCCTAGAGGAAAACCTGGTTGTCTGCTTTCCAACAGACACTGGGAGACAAATTCACCTTTCAGCAGGACAATGACCTAAAACACATGGCCAAATATACACTGGAGTTTCTTACCAAGACGACATTGAATGTTCAGGGGCCTGGTTACAGTTGACTTAAATTGGCTTGAATATCTACGGCTGTCTTGACAGAGCTTGAATAATTTTTTAAAAGAATTATGTACAAATATTGTACAATTCAGGTGTGTGACTTACCCAGACAGACGCACAGCTGTAATCGCTGCCAAAGGTGATTTTGACATGTATAGACTCAGAGGTGTGAATACTTATGTAAATCTGATTTTTCAGTGTTTTATTTCCTATAAATTAGCAAAAATTTATATATTTTTTGCTTTAGCCACGTTTTAATTCAGTCTGTAACACAACAAAATGTGGAATAAATCAAGGGGTATGAATAGATTCTGAAGGCACTGTAATTCTCCCAGGGCCCCCAGACAGCTCGTGCATCCTGACCAACGTGCTGCGTGTCTACAACCTCCCCCCAGAGATCTACAGCTACAACTGGAACCTGCTCACGGAGATGGTGAGGGCGCCACTAACTCACTACATCACTGATCTTCACTCCTGGTTAGTGCTGAGAGATTAGTGCTTTTTGACGTCGGTTTCCATTTCGCTTTCAATCGTTTAAAAAAAAAAAACATTAAATGCATTATAAAATGATGGTATTAAAATGAATTTAGAGCTTTTTAATGGAAACATATTAAACATTCAATTGACAAAACTTTGAAAATATTCCATTGTCTCTGTCAGGTCCACATTGGGTAGACATCAATAGAGAAATGGTTAATTACTACGAAATAGTACAATGTTTCAGTTGTGTATGTTCATTTTTATTTGAGAATTTTGTTATTTTTCATTTCTTAGTCATCATCTCATCTCTGCTCAGGTAGTAGCAGCCAGCCAGCCAAACCATCTAACGTTGTCTCTGTGCTTCCCATCCTGTACTGTCTTTAGTCATTCTATTTAGCTAGGCCAGCCTGCCTAAGTAGGCTGCAGAGCTGTCTTGACAAAGTCATTTGAATAATTCTTCAAAGTAGATACCTTGCATACCTTGAACTGTTTCTATCCTTCTTGTTGTTGTGTTGTGTACATTCCTCGCTCATTGCGGTCTATTCGGTCTTTGTGTATCTAACCTAACGTAGCAGGCGAAAAAGCATATCTGTCTCTGTCTGAGGCAGAACAAATGGGTGCAATGTATTATGGTCATTGTGGTTAATTACCACGGTTCTGGACTGAACGAGCCACATAAGCTGTCCTAGATAGAGGACTTGACCCCCCCCCCCCTCTAATGTTCTCCCTGCCCTACAGAGTCCAGTGCTGAAGATGGCAGAGGGGGATACCATCTATGACTACTGCTGGTATCCCAAGATGAGCCCTCTGGATCCAAACTCCTGCTTGTGAGTTCAGCAGCCATCCTCTGCTACTACCACCACTCATATCAGAGATATGCCCCTTAGCATTCGCTTATAAAGAGATGTTTTATTGTTACATACTGTACATCGGATAGGTACAGGGAAATGTGTCGTTTTACAGGATCAGCCATAGTAGTATAGCGCCCCTTGGAGAAAATTAGGGTAAAGTGCCTTGCTCAAGGGCACGTTGATAGATTTTTGCATCTTATCAGCTCATGGAATTAAACCAGTGACCTTTCAGGCCCAACACTCTAACCGCTAGGCTACCTGCCGCCCTGTATCCTGTATCAAAGCGGTTTATAGTATGTGACCCAGTCTTTGACGGGTCCCAAAAAGTTGGACCCATTCCCGAAATGGATCCGCAGACCTGTTCTGAATGGACCTGAGGCCAGTCAGGCATGTTACGAAAAGGCCCATGCTGGTTAGGATACGAGAGACCAGTTCAGCTCCGAGAGAGAAAGAAACGCTGCCAGCTCCATCAATAAACTGATATTGGCCAAGTGATATTGGCCAAATGATCCACAGTTAACTGCCTATAAAAATGACACAAAATAAAAAACAATTTGTTACATTTCGATGTGTAGCATATTCAAAAGTGTATAGCCTGTTTTATTGATTGATTATTCTTTTTTCCTGTCAGAGATTTGAGCACTAAATGCATTAGGGCGTTGCATGCATATGAGCCCACTGTATGATAATAATATTGGAAAACATATAAAGGAAAAGAAGCTTAGCCCTAGAGAGATGGAGAGTAGGAGGAAGATATGCCAGCGTCATGTTCCCAACACCGAAATGCATTCCTTTATACTTGTCAGGCCACTACTGCTATACAGATACAGGTGTACAGGAGGCTACTATGTACATTTTCCATCAGGATATTTTCTTTTAGAAAGAGAAGTATTATTTTATTGTTAGATTAAAGGAGTAACTGGTAGGCCTAAAACGTTGTTCTTCACCTCAAGTTCAACCATCGGAGTCCGTTGGTGTGCTGGTGCCCACTGACTTCATAGGCCTGCAGTAGCTAAGCCTGAGATTAGCCATACCACCCCAAACCTTCACAAGAGTTTCTTACTTTTGATATTCCCATTATAAAGTTATGTCATTGTTTATAGGGAAAATATGAGCATGTTCTTATATTGAGGCATTAAATGAAGTTTTGCGTCTCGACGCATTTGTTTTTTGCTTTTCATGGTTTAAGTGCTAGTAGCCACATAGTATATATAGCCATATAGTATATATAGCCATATAGTATATATAGCCACATAGTATATATAGCCATATAGTATATATAGCCATATAGTATATATAGCCATATAGTATATATAGCCACATAGTATATATAGCCATATAGTATATATAGCCATATAGTATATATAGCCATATAGTATATATAGCCATATAGTATATATAGCCATATAGTATATATAGCCATATAGTATATATAGCCACATAGTATATATAGCCATATAGTATATATAGCCATATAGTATATATAGCCACATAGTATATATAGCCCATAGTATATATAGCCATATAGTATATATAGCCACATAGTATATATAGCCATAGTATATATAGCCATATAGTATATATAGCCATATAGTATATATAGCCATATAGTATATATAGCCATATAGTATATATAGCCATATAGTATATATAGCCATATAGTATATATAGCCACATAGTATATATAGCCACATAGTATATATAGCCATATAGTATATATAGCCATATAGTATATATAGCCATATAGTATATATAGCCATATAGTATATATAGCCATATAGTATATATAGCCATATAGTATATATAGCCATATAGTATATATAGCCATATAGTATATATAGCCACATAGTATATATAGCCATATAGTATATATAGCCATATAGTATATATAGCCACATAGTATATATAGCCACATAGTATATATAGCCACATAGTATATATAGCCATATAGTATATATAGCCATATAGTATATATAGCCACATAGTATATATAGCCATATAGTATATATAGCCATATAGTATATATAGCCATATAGTATATATAGCCATATAGTATATATAGCCATATAGTATATATAGCCACATAGTATATATAGCCACATAGTATATATAGCCATATAGTATATATAGCCATATAGTATATATAGCCATATAGTATATATAGCCACATAGTATATATAGCCACATAGTATATATAGCCACATAGTATATATAGCCACTATAGTATATATAGCCACATAGTATATATAGCCACATAGTATATATAGCCACATAGTATATATAGCCATATAGTATATATAGCCATATAGTATATATAGCCACATAGTATATATAGCCATATAGTATATATAGCCATATAGTATATATAGCCATATAGTATATATAGCCAGATAGTATATATAGCCATATAGTATATATAGCCATATAGTATATATAGCCATATAGTATATATAGCCATATAGTATATATAGCCATATAGTATATATAGCCATATAGTATATATAGCCATATAGTATATATAGCCATATAGTATATATAGCCATATAGTATATATAGCCATATAGTATATATAGCCATATAGTATATATAGCCATATAGTATATAGCCATATAGTATATATAGCCATATAGTATATATAGCCATATAGTATATATAGCCATATAGTATATATAGCCATATAGTATATATAGCCATATAGTATATATAGCCACATAGTATATATAGCCATATAGTATATATAGCCACATAGTATATATAGCCACATAGTATATATAGCCACATAGTATATATAGCCATATAGTATATATAGCCATATAGTATATATAGCCACATAGTATATATAGCCACATAGTATATATAGCCATATAGTATATATAGCCCATAGTATATATAGCCATATATATATAGCCATATAGTATATATAGCCATATAGTATATATAGCCATATAGTATATATAGCCATATAGTATATATAGCCACATAGTATATATAGCCATATAGTATATATAGCCACATAGTATATATAGCCATATAGTATATATAGCCACATAGTATATATAGCCATATAGTATATATAGCCACATAGTATATATAGCCATATAGTATATATAGCCATATAGTATATATAGCCACATAGTATATATAGCCACATAGTATATATAGCCATATAGTATATATAGCCATATAGTATATATAGCCATATAGTATATATAGCCATATAGTATATATAGCCACATAGTATATATAGCCATATAGTATATATAGCCACATAGTATATATAGCCATATAGTAGGCCTACCGGTAATTCTATTATATTGCGGAAAAACACAACAATATAGTTGGAACTTAATTTGGTCAAAGAAAATGTCTCAACAGAATGAAACAAAACACTTTTTTTCCTTTTGAAAGAACTAGTTTAAACCTTCCCAAAAGTTTAGAACAGGCTAGGATAATTTCAGCAATTAGGCCTACCAACAAAGGTGAGTTTCTACTGTAGGCCTACCCAACAAATGACGACAATAGGCTAATGATATTTATTTAACAGGCCAACTTTTAACCTTCAACTAAACACGTAGCACAACATTTAAAAGACAGTTCGATCTTAAATTAGCGTTTTGCCTATTTAAAGAACTGTTTTGGTTTCTTAAAGAGACCTATAATGATAAACACGTTTATTTTTGCATTCATTATAAGTTGTTTTAAGTTGCATTAAACGATATGCACACAGTCCATTTGGCCTCACCAACTTTTCTCTCATCTTTGTCCACTACAATATTAACACTTGTCCTTGGAGACATTCCACTTGTCGGATTCTTTTCACTCTTTCTCCTCTAACTTTCCTTTTCACTTCAATGAAAAAGGCCTACATCTTCTCAGTCAACAGTAGACTAGGACAAGGCTCCTCTCTCGCTCTGTCTCTCTCCTCAGCAGCAGGTGTACGTGAGGTGAGCTGCCAGAACCAGCTATACATTTTATTGAGTTGCAATTGGCTGACACAGATAACAAGCTTGCACAGTCCTCATCCTCACACACATTAAATTAACGAAGTACCGGTCCAATCTGTAAATAAATTGTAATTGCACATACCTGAGATCTGTGGCAATTATCAGACCCGACTCCGATCCTAGACCGAAGTCAGAATTTAGGACCCGGACACGCTACGGTCCCAGGTTGGATCTCGGAATTTCAAGTCTGTTGGACACGTGAAAACTTCTACCTTGCGTTAATTGAACCCACAACCTTGGTTCCTGACTTAACTGAGCCATGCTACATTGTATGCACTGTACTGAGTTCCACATTAGACTGTTGACAGTGAAAATGGAGTCAGTGCTAGTACTTGAGCACTGTAGTTTAGTTGTTTTGTACCTAGTTGCTAATCCGTAAAATCATCATTGTCTCTCTCTTTGAGGAGTCTTGGCCTTTTCCCCTTGAACCCCAATGTTGTCTGTCTGTTTGTTTGTCCGAGACCTGTGGTGCTTTGGGTGATGACTCACCCTTTAACAGAACGAACAGAAGAACTAACAACTCCAGACGCTTTTTAAAGGGCCTCATGATTTCCGGACTTTTGGTTTTCTCCTGGCTCTCTCTCTCTCTCTGTGTGTGTGTGTGTGTGTGTGTGTGTCTTTGCGTGTTTTTTTTCTAGCCGTACAAAAGCGCGGAAATTATTAAGACATTGTCTGTGATGTGGAAAGCTGAGATCAATGGCGCCCAGCCGTTACTGTGGAGAATGCCGTTGTTACGGGCAACGCTGGTAGGGCCTACTAACGAGGCCCCCTTAACAACAGCAACCCCATCCTCCCATGGTTCCTCTCTGATCAGTGCCCAGCGTGGGCCGTGGTCAACCCCACAGAGCGAGGGAAACAACATCTCTAGATGAAAGGGAATGAAAAAATAAAAAAAGGGTCAGTGTGTGTGTGTGTGTGTGTGTGTGTGTGTGTGTGTGTGTGTGTGTGTGTGTGTGTGTGTGTGTGTGTGTGTGTGTGTGTGTGTGTGTGTGTGTGTGTGTGTGTGTGTGTGTGTGTGTGTGTGTGTGTGTGAGTGAGAGAGGTGCTCACCATAGTCAATACAGGAGGATCAAACCATAAACCACATGTAAAATATCTCTCCATGGCAAGAAGAGAGGGGGAATAAGAAGAAAAGAAAGGGAGTTTAAGAGGGAGAGAGAGACAGGAGTCAAACAGGGTGGAGGATGAGAGCATAAACAACTCGAGGAGATGATTTATCTGAGGGATGAACCACTTGAGAGCTGGGCCCTGAGAGGAGCCAGGGATGAGGGGGCTAGTCGGAGCTGACACCCCATGTCAACTCTGTTACCCTTCATCTGTGTGCTTGTTCAGACGGCACAATGTTGTCTTGGACCTGTTCACCTGGTGTTAAGGGTTACAGAGTGGAGTGAGGTGGAATGACGTGGCCTTAGCGTTTCCTAACATCAGTTCGGGGCGTCAAACAAACCATGGACATGTGTGCTGAGTGATCAAACATTAAGAACACCTTCCTAATATTGAGTTGTCCCCTTTTTGCCCTCAGAACAGCCTGAATTTGTCGGGACATGAACTCTACTTGTGTCACGTTGGCTGGATGTCCTTTGGGTGGTGGACCATTCTTGAAACACACGGGAAAAGGTTGTGTGGGAAAAAACAGCAGCATTGCAGTTCTTGACACTCAAACCGGTGCGCCTTGTACCTACTACCATACCCCATTCAAAGGTACTTTAATATTTTGTCTTGCCCATTCACCCTCTGAATGGCACACATACACAATCTATGTCTCAATTGTCTCAAGGATTAAAAGTCCGTGTTCCTAATGTTTTTTACACTCATCGTATGTTCACTCTTTCTCTCCCTGTCTTTCCCTTTCTCTCTCTCTCCATCTCTCTCTCTCTCCATCTCTTCCCCTCTCTCTCCATCTCTTCCCCTCTCTCTCCCCCTCTTCCCCTCTCTCAATTCAATTCAAGGGGCTTTATTGGCATGGGAAACATGTGTTAACATTGCCAAAGCAAGTGAGGTAGATAATATATAAAGTGAAATAAACTCTCTCTCCATCTCTCCCTCTCTCTCCATCTCTCCCCCTCTCTCTCCATCTCTCCCCCTCTCTCTCCGTCTCGCCCCCTCTCTCTCTGTCTCTCCCCCTCTCTCCCCGTCTCTCCCCCTCTCTCTCTGTCTCTCCCCCTCTCTCCCCCTCTCTCCCCGTCTCTCCCCCTCTCTCCCCGTCTCTCCCCTCTCTCCCCGTCTCTCCCCCTCTCTCCCTCTCTCTCCCCGTCTCTCCCCCTCTCTCTCCATCTCTCCGTCTCTCCCCCTCTCTCCCCATCTCGCCCCCTCTCTCTCCCATCTCGCCCCCTCTCTCTCCATCTCTCCCCCTCTCTCCATCTCTCCCCCTCTCTCCCTCTCTCTCCGTCTCTCTCCATCTCTCCCCCTCTCTCCCTCTCTCTCCGTCTCTCTCCATCTCTCCCCCTCTCTCTCCGTCTCGCCCCCTCTCTCTCTGTCTCTCCCCCTCTCTCCCCGTCTCGCCCCCTCTCTCCATCTCTCCCCCTCTCTCCCTCTCTCTCCCTCTCTCTCCATCTCTCCCCCTCTCTCCCTCTCTCTCCCTCTCTCTCCATCTCTCCCCCTCTCTCTCCATCTCTCCCACTCTCTCTCCGTCTCCCCCTCTCTCTCCGTCTCGCCCCCTCTCTCCGTCTCACCCCCTCTCTCCGTCTCGCCCCCTCTCTCTCCATCTCTCAACCTCTCTCTCCGTCTCGCCCCCTCTCTCTCCATCTCGCTCCATCTCACCCCTCTCTCTGTCAACAGCCATGTGCTATACTCTCCTGTAGAGAGTGTAGAATAGTTGCCGGTGTTCCTCCTTTGTATTGTTTTCTGGGCCGGCGTCCAGGCTAGCTGTGGTGTACCATTATAATGGGGTGATTCCCAACAGCCAGAACAAAGACACAGTGCCATAACAGCACTGAGCCGCCCAGGTTCATTTCCTCTTGGCTTTGGCTAATTGAGCTTCAGTTCAAACAGTGATGTTTCGGCGTTTGGTTTGTTAGGTTCGCTGTTTGGCAGTGGCCCCCCGCAATTATGTAAGTTGAAAAGCCAAAGCCATGTGGCATGTCTGTTGATGGATCGTTTTTGTCCATTATAAACCCCAATGTGACAACAAACTGCTATTGTTTTTGAATAGATAGAGGGGAGGAATGATATTAAAAGTGAAATGGCCTCAGTGGGGTGTTTCACTGATGAGGCCAGATGAGTCTGGCACAAAGCAGTGTCAGTGTGTGTCTGTCAGTTATTTTTCAACGGAGATGAAATGAGTGTGTGTACATTACTGCTCTTCCTGTTGTCACCACCACACCCCATCCTTTTCTCTCCTTTCTACATCCTTCCTTTTCATTCCTGTCTTTCCATTCCTTTCCTTTCTCCTTCCATCGTTCTCTTCCTTCTCTAACCTCCCTCGCATCATATTCCATCCTTCTTCCCTCCGACTCTCACCACCGCTGTCTCTCTCTCCACCAGCCGGCAGCAGTCGTGATAACCCGGTCCATATCTGGGACGCGTTCAACGGGGACCTGCGAGCCAACTTCAGACCCTACAACCATCTGGATGAGCTGACCTCTGCTTCTCCCCAGACGGATCACAGCTCTACTGCGGCTTCGACAAGACTGTCAGGGTGTTTTACACAGACAGGCCTGGACGGGACTGTGAGGAGAGGCCCACTATAGGTGTGGAGTAGAGTCCAGTAGCAACAGAAACAATACTGGGTACATCTTTATTTGGGGAGATCCCTTACAGAGGGTTTATAGAAGTGCTATTAAATCTCAACTAACTGTCCCCTAACCCTATCCTTAACCCTAACCCGATTCTATAGATGCTGAGTGTGTTCCCTCTCCTCACCAGTGAAGAAGCAGTGTCAGAGTGACATCATCTCCTGCCTGGCGTTCAGCCCGTGCCAGTCTGTGTACGCCTGTGGCTCGTTCTCCCGCACCGCAGGCCTCTACTCCTGCCAGGACGGCTCTCTGCTGGTTCTGCTGCCACCCAGGCACCACGGGGGCATCACCCGACGGACACTACCTGTATACTGGCGGGCCCAAGGTAGGACAACACAAAGAGAGACACGGGCCTGAAAAAGCTGTCCATCTTGTTTTAAAAACGGACCCACTGCTCACAGAGAGAGATTGGGGAAGAGGAACACAGTTGTTTTAAAAACGGACCCACTGCTCACAGAGAGAGATTGGGGAAGAGGAACACAGTTGTTTTAAAAATGGACCCACTGCTCACAGAGAGAGATTGGGGAAGAGGAACACAGTTGTTTTAAAAACGGACCCACTGCTCACAGAGAGAGATTGGGGAAGAGGAACACAGTTTTAAAAACGGACCCATTTTAGTAATATTTGCCACTTTCTGATATTTAACTACATTTCTTTCTTTCTCTCTCATCCCCCTCTCCCTCCCATTTGCACTCTCTCTCCCCCAGTGTCCACCCCTTCGTGCCGTTGCTGGTGTCAACCAGCAGGCAGCGCAGGTTCCTCGACCCGGGGGACAGTAGTGACGGAGACTCCTTCGACTCGGGTTCAGAGGGTGATATTGTGATATCACCAACCCCAGAGGTCAGACAGGACAACGCCCTGACTCTGTGTTGGGTCGGACCACTCAGCCCAGCCAGCGAGGGGGGGCAGGAGGAACCAGCACCAATGGTGGGGATTGATTGATGGTGGAGTAGCCCAACTCAAACACCTCTCCTCAGGACTGAACCAAATGTAACTTCAAACTGCCACTGAGTAAAGTTTACTACAATATTGGGAGTACTTTTTCTGTTGAGTATGCAAACCAGTGTGTTGAGTCCCTTGGATTCAGTGAACAACAGTTTCCCCGGTCTCGAAGCCAAGGTACAAACTATGGTGAATGCTAACATGTTATTAGGAATGTTTGGTAGCATGCTACTATGCTAACTGAGTTCTTCCCCATTTCAAACTACATGTAATTGTAAAAGCACAGCCAGACCAGAGGCCCACTGTGTTGGAGGAGCACAGTGTACATTGTGTTGTCTACTTTCCACTCATGTTTCTCCATGGGAGTGTTCCGTTGTTTACCTTGTTAGTCTGTATAGCCTGGTCCCAGATATCTCCTGTTGTTTTATGGCCATTATTTAGCATTTCAATCAAACATGTCTGGGATCAGGCTATTGTCTATAGTCCTGCCCAGAATAACCTAATACTGCTAGTTTAAGTGCAATTCAGAGCTTTGATTTGTGAATATTATTTTATTGTTCTAAGTGCCGAGGTGTCGCTATACGTGCGTCAGTAAATGTATATTTTTCTATAGCCATGATGAATATTTAGTTTCTTAATGTATTAAAATCGGTAAGCAGTTGGCATAATTGCTGTAACCACAAACAAATGGATACTGCAAACGTATTTTTATAGTGAAATGTCCGTGAGAGATGACACGGCAACATTGTTCCTTTGATTTTCTCAGCGATTCAACATGACCTCAGTAGAGGATTTACTGCGCACGGCCGATGTTCCTGTACTGTCTTAGTCCTGTGATTCCTTGTGGCAGTGTGGATGAAATGATCAACAATATTTGTATATGTAGAATGCCTGCTATGCTGCTTTTGTGTTGTAGCACAACTTATGTTTGTATAGGATAATTTGATATATATATATATTAAAGTTATCCATTGCATGTTGGATTACGGGTGGATTTGCTGTCTGTCCAAGAATTGGATTGAATAAGGTTCTGTTCACTCAACCAGTCTCGTTATGGTTCCTTTTCTTCTGCCAGTATTTTGTTGAATTAATGTGTCTTATTTTATATATAATATTTTGTATTTATTTTTCTTCATAGTTATTTAATATAAGCTATTTTGGCAAAGTGAGAAGACTATGTAGATTTTACATTTCTGAAAAATATCTTAGTCAAATGCCTTTCGAGCATACCCTCATTACAAATGCGCACTGTAAAACCGCGGGTATAAAACCCCGGTTATAAATAGAGCGAAGTGCAAGGTTGAAGAGCCGCACCTTTTTGTTGTTGTGCGCGTTGCTAAGCGACCGTTTTAGAATAAGGGACGAGCCTAGCGAGAGAAGTGGGGTGCGAGACAGAAAGAGAGTGTGAAACAGAAAGGGTGAGCGGGCGTTAGTGCAGAAAGAGAGGAGGGAATCAGTGGTGTGGTCTTCAGTGTCAACAGTGGGTATTCCAGTAGCAGTCAAACAGTGAGTAGGGAGGCTATGTTCATCTATCCAGCCAAAGGTAGGGAATAAGAAGGGGGTCATCTATCCAGTCTAAGGGGTCTGTGCTCTTGTTCGTGGGGTAGGAGCATGTCTGACATGGGGCCTCTACAGAGGATGCTGAACCGGACCAGCCTCTCCACACAGAGGCTCCTCCACACACACATCCTGGGTGAGACTCAAACGCAACGCTCAACTAACAACACAGTATAAAATGGGCTACTTCAGTTCCTGAATGACACGTATTGTTCCTCTCACTTTCTTGATTTCTTTCACTTTCTCTCACTTCAAGGCAGGACATTTTCTACCTTCATGCCATGACACTTTTGTTAGTGTATTTGCTTGAGTGCAGACAGTTTGTTATTTGCAAATGCACAGAGGCTTTGGTTGCCTGCCTCCACAGTCTATAGTCAGAAACCCTTGTCGTCCAAGTGGGGAATATCAGGCAAGTAGCAACGTAAAGTGAACTGGCATTTTGACGTTGAGAAAGACAGTTGAAAACAATTATTCAAATGGCCGCCCTCTGTTGGAGCAGCTAATCCTAGGTAGAAAGTACTCAGAGAACACACACATCACACACCCATACACTTCAGTTTGACACAGGGTAATTCTACATGGAGAAAGAGGTTTATGCATATCTGGAGGCGGAATTGTAAATGTATGGTGTTTCTCTCTCATTGCTCTGCTCCTCTCTTTAAGGAACAGGTTTTCAGGGCGATGGAGGGAATAGATTTTCTGTCACTGAGGACTTGTGACATTGATGTCATATTTAAAAGTAATTTCCCACAGATTGAGAATATCCAAGTTTGATTCAATGGCAGGGGTGGGATATATAGTCCTGGAGGGGTTGTAATGTTATAACAGGCTTGGTGTGTTAATGCTGGGCTGGAACAACACCCTGCACTAACAGTGGCCCTGCAGGACCGGAGTTGTCGGACCTTGTTCTACAGGAGTACTGAGACTGCTGTTGGTTATTGGTCCTAACAGGTCTGGGAGAGTATTTTCTCCCTCCGTCCACCTCTACAAGCACCAGCCAGGACCCAGGGCCATCCTCTTTCTCCCCCCACACCGAGCAGCCAGAGGTGGGGGCCACACAGGGGGAGTCCCCCTGGATGGCAGTATTTCTGCAGAGGGCAGAGGAGGATAAAGAGAAGTCACTGAAACAACAGGAAGAGGTGAAACGCACACTAAGACACCATGGTTGAAAAATAAATATTGAGCACATTTCATAGCTCCTCAATGCCATTTTTCATCTACCTAAATGTTCTCTCGTCTCTCTTTCTTCCATGTCCAATGCTTTAGATGTGATTGATGTACACATTTCCCCTTGCTTACACTGAAGGTGAGGGTAATTGGCACTTGTTAGCTCTATATCCTGCTATACACACACTGAGAATCCAGGAAAAGATGACACACACAAGGTTTCTCTCTCATCAGCACTCCTCTGACCTCACCTCATTCAATCCAGATGTGTTGGATATCCCTGTGAAACACCCACCTTGATTAACATACCGTATAGATGTAAGGTATCACTATAACCCACACATTAAACTATACATCATACACTAACTCAGACCAGGATTCCACTGCACCAGATTTGAATTTCCAATATGTTCTCATACATAAAGAATAAGTAATTCAGCACGCTTCCCTCCCTCCCTCCCTCCCTCCCTCCCTCCCTCCCTCCCTCCCTCCCTCCCTCCCTCCCTCCCTCTGCCTCAGTCTCTCCCCATCTCCCCCTCTCTCCCCAAATTCCCTCTCCCTCTCTACCCATCTCCCCCTCCCTCTCTCTCCGCTCCCTGCTCTCTCTATTCCCTCTGGCAATATATAGTTATGATAAACAGGGCCTTTTGAAGTGGCTGTGGAGTCTCCTGTATGCAGGTGAGGCCTGGCAGATAGGACCTATGGCTGAAAGTTTAGAGGCCCTAGCTGGAGTAATGGATTCTATAATTGCACTTTAGGGAAAGGTACAGCAGCCAACCCTAAGATCACACTCTTCCTCACCAGCCCTGAGGCGTACTACCACAAACCACTGAGCACAGTGCCAATTCTGACCACCTTCAGTCTCTCTTTATTTCACTCCTTCTCTCCATCATCCCTCTTTCCATTCCTCCCTTCTTCCTTTCATCTTTCTTTCCCTCCCTCACTCCATTACTCCTTACCTTCCTTTTGACCACCATCGCTTTATATTTCCCTCCCTTATTCTCTCTCTCCCTCTCTCCCTTATTCCCTCCCAAGTGTCTGCAGGTGTGCTTCAAAGAGGCCTTATTGGCAAGGGAGAGGCTGGAGGCCGAGCAGAGGCAGGGGGAGCGGGTAGAGCAGCAGGCCCAGTTTGCGGAGCGCTGTGTGGGGCTGCGGGAGGAGATCGAGAGGGAGATGAGGCTGGCGGTGGAGGAGACCTGCGGAAGGATGAGGGCTGAGATGCAGAGAGAGGTGGAAGAGGAGAGACAGAGAGAAGTAGAGGCCATGGAGGCAAAAGTACAGGTGGGGGATATCAAAAAGTGTGTGTGTGTGGACGTGTTTAACTATTCTTGTGGGGACCAGAAGTCAACACGAGTAGTAAACTAACAAACATTGGACCAACTGGGGAAATGTCGTGTTAGTCCCCACGAGGTCAAATGCTATTTCTAGGGGGTTAGAATTAGGGTTAGAATTACATTAAGGGTTAGGAGCTAGGATTAGTTTTAGGGTTAGGAGCTAGGGTTAAGGTTAGGGTAAGTGAACGGGTTAGGGTTAGATTTAGGGGTTAGGGAAAGTACGATTTTGAATGGGATTGAATTGTGTGTCCCCACAAGCTTAGCTGGCCTGTGTGTGTGTGTGTGTGTGTACTACAGCTTGTAATATTTCACTCCAATTCAATTTCAATTCAAGGGGCTTTATTGTCATGGGAAACATATGTTAACATTTCCAAAACAAGTGGAGTAGATAATATACAGAAGTGAAATAAGAAACAAGAAAAATGTACAGTAAACATCACACTCACAGAAGTTACAAAATAAGATATTTTATTATGTGTATATACAGTGTTGTAACAATGTGCAAATGGTTAAAGTACAAAAGGGAAAATAAATAAGCATAAATATGGGTTGTATTTACAATGGTGTTTGTTTCTTCACTTGTTGCCCTTTTCTTGTGGCAACAGGTCACACATCTTGCTGCTGTGATGGAACACTGTGGAATTTCACCCAGTAGATATGGGAGTTTATCAAAATTGTGTTTGTTTTCAAATTCTTTGTGGATCTGTATAATCTGAGGGAAATATGTGTCTCTAATATGGTCATACATTTGGCAGGAGGTTAGGAAGTGCAGCTCAGTTTCCACCTAATTGTTTGCACATAGGCAGACCTGGCTCTCAAGAGAAGACCGGCTATGGTGGCCTTTCTCAATAGCAAGGCTATGCTCACTGAGTCTGTACATAGTCAAAGCTTTCCTTAAGATTGGGTTAGTCACAGTGGTCAGGTATTCTGCCACTAGATACTCTCTGTTTAGGGCCAAATAGCATTCTAGTTTACTCAGTTTTATTTGTTAATTACTTGACACATTGGAAATAATTATCTTTTTGTTTTCTCATGATTTGGTTGGTTCTAATTGTGTTGTTGTCCCGGGCCTCTATGGGGTCTGTTTGTGAACAGAGCCCCAGGACCAGCTTGCTTAGGGGACTCTTCTCCAGGTTCATATCTCTGTAGGTGATGGCTTTGTTATGGAAGGTTTGGGAATCGCTTCCTTTTAGGTGGTTGTAGAATTTAACAGCTCTTTTCTGGATTTTGATAATTAGCGGGTATCGGCCTAATTCTGCTCCTGCATGCATTGTTTGGTGTTTTACGTTGTACACGGAGGATATTTTTTGCAGAATTCTGCATGCAGTCTCTCTCTCTCTCTCTTTTTTTCAGGAGAATGTGAAGAGGCTTGTTCGGGAAACAGAGGTGTATGTGCGACAGCAGTGTGAAAGAGAGGCACAGAAGGACCT
Source organism: Oncorhynchus kisutch (assembly GCF_002021735.2). Classification (NCBI taxonomy): domain Eukaryota; kingdom Metazoa; phylum Chordata; class Actinopteri; order Salmoniformes; family Salmonidae; genus Oncorhynchus; species Oncorhynchus kisutch. The sequence goes on along the minus strand of NC_034189.2, from coordinate 19,673,573 downwards.
ACAGATTCTCCAGGACAGACATACTGTGGAACTCGCTCTAATGCAAAGCCGGCAAGAATGTCTACACATGCACACACACAATGTGCATGGGACTCACTGACACTGAGCCATTCCTCCTTCATCCCTATCTCTCCATCGCTCTGCTCTGCATTCCCTGTATGCATTCCTCTCCCTCCTGCATACCTGCCTACATGACTACTTCTCTGTCATTCTCCATAGTGTGTATGCCCTTGCATGCCCTCTCTTCACACCTTGTGTATGTGTGCCAGTGGAGGCTGCGGAGGGGAGGACGGCTCATAATAATGGCTGGAACGGAACAAATGGAATGGCATCAAACACATGGAAACCTTGTGTTTAATGTTGTTGATACCTTTCCACTCATTCTGCTCCAGTCGTTGTCATGAGCCCGTTCTCCACAATTTAGGTACCACCAACCTCCTGTGATGTCTATTATTGTGTGTTTCTCATGCCTTGGTAATATGAATGTGTGTGTGTATGCGTGCCGTTGTGTGTCATGCCTTGGTAATATGAATGTGTGTGTATGCGTGCCGTTGTGTGTCATGCCTTGGTAATATGAATGTGTGTGTGTATGCGTGCCGTTGTGTGTCATGCCTTGGTAATATAAATGTGTGTGTGTATGCGTGCCGTTGTGTGTCATGCCTTGGTAATATGAATGTGTGTGTGTATGCGTGCCGTTGTGTGTCATGCCTTGGTAATATAAATGTGTGTGTGTGTGTATGCGTGCCGTTGTGTGTCATGCCTTGCGGTGTTTGTCTGCGTCAATGTTTTGCAATGTGTGTATGTGTTTCCATGTTTTTGGCAATGTATCTCTCTCTCTCTCTCTGTGTATGTGTGTGTACTCCCTCTCATGTGTTTTGGCCTTGTCTCCTTCCCTCCCTGTCTGTCTCTGTGTGTGGTGTTAGGTACAGGCAGCTGGAGCAGGGTCTGGCCAGAGTCACAGGGGAGAGGATGAGATATGAGACAGAGTTTAAGGTCAGCACACTTAATGAGGTCATCATGAATAAATGAACACCACTAAACTACCACCCACATCCACAATGGGCCACATGAGCAAGCTGCAGTCCTCTCTCTCTCATACACTTTCCCCTCTCTCCATCCATAACATGCACATGTGAACTCCAGCCGTCCTCCCCTCTCTCTCTGAGCCGGAGCAGAAGCCTTGTGTTCGGTGCCAGCTCATCCCCTGACTTTTGTTTTGTGTCAAACATCTTTGCACTTTGTTTGTGACCACGTCCACTATGTTCATTTTGGGTTGTATTTGTGAATCTGAAGCCATCCATTCTCTCATTAGATCTCCCTACTTTTTCTCAGTTTGGCCTTCTCATATAAAATATAAAACCATAGATTTGAACACCCACCATCTCTTTTTCACCATCTCTCTCTCTCTCCCGCTACCTTTCACTCTCAACGCTCTCTCCTACTCGCTCTCTCTATCCCTCCATCTCTTTCTACCGCTCTTTTCGTCTCCCGTTCTCTGTCTCTGTCAGAGGTTACAGTGTAGTTACAGACAGTTTGTGGATCTGACCGAGTCCTCCCTCCACTCTGACTACCTGCTGAAGCTCCGTCGCCTGGGCAGAGAACCTGGCTATACAGACGTGGCGGTCCAGACGGATGATGTCATCAACACTCAACACTTTACCTGATGATGCACAGACATCTACTTGCTACCTACAGCTACAACATTGCTGTTGCCTGGTGTGCACAGATCTAGGATCAGATTATTCTTCCCCATCCTGATCTTAACTATTATGGGGAAGAATTCAACACTGACATTAGATCAATGTTTAGGAGTAACTTCATCCAACTCCTTACCAGTTGAACTCACAGATGCCTCTCTGGTCTGCCATCATCAGGCATGTGTCCATATAGGGTATGAAGGTCACATGTATTCGGCAATAAACTGATACCATTTTAATATGTTGTCTTATCTTATCATCTTAGTTTAATCTGCTCGGAGAATGTATACAAGCTTATTTCAGAACCAAGAAATCAGCATACATTTTGTTAGATCATGTTCATATCGTCATCCAGGCTGTATCACAACCGGACGTGATTGGGAGTCCCATAGGGTGGCGCACAATTGGCCCAGCATCGTCCGGGTTTGGCCCGGTTTAGGCCGTCATTGTAAATAAGCATTTATCCTTAACTGACTTGCCTAGTTGCCATGTAATTCCACAGTAATGTCATGCAGAACATGACATGCAGTTACATATCTAACCACGGGGCGGCAGTGCAGGCAAGGTTTTGGTCCCTACTTGACAGTCAGATGGCATGTAGCCCCGTCTGTTCTCTTGGCGAGTAGGGCCCCACTGTAAACAATAGTGTGCGGCCACCGAGGTGCCTGTCGCCCGCAGTGCTCTGCACATCGTCAAATCAAACGGCTCTTTCAACTGTTAGTATTGGAAGTTATTGCTTAGGCTATAATTTTTCAACAATGTCAAAGCAAGAGAGTGAAAAATATGGGTGGGAATCTGGGGAATGACCAGGGTCAGAGGCCTTGGGACACTTGTCCGAATTAGAATCACATTCACCTAACATAATACATTTCTGAACACATTTTCCGAATTTGGCTGTCAATGAACAGTTATTAATTATACAATAATAATTAGAGAGAGACCTGTCATTTTCTCTCATAAAATCCCAAATAGGCTATGTCTAGAATAGGCTACCACTTTGTGAACCAAAAGAAATACACACTGGGGGCGCTCGAGACCTTTCACCAATCTTTAACAAATTGTCTCACCAAGGAATCGCAGCATTTGTCGTGCATGATGGTCAGCGTGAGCGACTGTTTGCTGGAGTATGCGAACAGATGAAGCAGAGAAAGGGAAATCTTTCTTTGAAAGAGGCAGAAAAGACCGAAAGGAGAGACTGAGTCCGAGTTTGCCCTGCGTGTCTCGGCTCGGGGTCCAGAGCGGCTGCCACCCCCCACAAGGAGAGGGGAAGGAGGCTGATATATACATTGAGTGAAACCGACTCGAACCCCCCCTACCAAAAAAAAAAAAACGAAAGGAGTTTTCCGCTCCTTTAGTGCGCCTGCCAGTCGGGAGATGGGTCTTTTTTTTCATTCGAGCATACACCTCCCATTTGCCCTCCCCTTTTCCCAAACAAGCAGGCAGTCTGTCAATGCGCTCCGAGCGTTAGGCAAGTCAAACGAGTGGGAATTTGAACTAGTGAGACGGGGGAGATAGGCTATCGAATGGAAAACATTGACGGAGAAGGGAAGCTATCTATATTCCAAATGACTCGCCACGCCAGACCGGCTAGTCTATAACATAAGGATATAGCCTATGTTAAACGTCTATTTATTATTCCAAGTGTTATTTTCTTCATATTCCTCTGGTTAGTTGAAAGTTGAATAGGCTGGAGATGTTCTAGTCTTCAGTTCTCGTTCTAGTCAAGTGTTTTTATTTGTTCTGTGATAAGTTGGTTCTTGGATGTCAACATTAACCGAGGTTTATTCGCCAGTCGCATTTACAAATCATTTGGGATAGGATCTCGGATTTACTAATTGGAAGAGAAGAGAAAGAACAAGGAGTGAACGGGGACCAGACCGCGCAATGACAAATCCACCGAGCAGCAAGCATCAACGCGTCCTTATGGGGATGGAGCTTCTGTTCTAAACGGGAGAAAATCCTCTTCCATTTTTAAACACAACATTAGCGCTTCTATCTCGATTTAAAAAAAATAAAGTACCCTTTCTATATTGCTGGAAAATCCGTTTAAAACAAGAAGGAATGGGAGAGAAGCCGAACAGAATCGGCGCAGACAACAAGGGAACATTGTTTGGGAAAAACAATTATAGCTAAGACCAACACGCAACATAAATACCACTAGAATTCTTTTAACGGGATTTCTTTTTGAGTAAGAAGGGGAGTTGTGCACGGGCCAGTGGACATCGCATTGAGGAGAAAAAATAGGGACTAATGACAAAATAATCAGAAAGTCATGGGATTTGCATAGTATTTCTCCTGGACACGCACAGACAATATTCTCGATTTACGCAGGACGCAGCCTATATTGTCGTCCAGCTGTTACGGATAGAGCAACTTTTATCTGTCATAGTTCAGTGTCAATTACGCATTTTGTCTTCTATTTTCGGTTTATATCCAGGCGGTTGCCCAAGGCACGATATCTCATATTCACGCATTGAGTGACTCACCTATAGCCTTCACGGCTATAGTCTTTGTTTTGAAAGTCCCCCATCTCCAACCTCATAGAAAATATCACATGTATTTTGAAATGGGGGTAAATAATCGGGTTAGTGTGGTTGCAATGGCGCGTCTGAGAAGTGGGAGTAGACTGGGTTTTCTGCTGATAATCTTAATGGATTTACTGGGGACGGCGGAGAGCAACATGGAGCCCATCTACTGGAATTCATTGAACAAAAGGTAAGAGTGGAAAGTAAAGCCTTGCGGTGCAGCCTATGTGATGTTTACCTTCTAGTCTTTTGTAAACGATAATTACAGGCCTATCTTTATTATGTGGACGTTTAAAGCTCTCAACGAAGTTTGGAGAAGGGTGTGCAATAACTCCAGGCCTATACAACTGTAGCTCTCTCTCTCTCTCTCTCTCTCTCTCTCTCGTTATCTAAGGCTAAAGAAGTTATGTGCTTTTATGTGACCCAGGCTCGTAAATGCCAGTTTGTATTGTGTGTGTGTGTTGAGGGATTTTACGACAGCATTTCGAAAACGATTTTCCCTTTCGAGGCATGAAATTCGTTTCCCTCATCATAGAGCAGTGTTTCCTGAACTCCGTCCTGGTGCCCCAATAGCGTTCATGTTTTGGTTATTGCCCTAGCACTACACAGCTGATTCAAATATTCAAAGCTTAATGATGAGTTTATTCTAATCAGCTGTGTAATGGTAGGGCGAAAACCAAAAGGTGCACCCAGGGAGAGCCCCAGGACCAAGTTTGGGAAACAGTGATCAAGCCTATCTATTGCAAACAGGCATTGAAATCAAAATTCTGTGTCAATTATCTAGTTGCATTTGTTTGGTTGTTACTTTGTAGTTAATGTGCATGAACTTAGTTTTTGCTACTGTCATCTAGGCAGATGTCATTTCTGGGTGAGAGTCAATTATATAGGAATATAAATAGAGGTTGAATAATAAAACCATATTCATCTTAGTGGTCTAGAAATCGTGTAGCCTTGTAGGCCAAGTTGACATTGATTAACAGTAGAGGCTGCCTGCCCTGAACACATTCAAATTTGTCCCTCTGGAAAAAGGAACGTCCATTAGGTGAGAAATGTCATTTTAAATGTCATTAGCTACTTTGCCTAACAACCGAGACCACCTTCCGTCAGTTTCCTCACACCTCCGCCAATTTCCGTGCGTCTGAATTTGACACCCGGTGGCGATGGTGTGTGTGGTACGTAGCCTACTCAAACCTCAAGACTCCATAGCTGGTCTCAGTCTGGAACGGAATCTAGGTTATGCGCGGCTATTAGGCCCAGCTACAGATGCCGAGGGCTGTTTTTAAGATGAATAGGTTTTTAATGCGCCCATGTGGTCCGTGGACTGGGCTACTCCGGGGCCTCTTTTTCCTTCAACAGATGCTACAGCGAGGAGAGATCTAATTCTGCACGGCTCTGCCGTTGTAGCTCTTGGCAGAAGCCCCTAATGAGGCTCTGCGTCCCGAATATCTCCCTCTTCACTTTGTAGTCCACTACATAGGGAATAGGGTGGCATTTGAGATGCACAGAGAGTCTTCGTCAGCAGTGGGCGTAGTAATCTGATGGGAACATCAGCCTTGGACAATGGAGGGTGGTTTTCATCGAAGGAGTGGAGGGGCAGCAATGGGAGTACTTTGTGAGCGGGCCTAATGCTTGAGTATCCGATTGTGCTCTAATTTAATTGACTTGTCACTTCTAAGTTCTGTTACCTTCATTTGTGAGATAAGTAGACCTATGTCTAGAACTAATGTAAAATGTAAGTAATGGGAAACCGTGGCGATGTTCACACTCGCTACCCTTTCACACTTCCTTAAATGGAAAGAGACAGTCACAGGAGAAATAGACCCAACGTTTTACTTCATCGCACAAAATAAAAAGTCATGTTGTTACATGTTTGAAACATGGTGATTACACAAGTTATTACACGTTGACAAGTGTTTAAGAGAAGAAGACCCCCACTTTCCCAACACACACACTATATTTCCTGTATACTGTCAAAATGACCACGTACTGCCATGTAAAGCCTGAATAAAGTAATGCATTCACATGAAGTGCATATGCATGGTCCACATTTTGGCTTTCTAGCAAATGTACTGGTGACTGTGATGAGGAGATATCCTGAAGACCATCCCTCATTTCGCTGCTTTGATGTTTAGGGTGTTCACCTCTACATTATCCAACTCCCCCGCTGCCCTCCTCCATCTCTACACGTGTCAATCTCTTCTTCAAGTTACATTGGCCTGTTTTTTCATGGACTCGTTGCCTCACTCTCTCTCTCATTCTCTACCTCTTTCTTTCTCTCCCAGTCTCTTGTCTATTTCCATCCTCTTGTCCATTCCTCTCTCACCGCTCTCCCTCTTACCTTCTGTCTCTCTATCTCCTGTCGCACTTTTTCAAGCCTCTCTCTCTTCCTGTCATTCTCTGTCTCGCTCTCTCACTCCTCTCAGAGCGCAGTGACTAGACGTGGCAAATTAAAAACGTGTCACATTCAGGCACTAATTATACAGCTACACAGCAGGGGACACTCGGTGACTAAAGGTAGGTCAGAGAAGGGAGCTGGGGAATGAGGGAGGGAGAGAGGGAGGGGTGCTGGATGGATGTATTGAAAAAGGTGGAATGGTTGCAACATAGGAAAAGGTAGGTGAAGGAAGAGAGTGAAGGAAGGGGACGAGGGGTTGGATGGATGGAACATAGGGAAAGGTAGGTGAAGGAAGAGAGTGAAGGAAGGGGACGAGGGGTTGGATGGATGGAACATAGGGGAAGGTAGGTGAAGGAAGAGAGTGAAGGAAGGGGACGAGGGGTTGGATGGATGGAACATAGGGAAAGGTAGGTGAAGGAAGGGGACGAGGGGTTGGATGGATGGAACATAGGGAAAGGTAGGTGAAGGAAGGGGACGAGGGGTTGGATGGATGGAACATAGGGAAAGGTAGGTGAAGGAAGGGGACGAGGGGTTGGATGGATGGAACATAGGGAAAGGTAGGTGAAGGAAGGGGACGAGGGGTTGGATGGATGGAACATAGGGAAATGTAGGTGAAGGAAGGGGACAAGGGGTTGGATGGATGGAACATAGGGAAAGGTAGGTGAAGGAAGGGGACGAGGGGTTGGATGGATGGAACAAGGGGAAAGGTTAGAGACAGAAAAAAGGGTGAGTGAATGAGAAGTCGAGGGAAGAACAGAGAGGAGGGTGGAGTCAAGAGGATTCAAATTGGAATGACTCAAAAATGTACGTGAATCGATATGCGTTAAGACACAAGTGCCAGTACACGTTATACTTTAAGGAACAGGAATTGAACCAGAACGATCACCTTGGGAGAATCTCCCCTAGACATACATTATCCTTATCCCAGACACACTTAACACACACACACACACACACACACACACACACCTTTATTCCTATCTCAGCATCTCCCATTATCAACTACACGCTGGGCTAATGAAAGATCGAATCTGTTATTACTCTCCGTGAGTTAGGAGTGGGACTGGAAGGGAAGCTGGTCACTAATGCTGTACACACACACACACACACACACACACACACACACACACACACACACACACACACACACACACACACACACACACACACACACACACACACACACACACACAGTAGAAGATAAATGGCTTCATTAGATGTGATATGATTTTAGCCTATGCTAGGGTTTTGGATGCTCCAATGCGTACGATCAGATTGGGAGTTGTTAAAGGGTTTGAGGGTTGCATGCCTCTCGAGCTGGTCTGGTCTATCAGCCTAAATCAGTCTGCTCTCTCCCTGTCTCTCTCTCCCTGTCTCTCTCTCCCTGTCTCTCTCTCCCTGTCTCTCTCTCCCTGTCTCTCTCTCCCTGTCTCTCTCTCCCTTGTCTCTCTCCCTGTCTCTCTCTCCCGGTCTCTCTCTCCCGGGCTCTCTCTCCCTGTCTCTCTCTCCCGGTCTCTCTCTCCCTATCTCTCTAACCTAAAAGGGTTCTTCAGCTGTCCCCATACCAGAACCCTTTTGGATTCCATGTGTAACCATTTCCACAGAGGGTGTAAAAGAAGGGTTCTCCCTGGCACTGAAAAGGGTTCTCCTATGGGGACAGCCCAAGAACCCTTTTGGAACCTTTTCTAAGAGTGTAGGTCATTGTAAACGTGTGTGTGTGGGTGGGTGTCTCCCCTCGACTGCTTCCAGATTCTCAATAATGAATTAATCGTCTGCTAATTTAATGCCGGATAAAAGGCTGGATAACTAGGCTAAGTGTTTCAAGTAAGAAATGAAAACAAAACACAACACAACAGGGTCTCAAAACAGAAAGGTTGCTGAAAATGTAATCGGGAGGCGGGGGGGGGATGTTACTGTAGGTTATATTATTAATGCAGTATACTTTATGGTGAATTAGTGACTATTTGTATGGGTACAATCAAACCTTAATTCAACCATAAATCCACCCTTACGTTTCCCTAAAAAGGAATGATGTATTTTCCATTGAGGGATTTCTGTTGTGTGGATAGGAGTGTATAAGAAGCAGTAAGCTTAGTCACACGGATCCTGGGGCAAAAATGATTAGCGAATATCTACTGTTAAGTTTAATAGGGGGATAAAGAAGAAAAGGGTAGGAGCTTGGAGTTCACTGGAGGGAGGAGAGGCAGATAGAGAGAGAGATAGAGAGAGAAGAGGAAGAAACTCAGGGAGAAAGGGAGAGTATGGGGAGCTGCTTGTCTCCTAGCTGCACGGTGAAGCATCCTCAGCAGCAGGCACTTGTTTTTGCTCCTCTAACTGAAAAGGCCAAGTTCTGTGTGAGAGAGAGTTTACGAGCCGAAAGCGTCGGGAGATATGAATAGTGCTTTCAGCTGATGTGGCAGAAAAGAACAGGCTAGCCACTACACTACACAGCTGGCTCACTGAGAGAGAAACTAGTAAGGTAGCCAGCCAGGCGGGTAGCCAGCCAGGGAGGGCAGGTAGGCAGGGTAGTAGTGGGGTGTCCTTTTCTGTCTCTCTGCTCCCTGGGGTATGAGATCAAGCAGGCAGACACACACATGGACATGTCTCTCACACACAAACGCACAAAACATACACACACACAAACACACTGTGCATTACACTGAATACTCAGACGACCTTACTTAACTACCCCTTTGAAGCGTGTGAGTGTGTCGGCTTCATATATCACAGCCACTGTGTATGTGAAATGAGAACCCAACACACACCATGCCCAGACAGCATGTCAGAAGCCCAGACAAACACACACACACCACATGAGGTTTCAGGAATGAATGGTAGTCTGATACATCGTGGTTCTTTAGGTTCACTAGTTGTATAGGTTTCAGTCCCCGGGTACTTAGCTGAGTAACTGTCAAACTCACAATATGAGAAGAACTCCACCTGTAACAGACAGACTGGCAGAATGGTCTCTACAGTTATAGGGGACTGGTGGACTGTGTGCTCACACACACACAGTGAAAAGCAATGGGGGCTCTCTCTGCTCTCCAGTACATCCGGATGAAGAGCAGTGCTCTGGGGTGCAACACAATAATATCCATCCACATGGCCTTTAGATCAGCAGGCTGGCCCACTGAGATCTACGATTCTGATCCTCCTGATCCACTGGTTAAACAAAGCTAATCGGCCTTGGCCTGGGTGTGTGTAGGAGAGATGGGGAGAGAGGGGAGACAGGGGCAAGGGGTGGTGCCCCCCAAATCCCCCCAGGTTTCCTCTGATCTAGGATCCGCTCTCAGCATGTGGCCCCTCTGTCAACCCCACCCCAGCCTCCCAGTCCTCCGGTCCTCTCTGAGCCAGACCAAATGCCTCTGTGAGGGGGGATGATCCTGCTTAGAGGGGACAGTGTGAACCAAGCTAATGAGTGGCCTGGCCTCACCACGGCTGGGCTGAGCTGGTTTGGGATTGACCTCACAGGGCAATCGTCCTCCTGCTCCTCCTCCCCCTCCTTCCTCTCCTCCTCCCCCATCTCCTCCTACTCTTCCTCTCCTCCTACTCCCACTCCTTCCTCTCCTCCTCCCCCGTCTCCTCCTACTCCTTCCTCTCCCTCCTCTTACAGATGCTAAGATGCACAGACCTGACCCCACAGACCTGTGGCCTGGATTGCAATTATTCATTTTTATCTTACCTTTATTTAACTAGGTCAGTTAGTTAAGAACAAGTCAGTTAAGAACAAGTTCTTATTTTCAATGACGGCCTAGGAACAGTGGGTTAACTGCCTGTTCAGGGCAGAACGACAGATTTGTACCTTGTCAGCTCGGGGGTTTGAACTTGCAACCTTCTGGAGACTTTTATCTTCCTCACCAACTTTAAACATCTGCTATCTGAGCAGCTAACTGTTCGCTGCAGCTGTACATAGTCCATCGGTAAATAGCCCACCCAATCTACCTACCTCATCCCCACACTGTTTTTATTTATTTACTTTTCTGCTCTTCTGCACACCAGTATCTCTACCTGCACATGTTCATCTGTTCATTTTTCACTCCAGTGTTAATCTGCTAAATTGTAATTATTCGCTCCTATGGCCTATTTATTGCCTCCCTCCTCATGCCTTTTGCACACACTGTACATAGACTTTCTTTTCTCTACTGTGTTATTGACTTGTTTATTGTTTATACCATGTGTAACTCTGTGTTGTTGTCTGTGTCTCACTGCTTTGCTTTATCTTGGCCAGGTCGCAGTTGCAAATGAGAATTTGTTCTCAACTAGCCTACCTGGTTAAATAAAGGTGTTCTCAACTAGCCCACCTGGTTAAATAAAGGTGGAATAAAATAAATAAATAAAACTAGTCCAACTCTCTAGCCACTAGGCTACCCTGCCGCCCCAATTATCACCTCTGTGTGTGTGCGTGTGTCAGTACCTGTTTGTGTGTGTGTTCCAACCAAGGTGTGTTCCTATCCCCCTCAGCTTGGTAAGGCGAGGCCTTCATTTGCATGCCTGGCTCAAAGTTATGCAGAAAAGAACATAAACACAAAGCAATGGATAAAGCCACAGTTATTCTGTTATCTCCCATTCCTGAGAAACTAGATCTATTCAAAACAGTTCCTGTCTGTCTTTGAGCTAGTGGCGTCAAATGGTCTCTTTTCACCCACAAACTTTGGCTGTGTTTGAAATGCCACCCTATTTAGTGCACTACTTTTGTCCAAGGCCCATAGGGAATTGTTGTTCACTATATAGGGAATAGGGTGCCATTTGAGAGACAACCTTTGTCTGTTCCTAACAGAAGTGCTCAGTTCTGTGTTTATTCATGTCAGTTTTAGTCAAACATGTTTTATGTTTATCTCTTTTGGCAACTGTGTATGAGTGCGCTCGTGTGCGTGTGCGTGCGTGTGTGTGTGTGTGTGTGTGTGTGCACGCGTTTGTGTGTCAGAGAGCAATGGGAATGTTTATCCTGACCTAGCCAGCTGAATCATGTCACAGTAACATAGTAACTGACAGTGCTTACTGACTCTTTGGGGAGGAGGAGAGAGAGAGAGAGAGAGAGGGGTGGATGAGGACATGAGGTCTGGCAATGGTGGCGAGAGAGAGAGGAGGAGAGGCCGGTGATTGACTGGGGAGGGAGAGAGGAATGGAGAAAGTGGGAGTAGAGGAGAGTTAGCAGAGGGGTGAAGGGGCTGTGGTCTGATGTGTCGTGACCCAGATAGTGAGTGATGGCCAATTGATCATCATCACCCTGAGAGCTTCTTCCTGTGTGCAATTAACACATCCGAAGACACATTCTTCACAATATCTCACACACACACACGCGCACAGAGTTGACCACAGCTATAATATGGGAAGAGGCTATGATACTGCTTGGCCATACTACCCCAACCTTCTCCTTCTCCTATTACTGTTATCTTATAACCCTCATAACACTTCTTCCTGATTTATACTCTACTTACTGCTATTCATACAGGTTCATGTGATACTCCAGGGCTTTTGTATCCTTTCAGCCAGTAGTTTTCAAAGTGGTGCTCAGGAGCCCAAACGGGTCCCTGAAAATTGTGAACAATTAATTGTACACTGCGTTTTTTGTTGTTGTTGCAAATTCGTATGATATGTTACGGATTCCAGTTGGTACCATATGTTACGGATTCCAGTTGGCACCATATGTTACGGATTCCAGTTGGTACCATATGTTGCGGATTCCAGTTGGTACCATATGTTACGGATTCCAGTTGGTACCATATGTTACGGATTCCAGTTGGTACCATATGTTACGGATTCCAGTTGGTACCATATGTTACGGATTCCAGTTGGTACCATATGTTACGGATTCCAGTTGGTACCATATGTTACGGATTCCAGTTGGTACCATATGTTACGGATTCCAGTTGGTACCATATGTTACGGATTCCAGTTGGTACCATATGTTACGGATTCCAGTTGGTACCATATGTTACGGATTCCAGTTTGTACGATATGTTACGAGTTTGTAAGTGCTTAAGATCCAGGAATGCGTCTTCAATACTACTTCATACCACTGTCTCTGTGTCCACGTGTTCGTAACTAGAACCCACTGGCATAAGAACAGACTGTATGAATTCAGTTCCCTTCAGTCCATCTGGCCAGACCATTAGACCACATCTACAGCACTTTGAAGGGAAACCATGACCTTGTCTAGCTAGCTAGCCTATTTCTGAGGGCTTAGACTACACAAACTCCACTCAGTATAGTATCCTTAGTGATCAGGGCTGTGTTCATTAGGCACCAAACAGAAGAAAACAGATTGAAACAGGGAGGGACTACCATGAAACTTCAATTAGGCACTGAGTCTCAAATAGCCTAAATGAATTGTTTACGAGGTTTAATGTTTCATTTGTTACATTAAAGTTGCAGTATGTAACATAAAAATGTGAGTTATAGATCTGTCATTCTCATTGAAAGCACATCTAAAAAGTGATAGATCTGTTCTATGTGCACTATTTCTATGCTTCCCATTTTTAAGTTTAATTTTTGCATCTTGCATCAGCTTCAAACAGCTGAAAATACTACATTTTTGGTTATGGAAAATATATTTCACAAAAATGATGGTAAAATGATTCTCTACACTATACTTGCTTGTTTTGTCACAAACTAAAATTAGGAAATGGCAGAGCAATTTCTGAATAGTGCATCTTTAAATAATTCAGTAACTACTCAAAACAATTATGTCAATCATCCATTTTCATCGCTAGAAAGACACTGCTAGCCGTTGGCTTCTAACAGCTGAGAACTGCTAGCTAACTGGCAAGCACAAAACAAGTCAACAACTTCGGGATTACAGAACCCGAGAAATTGACCATTCGCCCTCTAGTGGTAAGTAATAAGAACAGCAGAACATGCACAGTCAAAGAGGAGAATAATTATTGTCAAGGAATACATAAACAGAAAACACGTGCCAGTGTCTAAATGATAACACATTAGTGCAAGAAATTAAGAAATTGATTAAAATGCTGGAAGTGAATGCTGGAATTAACAATTAACTATGCAAATGAGCAAAAGCTGTGTGCATTAAAGGACAGGGACGCCTGACTCTCATAAGAGCCTGTTGTGTTCAGTGATTTAAGAAAATAAACGCTGGGCTATTAATTTAAGCTTTACGGTATCTGAACTACCTGACTAGGTGTTTCCTTTTTCCGTTGCAATTTTGATTTTTTTGGTGTGCACTAATGAATATGACCCTGGATGCAAGGTGTCTGTGTACAAAATGTTGTCGGGAACGATTGTTGTTAGTCGGCTATGAAGATAATCGAGTGAAAGAGGGAGAGGATAATGCAAGGACAGAGGTTCTCCACTCTGCATAGTAGCGCCGGTGACCAGGATGTTAGGTCTCTGTGTACAACACGTTGGAATGGGAAAAGAAGACATTGCCATAGACTGTGAACACAGTCTTTGTTGTCCACGACAACTCCATAACAAGATCCGTCTTGTATAGAGGTTGCTCCACCAACAGGATTAAATCGGATCCTCTGGCTGCTTACACACACACACACACACACACACACACACACACACACACACACACACACACACACACACACACACACACACACACACACACACAGAGAGACAGACAGACGCACAAACTTACACCCACATCTTACTATGCATGCCTGGAGGTATGGAGCGAGCTGGTTTTTCTCTTTTGACGTTTTCTCTCTTTCTCTTTGTCCGCCTGTCTTGTGGTAAGCACTAACACACACACACACACACACACACACACACACACACACACACACACACACACACACACACACACACACACACACACACACACACACACACACACACACACACACACACACACACACACACACACACACACACACACACACACACACACACACACACACACACACACACACATTCATTTTTTTTATTGCTCCCAGTGCTGGCCAAAGTCCAACTGGAGGAGTTACATTTCCTTGGAGGCTCACCCCTCTCCTTCAGTAGCGTATCACTCACTTCTTATTCTACCTTTCACTCCCTCCTTTCTCCCCCTCTCCTCCCCATCAACAAAAGAGCTCCCCCTCAGTGCCTTGCTGAAAGGCCACACACACACACACACACACACACACACACACACACACACATACACACACATCACATATGCACACACACACAGACAAACACACTTTCTCACACACATCCACTTCTAACTTATTCTTAACCTCTCTCTTCTGCTAAATTGGTCTGCCTCTACTTACTATTCCCCCGTTCACTTCTCCTTCCCTCTTCCTTCTGTCTGTCTTCCCCACTTCACTTCTCCTTCCCCCTTCACCTCTCCTTCCCTCTTCCTTCTGTCTTCTCCCTTTACTTCTCCTTCCTTGTCTTCCCCCTTCACTTGTCCTTCCCTCTTCCTTCCTGTCTTCCCTTTCACTTCTCCTTCCCTCTTCCTTCTGTCTTCCCCCTTTACTTCTCCTTCCTTGTCTTCCCTCTTCACTTGTCCTTCACTCTTCCTTCCTGTCTTCCCCTTCACTTCTCCTTTCCCTCTTCCTTCTGTCTTCCCCCTTCACTTCTTCTTCCTTCTGTCTTCCCCCTTCACTTCTCCTTCCTTCTGTCTTCCCCCTTCACTTCTCCTTCCTTCTGTCTTCTCCCTTCACTTCTCCTTCCTTCTGTCTTCCCCCTTCACTTCTCCTTCCTTCTGTCTTCTCCCTTCATTTCTCCTTCCTTCTGTCTTCTCCCTTCACTTCTCCTTCCTTCTGTCTTCCCCCTTCACTTCTCCTTCCTTCCGTCTCCCCCCTTCACTTCTCCTTCCTTCTGGCTTCTCCCTTCACTTCTCCTTCCTTCTGTCTTCCCCCTTCACTTCTCCTTCCTTCTGTCTTCTCCCTTCAATTCTCCTTCCTTCTGTCTTCCCCCTTCACTTCTCCTTCCTTCTGTCTTCCCCCTTCACTTCTCCTTCCTTCTGTCTTCCCCCTTCACTTCTCCTTCCTTCTGTCTTCCCCCCTTCCTCCACCATACCAGGCCAGTGGAAATGTCCATCTTTCCCATATCCTCCCCTCTATCATGTTACACAGAGTTGGCAGTCGATAAGGTTTATACGTTTTAAATTGCTCTGTTCTTTTTCTTTGTTCTCTCTC